>NC_087212.1:36818954-37066454 GCF_015104395.2 Macrobrachium nipponense
CTCTGCAGAAATTATAATATTATATTTTGAATAATCTGATTAATTTTACTTAGCATTTAAAATATTTGATAGATAGATTTAATAAATAGATTTAACTGTTCCTTAAAATTAGTTTAGAAATTATTTAATTGATTTAGAGAGTGATAAGAACCATTAACCTGACATGATTTTTCGGGGGGTAGCAAGAGGTCGAGCGTGGGATTTTGGGGCCTTGTTCAAACAGACAGCAACGGAAGACGGGCGACAACTTGTTTCGTCATCTTCGTCTTGAGTTTAATTTACGTAGTGTAGGGTTTTAGAAATTAATAACCCTCAAGATAATTGGTTTGTATGATCTCCTTTCCTGTTTGTACCCATCCTAACCCATATCCTATCCGAATCCTTATCTGCAACCAAAACTTAAAACGGCCATTCACACTGATCTGTCGGCGGAAAATTTGGTAAGTAAAATAGCATTTCTTGTCAACGTACCAATTTGTTTCCACGAATGTAATTAGAGGTCGCTGGGTTTGCTGATTAAATATATAGGATTTGTTTTCATACATTCAACTTCCCTGTCAGATATATACTTAGCTACAACTACTATCCGACTTACAACCTACTCGACATACGATCACTCGTACTTACAACCTTACTTCAGACAGTTGACCATTGAGTTACTTGGCACTGCGCCATCTCATGAGAACTCTCATCACTCAGGCATGAGAACTCTCATCACTCAGGCAGCATCAGTTTGAGTTACCCTGCCCTATCTGCAGCATCATTTGGTATTAACTGTACTGTAGACTGAATTGCAGACCAATTTACGTAAGAATCGACTTCTGACATGCATGCAAGAACCTAACCCCATTGTAACTCAATGCCTGATTGTACGTAATATATACTATTACATAAATGATTAAAATGTATTAGTAGAAGTACATTATGGTAAAAAGATTGAAATAATGATTGTACATTATATTACAGTACTAAGTAAGTACTTTTATATAGTAAAGGTTTGATAGTATACCCTACCCAGTATGTTGCCACTTTCTAAGGTTCGACTTACATCCATTCTGACTTACAACCAGTGGGTCTGAACCAAACTTGGTTGTAAGTAGGATAGTACCTGTATAGACTCCGTCGTCCCCGACAGAAATTCAAATTTCGCGGCACACGCTGCAGGTAGGTCAGGTGATCTACCGGCCTTCCGCTGGGTGGCAGAAATAGGAACCATTACCGTTCCAGAACCAGATATTTTCTGTCGCCGTATTGTAAACATACGTTTGCGGTACCTCCTGACTTGATTTTCGTGTTTCATCGCCATCGATCTTCTGGGCTGTCTTTTGCAGGGAAGTATTGGGTCTTTGGCTCGGCATACGCTTTTATTAACTTTTATTAACTTTTTGATGAATTTGGCTTCAAAAATTTCGAAGAATATATGACGTGTAACTACCGAAATTATCGGTAGACACTCACATAGTTTGCAAGAAAGGGAAATATTAATATTTATTCATTAATACTTGTAATAAGTGTTAGAATTGATTGAGGAAATATACTGACTTTCTACTTTAGGGAGTCAGAAAAGAATATAACTAGATACGCTTCCTTTAGAAGTTTTATTCGCTACTCGTACTAATGAGCAGTTAGAGTATTAACAGTACTAGTAGTGTTGCATCCTCATCACCTTCTTATTTCACAGAAACTTCAAATTCATAATTGCAATTTGAAGACAAGGGATGTAGCTCAAAATGCGAGCTATTAAAAGGTAAGAAGTGATTACAGTGTTCCCCATTGCAGTGGAGGGTGCGTCTGATCGGCTCTGTCTCGCTCCCAGGTCTAGACCTCTTCCAAACTCACAAGCCCAGAGGAGAAGGAATGTCGAAAGCCGCACGGAGGTTTCAGAGAATCCCCACCGGTCAGGCGTCCCCTCGGCAGAGTCTGTAGAACGTCCCAGACTGCCAAGTTCGCCATTGGAAAGGCGTCCTAAAATAGTGGAGGGTGCGTCCGATCGGCTCTGTCTTGCTCTCAGGCCTAGACCTCTTCCAAGCTCACAAGCCCAGAGGAGAAGGAATGTCGAAAGCCGCACAGAGGTTTCAGAGAATCCCCTCCGGTCGGGCGTCCCCTCGGCAGGTTCTGTAGTAGCGTCCCAGACAGCCAAGGATAGCCGTTGGAAAGGCATCCTAAAACAGTGTTTGTTCCGATACGTAATACAAACCCTCGGTCCTTTAACAATAGGAAGGTAACTAGCGGCAGCTGGGACGGTCGTAAGCTTCGAACAAGGGGAGAACGGTAGTTAACTGCTTGTCCGATCGTGGCGCGCGCGCCCGAGAGGTGAAGAATCACTTTTTGCTTTCGCCGCGGGTGTGAAGGACGTGTTCGTCATCGCTCTCTGCCCGTTTCATCGTCGTATGCTTTGTTTATATTGTGTTTTCTACTAATGGTTTGTTTGATCTTGAAAATGAAACTGTAAGTACACTGTTTTCATTTTCATTACTTAATTATGAATCAACATGGAGCTATCGCCGTAGAGGCGGCGATTTCCGCTCTTTTCATGAAATTGAATTGAATTATGTCTCGGTGCCGAGGGCAGGCGCACTTGCGCCGAGTCATGTATTTTGGGCGAAAGTGTGTAATTGAAAGATGTAAGTACTCTTTTTCATTATATTTTTGCCCTGTGCGTTCGTTGCCGAGAGCTTGATTGCGCTCGGCACGAGCCTCTTATTTTGTATGAATAGAATGCAATGAAAGTGGATTCGCAATGCAGTTTTCTTTTCATTTTCATTTATTAATTGCATCAAATTTAATTTTGGATCAATTTCGCTCTTACCCGGGAATTAATCCTTACGTTTTATTGCTGTGAAATGGAAATCGCAAGTGCAGTATTGTTCATTTTCATTTATAATTATGATAGCATCATATTATTATGGATCAAGTTTCCGCTCTTACCGGGAAATTGATCTTTCCCCTTTAAGTTCTATGAAGTGAATCGCAAGTGCAGTATTCTGTTTCATTTTCATATTACTTTCACTGCTGTGCGGGGGTAGGGGAAGAGCGAAGGTCTGCCAGGAAGTCGTCGGAAAGCTCTCCTGCGACTCCTTGGTATCCGATTCTTCGTCTTCTTTCCTGCCCCCCCGCTCAGCTTCCTTGTATTTGTATTTGGGGTCTTCCTTCCGTTCGGGTGGGTGGGGCATGTCTCCCCCCCGTGCGTGAGGGAACCCCTCTTACTAATCTGTCTGTGCTACCGCAGGTGCTACATCCGTGGAGACGACCTTGGACAGGTATGGGCCACTGCGGCTGCAGGGCGTGCCTAGCATCCACGATCTGCTGCAGCGTCTAGCGAGGTCTGGGGCGGTGACCTTGGAGCGGTCTCCACTACAACCTTCACGGCCGCTTATGCTGCTTCCCCCCGCTGGTCTACATCCCCATGCTGTGTCGGTGACGCCGTCTGCCGCTTCTAGGGCCGGTCGCCGCCGTACCGAGGAGGGGTATGCCGCCGCCGCCTGTGTTTTCTCGTGTTGCCTGCCCCAGACTTCCGCTGTTCCAGCAGCTCGCCCCTGGACCGGCCGCCAGTACCAGCTTCCCGCTGGCTGCCGATGATTCTACGAGGCGATGGCTGGGCCTGCCGTACCTGTCGCTGATGTGGTTACCCGCTAGCTGGCTTGGCTGTCCCTTCTGTGTTTACCGCTGCCGCTGTTCCTGCCGCTCCTGAGCTGGTTGCTGTTCCTGTCGCTCCTGGTTCCTGCGCCTGTCCATGCTGGTCCTGCCCCATGGTGTGGTCTTCCCCAGTCCCAGGTTTTCTTCCGGACAGGTGCAGTGGGCGGGCCGCCGTGTTGCTTCGGCAATAGGCCCGACTCCGGCCTGGATGGAGGACCTGACGACTGGTCCTGCGTGAGCTGACGAAGAAGAGGAAGGTGTCATCTTCGTCTTCGTCTGCTGCTGCCTCTTCCCCTTCGACTTCTAAGGCCCATAAGCCAAAGAAGAAGAAGGCTGCCTCTCCCCCCTAAGAATCTCCTTCGGGAACTTCTAAGGGCCCGTCCCACCGGTCGGTGGGACGGGGGGTCCTTCTGCTGGTCTCCTGCTCCTTCGGGGAGCGGGGCCCGCCGTCTCCCCTTCCAGTAAGGAAGAGATAGACGGGGACCAGAGGAGTATCGGTTAGCTCTGGTACTTCCTCGCCTGGTGCTAGCGGCGATGCCGCTACGCCAGGTTCCGGCTCGGTCTCTCGTTCGCGGGAGATCCCGAGTGTACGCTCTCCCTCGGGAGACGTGCAGCCAAAGTTTCGGCGCCAGAGTTCGCTCGGCGCCAAGACCACGGCACGGAGCAATAAGGCTGGCGAGAAAACCGCTCAGGAGGGTGACTCTCGCCAGGCCAGCGGCCGCTTCTAGCAGCGGGACCAGCTGGTAAAACCGGGTCCCCCCTCCCCCTAAGAAGACTCCCTTCGGGAACTTCGAAGGGCTCGTCACACTCCGGTGTGACTTTTTTGGGGGGGGGGGGTTCTTCTGCTGTCCTCCTGTTCCTTGGTCGGGAACGGGGCCCGTCTCCATTCTGAGAAGAAGAAGAAGACGGGGACCAAGGGTGTGCTGGCTACCGCTGGTACACCCCTCGCCTGGTCTTGGCAGCTCTGCTGCTAAGCCAGGTTACCGGCTCTGTTTCTCGTCCGCGAGAAGTTCCGAGTGTACGGTATCCTTCGGGTGACCGTGCAGCCAAAGTTAAGACGCCTGAGTTCGCTCAGCGTCATGACCGAGGCACGGAGCAGAAGACTGTCGAGAGCCGCTCAGGTGACTCTCGCCAGGCCAGCGGCCGCTCTCGCAGCGACCAGCCGGTACCTCGGGTGGACGTGACGGTCTCTGACCGGCCACGGGTTGAGGCTGGAAGAGTCCCCCAGGTCCCCTCGACCGACGGTACCAGCCTCGGCTGGTACCCAGCGGTTTGACGTGCCGCGAGGACGCTCACCGGTCTCACTGCGAAAGTGAGCTCTGCAGGTCACCTGACCGCCGCTCCCACAGGGACCGGGCGGATACGATGGACCAGCAGCAGCTCGTCTGACGCACGGAGACCGGGGTCGACGTGCTCAGTCGAGCCGCTCGCCACAGGTGAGCGGCACGGCCAGGCCTGCAGATCGATCCCCACCGCGGGTTGGTGATTGGCTGCAGCCCCCCACGTACGCTGGTCCTGCCAGCGAGCGGGGGGGGGAGGCGTCAGGTCTGTCTCTCCACTACCTTCAACTTCCTCGGGCTACACGGGAAGAGCGAGGTAGCTAGGAGTGATCGTGAGAGGTGCGCCGCTCACGATCCCGTCACGACGACCGCACGTGCCACGTATGGTCTTAGGACCAACCAGGACGTACGCGCAAGTGATTGGAGGCGACCGTCAGGGGGGGGGGGGGTGGGGGGGAGGGGGGTAGCGTCAGTTCTGTCTCTCCGATACTTCAACATTTCCTCGGCATACGCCAGGAAGAAGCGAGGTATATAGGAGTGATCGTGAGAGATGCGCCGCTCACGATCCCGTCACGACGCCGCAAACGTGCCAGTATGGTCTTAGGACCAGCCAGGACGTACGCGCAAGTGATTGGAGGCAACCGTCAGGGATCTGTTGCTGGTCCTTCTTCTGAAGGAGGAGGGTCTTGGGAGCTGCTCTTGTTGGAGGGACTGGATGGTCCTACCTCAAGGACCGCTGTAACTTCCGAGATTCAGAGTAACTTTGCCCAGGTTATTGCACTGATTCGTCAGCACAACGACCTGGGGGGAAGGATCGCCGCTCCCACCAGCAGAGCCCATGTCTCTGCTCGAGTCGTTTTGGGGCCCGAGAGGGAACCCAAACCGACGGTGGGTTTGCCGCGCGATCGGAGCTTCGCCGATTCTGTCTTGAACCAAGAGTCTCTCGTCTCCGGACAAGAAGGCTCTCTCAGTTCTGGCCGGTCGATCAAGCTACTTCCACCTCCTCTACTGCGACAGCGGCGTTTCTACGTGTCTTCGGACACAGTATTTTAAATCTCCTTCGGTCCTCCTGAGAGGTTTCGACCTCGACGAGGACTGGAATGAGTCGGAGGACGGTATCGGCTCTCTTTGTCAGTGTCGATCAGCCCCACCCAGACGACGTTCACAGTGGCGGCAGACCCCTACCTACAGTGAGAGTTCGTAACCCTCCTCGGGAAAACGTTTTCTCCTGACGATACGTTTTCCCAGACTCTGAGAGGCCATCGCCGCAAGGCGATGGCTGCTCCTACTCTTCTCCAACTGCAGTTCACTGGGAAGGCGAGCGAGTATCCAATTCCTCCCCCATTCCCTCTCTCCTTAACGGCTACGAGGGAAAAGGGGGGGAGGGATCCTACAGAGATTTCTCTGTAGGATTCCACGTTGGGGACTGCGCTACCGGGGGGGGACCTTCGGGTCCTACCTGACGTAAGCCCCGGTCGTTGAGGAGGGATCCTGCCCCATTCTCGATTTCTACGGGAATCGAGAGGCCCCACCAGCCGATATCGTTTGACGAATTCGGTGGGGGTTTCGCAGACTGCTTAGAATTTCTACGGAATTTCTAGCGCATTCAGAGTGTTAGAGTTTCTTACGATCTCCAAACACTTAGGCGAGACCACGGTCCAAAGTGAGCGAGACGAGAATCCTCGATATGTTACACGATAATCGGGAAAACCTCGCCTATGCTCGAATTCCTGGAATTTCTAGCATTAGGAAGAAGACTGCTGCTGAAAGAAGACTATCTCACAATAGGCGACCAACCTGGAATAGAGAAGAAAACGGACGGGAATATCCAGTTTGGCTTGAACTATCGTCTTAGTATTCTGTTCACCATTGAAGCTTTCCTTCGAGGAAGACTTCTTCACTCTTTGATAGAGACCGAAGGTGGTCGATCTCCAATCCTTATTTTGTTTTCTTGAAGGAAAGAATTAGGATGGAGATCGTTGTTCAGATCCTACAAATATACTACGTATATTAACCTCGAGACATGATTCTGCTAAGCAGTGAATGGTCCGAGGGGTAGGCGCATATCCTGTTATTCTACGGATTGCAACTTAGACGAAAAGTATTCTAATTGAACTGCAAACTCGGGTTGCCTACAACCTCCCAGGAGTTTCCAGTTTCAATTTATATACTTATGGTGTTGTCACAACAACACCATTTAAGCTTTTATATTTACCGAAATTCGTTTGCATAAATATAATTGCTCGAGCATATCTTTTTATGCTCGGTGGTTCTAGCCGAACGCATTCCTTCGTGGAAAGGATACTTGGCAACTCCGGAGGGACGAGTCAGCGACAGCTACTGCGTATTGAATTGCCCGAGGCATTTCAGTACCAGCTGCCGCTTTGAGATGGACGGTTGGTTATGTCTTTCTCACCTGCTTTGATTGAATACCAACCGTATCTCTGCCCAACAATCACGGACTTAAGTCTCTGATTAACGGGGATTCTCGCATACATGAATGACCATCTACTGCTGTGACGCTAGTATTCATCGTCTTCGGTATTGCGAGAATTTTAAACAGAGATATCTATTCGACTCTCATCTTTCTGTTTACCGCACGGTAACAGAATTCTGTAATAGTCTCTTGCTGCATCGTATCTCGATAATGCGAATGATTTTTGCGGAATCTGAGTTTGTCCTCAAAATATCTTGTATTCGGAGGTGTGCAATTGTTCATTGTTCACCCCGGATTAGCAGATGTATTGAAAGACATCGCCTACTCCCACACTGCCAGCTCTACTTCCAAACGTTCAGCCCATGATAAGCAGTTCTTCAGGCGGCTCTCCCCTGTGTTTCATTACTGAAGAACGCCCGCTTTCACTGCACACCGGACAGCAATGAAATGGCGGTTAGCGTTTTCAGTCATTTGTAAGCACAGGTTTAGAATCTTGAGATTCCTTCTCTCGATTCAGCTGGAAGACGTAGGTTGCATTCATTGCCTACCTTCGTCTTCAACGTCACATAGTGTTGTTTCTCCTTAAGCTGAGATTCAACGTCTATGATTTTCTTGCCATCAGGGACCTCGGTCTTTTGAAGGCAATTGACTTTCGCCTTTTGAGCTTATGCATTAAGAGAATCATCGCCGCCGCCGTCCGGCATCGGTGACTAAAAAACAAACTATTTTTTATTTGTTAGGTCTCTCAGCATAACTCTTTAAAGGGCGAAGGTCACGTGACTTACCCGGAGCTTGGACAACTTGCCTCTACTGATTCCGAACCAGTCAGTCGGCAGCTGTCAGAGCGCCCGAGGTCAGTTACGAAAACATGCTGTGGACTTCGTTCGGTTGTTCCAGAGCAATCATTACTTCGTCTTAATAGCTTGTCAGTATGAGTACTGTACATAACCAAAGTCGAGAAGAGGGATAGGTCATACGACTATCCCCTTCTTTTCGTCTTAGGTAACTGCATGACTTCTCTTGAAAAGTCAAGCACAAAGGGATGGGGATTTGTGACTCGATTTCGTACCGATCTTCGTAGCGAAGACTCAGAACCCTTCGGTAACTGCGATTGGTTCGAGTCCTTCACAATACCCTCCCTAATGGACTTCACCGCCTCCGAATACGAAGGCTATGCTGCTTTGTCCTGTGAAGGCGCGACGGAGCTGTCTGAAGAAACCGCGGACACCCAGGATGAGTGTGGACGCCTCTTCATCATTCTCTCGCGTTCCGCAAGAACTTCTCCGTGGCGCAGGTAATGAAGGCAGGCAGCGTGGTCCAACCGGACCGCATGCACCTCCTTCTACCTTCGGGATATTTGCCCACAGTTCCTTGGATCTTTTTCCTTGGGAACCGTGGTGGTTGCTCAACACGTTGTGTAGTTAACCCAGACCCTCGCAGGCTGAACAGCATCGAGTCCTGGTGTGACCGTAAGAATGGATGAGGAATGAGAGTGTGACTGGCTCCTCTTCCCATCTTTTTCTTCCCTCTACCTCTGGGTAAGAGGGACACGGTCGTCACCCTGCTGGGTAAGGACGAGATTGCAGGTGAGCTACAATCAATAGCAACCATCCTATCCCTTTCAGTAGGGATAGGAGTAAATATCCACCCAACTTCCTCCAACAAGGGGGAGGAAGTGGATGCCAATTTGAGACAAACCCATCATTTTATGATTGTCTCTTGCAAACAGGAACAAGTTCTTGCTTGCTGGTACGAAGAGATACGCTTGCCTTCTCTCTTAGTACTTGGCCCAGAGGTCTGACCATTGAATCCTGCGGTGCACACCCCGATCAATCGGACAGAGGTTTGGATCCCTCCCTTGCTCTTACGACCAGGGAGGCACTCCAGGGTTGGACGAACACCAATCTGTTCACCAAAAAGACTCAGATTCCTCCCACCAAGAAGTGAGTCTTCCTATTGTTAAAGGACCGAGGGTTTGTATTACGTATCGGAACAAATGACAATTTGTCGAAAATTGCATTTTTCCTAACTATACAAACCTGAGGTCCTTTACATATAGTCCCACCTCATGCCACCCCTCACTCTGCAACTTTTTGCATGGGCCTAAAGCAAAAGTGATTCTTCACCTCTCGGGCGGGCGCGCGGTGCGCCCGCCGCACGATCGGACAAGCAGTTAACTACCGTTCTCCCCTTGTTCGAAGCTTACGACCGTCCCAGCTGCCGCTAGTTACCTTCCTATTGTTAAAGGACCTCAGGTTTGTATAGTTAGGAAAAATGCAATTTTCGACAAATTGTCATTTTTCGTCATCCGATTCTTCATAGAAAGGAAAAAAGGGTGGAGTTCTGACCAGCTATCGAGACCTTCTAAAAGAAAATCTCCAGCTTGGGATTATAGCCCGGAAAGTTTTCCGGAGGACTATCCACCTGAGAAGAAGAAGAAAGAGATTTATTCATCAAATCCTCCTTCCCCTAGATCGGCGGATACGGAGAAAGAAGACGCCACTACGAAGATCCTAAGAGAAATGCAACAACAGATATCTTTGTTAATGGGAGTTTTGAAGAAGGATCCTCCCAGGAGGAAGGATCACTTCCTTCCCGTTAAGAAATCCCGTCCGATAGAAGTCTTTGACAGCTCGGATGAGGCGCCTGCCAGGCGCAAAACGCAGACAAGGCGAGAGGATTCTAAAGAAAGACCTGAAACTCCTACTAGGCAAAAAGCGCCTGAAGCGCCTGAAATGAGGCGCAAAGCGCCTGAAGCGCCTGAAACGAGGTGCAAAGCGCCCGAAGCGCCAGGAGCCAGGCTCCAGGCGCTATGAACCAGGATCTTCATCGGAAATGGAGTTAGAGGCGGACCGAGAGGCTCCTCTTTGGGAATTTTCGCAGGATCAGTTTTCACCTGACAGGGTCTCTAGATGTTGCACAGGCGGCCGTAGCCCTTGTCAGGATATACCTGATTCTGCGAAAGGTGAAAGACATTCGAGGCCTTCTCCTGATAGGGACGGGAGTTGTCGCACAGGCGGCCGTCGCCCTTGTTAGGATAGTCTTAATGCAAGTAAAGGCAAGAGCAAGATCGGCCTTCTCCTGGCGGGGACTCAAGATGTCGCACAGGCGGCCGTAGCCCTCGTCAGGTTAGAGTCGGTACTGCTAAAAGCCCTTCACCTTACGAAAGGAGGCGCTCTCCTCTGGTTGCTCATTCTTCTCCCAACTTGATGGACAGGAAATGGAAGATAAATCGGAATTGGAAGCCAATAAGGGGGCAGGTCTCTCAGTTATAAGACCTTAGCGACCTTTTTTATTGAGAGAATTAGTTCATTACTAGTAAGAGGATATTAAAATCATCCTCCTTCTAAAAAATAATGCAACCAACCATTTACAGAAAGAGTGGCAATCGTTTGGAAATTGAACAAGATTCGTACGAGCTCTCATTCATTGATTAGAGGCTCTTCCAGATAATAGAGGCGTAGAATATGGCCTTATCTCCAAGAGAATAAAAGCTTGAGAGATTCTCTTCGATCCTCGGTTGTCATTTGTGATCTCTTTCGACTAATACTAATTCGGGTTTATTGACGAAAAGAATGAAGAGAGTAAGATTTCCATTCTCTCTCTGCATTGGAGAGGAAAGAATGTAGTAAGAAGATTTGGTGTATACGACTACTGAATGACAAGTCATATACGCATACCATAGTTGCCTTTGTGGTTCGCCTACAGAATTATCTATATCCTTACAGGAATTTCCTAGTAAGGACTTCGGTTAAAAGGTTTGTTACGACAATACCTACTCAGCTTCGGTATTTAACAAAGGTTGTTTGGCTTAAATATGCATTATTGAGAGCTTCCTTAGGCTCGAGAATAATTTTATTAGAATAATTTTATTATATTCCTTCATTGAATGGAGTAACTGGCAACTCAGGAAGAATGCAGCCAGGCAGCGAACGAGACGGCTGTCATTGTAAGCCAATACAGTACCATCCAGTTCTTGGTCATGATGAGTTGGTTACATCTCTCTATCCTACGGGATCGAATGGTTAACCGTATCTTCCCCCTACAATCATGGACTTAGCCTCGATTTGAGGGGATTTATAGGCAAACATGAATAACATGGTATTCGTTTTGCTAAGGAGTTTTCAATAAAAAGATCCCTTGTAACCTTGCGGTAATGTTTACCGCAATGTAACAGGATTATGGAATGAGACAACAATATGAATTTAATGCAGTAGAGCTATATATATTATTTGATGCTCTCATGCTTACGGAAGCAAAATAATGGACTTGCTAACTTTTCGATATAGCGAGTTATTAATCGAAGGGTTCAGTAACCTCTCTGACAGCAGGCTCGGTAACGGCATGGTTCGTTCCTGATTTCATTCCCCCGTCTAACTGGAGGGGTGTTCGATCCCAAGGAGGGACGAAATGATTTTTTCAAATCAATTTGACTAATTCCACAGCTCTCTCATATCTCAAGGAGCATCAAGAATCTCTTTGTTCACCCATGTTCGCATTAACAAGAGAGAACCTGTTTGGAACACAGACACGGAACGTAACGATCCTTAATAGGTTTGCTGCACGATGTTGCACGTCCGTGAGAACCTTCTCGATCGACGATATAACTATTGACTTATGTCTAATCTTAGTTGGAAAGAGAGTTGTAGAAACCTGCGAGATGTCTTCTTCATAGATCTCTTCGCAAGGTGGAAGACAAACAGGCTTCCTCTAGACTGCTTCCTTATTCTCGAACCAAGAGAGGTAGCAATATACGCCATTTTTAGTTTAAATGGGGAATAAACTTTAGTCTTTTTTCCCCTAAATATATAAATTCTTAACAGATATTAAGATAAATGGGCGTCAAAGGAAGAGAGGATGATACCTTATGCCTCATTTTGGCCTTAGAGAGGTTGGATTCACAGAAGTCACGTTCCTCTCACAGCATGTTTTGGAAGGCTTTTCCAAAAGAGTGGAGATTCTATCAGCATCTATTATAAATGGACCTTAACAACCTCTCCACTCTGAGTCTGTCCGTGTGCAGACTGACCAGAAGTGGACATGAATGAGAGGATTTTTCAAGGTAAATGACAATAGTCATGGCCAAGACATAGAATTGCTGCAGATCGTGCTAGATGGAATGAGGGAACTGTCCTCTTCCGATACCTCTGTGAACCACATAGCGGTTTTTTCTTCCCTTTCAGAGGGAAGAATCACCTTTGTATATATCTGCTATCAAAGAACGCAGCAAAAGGCTATACTCTGTCGATACAAGGGGAATTAGAGATAGCAGAGGATTAAGATCTTCGGGATCTTATACGATACCTCAATACGACAAGAGTAGGATATCATGTACTTCGAATGGGATCTTTTGTGGCCTCAGATTCCGTGTTCCGACAAGATGGAACTGCTCCTCATCAAACTTCTTTGAGAAATTTTATGAGGGAATTCTTTGTTTCTCTTGGCCCTAAACGACCAAGAAGACAAGTGAATTTTTTGTGCATTGGAATCTCGCATCAGATTCAATGGAGACTCGGCAATGGGTTCTTGCCAGCATAGTATGTCTGGCAAAAGAACTAAAACCCTCTATTCCTGACTCAACGCTTTCAGGTAGAAGTTTCGTTGTCCAGGCAGGGTACTTACGTTTTCACCTACAGAAGAAGAGATGGTTTAAACGTTTGCCTACAAAGTCTTTGGGATGCGATGAGGGCTCGAAATGCTTCCCAGAAGGTATTCAGAGGGATACAATAAAGAGCTAGAAATCAGGAGTCCTCCCAATTTCAGCTCGGAGTCTCCTTCGACTTCCAAGCTCCTTCCCTTCCTTCGGACAAGGATAGGGAAGATTCTGCAACGAGGAACTTCATCAAAAAGTAAGAAGAGATCTCGTTAGCAACGGAAGGATTCAAGAAGGATCCTCCTCGGAGGAAGACTCTTATCTCTCGTACTGTTAGATGTCCTATCGTCTAATGGATGTAGTTTACTACAATCACCTCCCCTTGCCGGAGAGGCCAAAAGCTCAAAGTGGAAGAATTTCTTCCACTCTTCTCCAGTCTCCTGATAAACTATTGTGGAGGTTCAGGACTTTCGGACAATGTAGCGCCAACCAGGCGCCAAATGCCAAAACAGGCGTAAAAAACGCCAGAGGCAGACAGTTTCAAGGAACACTGTCATTGTCTGATGAAGAGAAAGAGGGGGCCTCCAACCTAGCGCAGATGCGCTAGAGGCGAACAAATCGGACAGATAAGAGTGTCCGATGTGGACATCGCCAGACATCCTCGAGACTCTACCAAGCTCGAAGCTCCAGCAAGTGGAGAGGAGTCAGCCAGGCGCCAGGCGCCAAATAGTGCCAGTCTGGAGCCAGGCGCGAAGTTACTTCTAGGCGCGAGGCGCCAGCCATGAGTCAGGCGAAAAGCGCCTTCCAGGAGCTAGGCTCCAACCAAGCGTGAGGCGCCAGGCAGGCGTGAGGCGCCAGCCAGGTTCGAGGCTCCAGCCAGGCGTGAGGCGCCAGGCAGGCGCGAGGTGCCAGCCAGATGCCAGCCAGGCTCTAGGCTTCATCCAGAAGAGATCCATTTCAAAGAAAGCCCTGGTCTTCCTTGAAACAAGTGTGATCGCTAAAGCATTTCATGAGTAACTTGATGATTCCTTCAAACAGCTGAGAATTAAAGCGCATGAAGTGCGAGCTTTTATGAATTCTTGTTCTTTCCATAACAATATGTCATAAGGACATATTAGCTGTCACTTACGGGAGATGCAACTCTGTGTTGACTTTCCATTACACGAAGGAGGTCAAGTTGACCTACGACAGATCCTTCTCTCTTGGTTATACGTGTCTACGGATACGTTGCTGGGATAGGGAGCCGACACTGATCCTTAACTAGTCAGTTAATTTTTATTTTAACATAGTGTTTTTTCTTTGCGTTGTTTGAAAGGAGTTTGGGGATAACTCTTTTCAAATTAAGCACAAACCCTTGTGTTAGGATCAGGTGATCGGGATCGGTGTTTTGCTCCTTAATTATGCCACTAGGCATAGGTGTATTGTCATGTAAGTGGATAAGACCCCATTGACAAATGACCATTAGATTCTGTCGAGTAAGTGGATAAGACCCCATTGACAGATCTACAAGAACTCTTAGCCATAGGTCACATCCTCGCTGAGGCTCTTGAGACGAAGCAGACTCCTAGCAATAGCTAGGAAGTCAACCCTTCGTCTAAACACATAGGAACCAAGGTTTTATTTATCTATTACCTACAACGTATGTTGTTTACCTGTCTAATCAGTAATTAGCTGTCTCTTACCCTCCGCCAAAGGTGCCAATCAGCTAAGTATATATCTGACAGGGAAGTTGAATGTATGAAAATGATATTGTTATTGTACAATAAAGTTTCATACATACTTACCTGGCAGATATATACTTAGCTATAGACTCAGTCGTCCCCGACAGAAATTCAAATTTCGCAGCACACGCTGCAGGTAGGTCAGGTGATCTACCGGCCTGCCGCTGGGTGGCAGGAATAGGAACCATTACCGTTCTAGACCCAGATTTTTTCTTCCACCTGTCTCCTGAGGGGAGGCTGGGTGGGCCATTTAATCGTATATATCTGCCAGGTAAGTATGTATGAAACTTTATTGTACAATAACAATATAATTTTTTAGTTTAGGAGTGAATTAAGAGGTGTGAGTCCAAACTGGGTTAGCTTAAAGGTAGGTCAACATACCAATTTTCCACAAAGGCTAAGCCGCCATATTATCAGACGGCTGATTTGAGCCAACGGTCATTCGCTAGCAAGCGGTTTCGTCTTTTAACGTTTAACTTACTTATTTAACTTAACTTACTTTTGTTCCGACACGAATACAAACCCTCGGTCCTTTAACAATAGGAAGTAGCTAGCGGCAGCTGGAACGGTCGTAAGCTTCGAACAAGGGGAGAACGGTAGTTAACTGCTTGTCTGACAGTGCGCGCGCCGCGCACCTGAGAGGTGAAGAATCACTTTTGCTTTCGGCCGCGGGTGTGAAGGACGTGTTCGTCATCGCTCTCTGCCCGCTTCATCGTCGTATGCTTTGTTTATATTGTGTTTTCTAATAACGGTTTGTTTGAGTTGAAAATGAAACTGTAAGTACTCTGTTTTCATTTTCATTACTTAATTATGGGTCAAGATGGAGCTATCGCCGTAGATGCGGCGGTTTCCGCTCTTTTCATGTTGATACCCTTTAATTATGTCTCGGTGCCGAAGGTGGGAGCGCGCTCGCGCCGAGTCATGTATTTTGGGCGAAAGTGTGTAATTAAAATGTAAGTACTCCTTTCATTATATTTTTGCCTGTGCGTTCGTTGCCGAGAGCGTGAAGGCGCTCGGCACGAGCCTCTTATTTTGTATAATAGATGCAATGGAAGTGGAATCGCAATTGCAGTATTCTTTTTCATTTTCATTTGTTATTTAATTGCATCAATTTTCATTTTGGATCAATTTCCGTTCTTACCCGGGAATTGATCCTTCCCATTTACATATTTTTTTTATGATAGCATTATATTATTGGATCAAGTTTCCGCTCTTACCCGGGATTTGATCCTTCTCCTATTAATTTTGTGTGAAAGTGAAATCACAAGTGTGGAATTCTTTTTCATTTTCATATATTATTATAATTGCATCATTTTCATTTTGGATCAAGGTTCCGCTCTTTCCCGTGATTGATCCTTCCCCTTTATGTTGTGTGAAAGTGAATCGCAAGTGCAGTATCCTGTTTCATTTTCACATTATTGTCACGGCTGTGCGAGGGTGGGGGAAGCGAAGGTCTGCCAGGAAGTCATCGGAAAGCTCTCCCGCCACTCCGTTGGTATCCGATTCTTCGTCTTCTTTCCTGCCCTCCGCTCAGCCCCTTCGTTGACTCCTTCCCCTTCGGGGGTGGGGGTAGGGGTGGTTTCCGAGTCCTTCTCCTTGCCGTTCTGTTGAGCGTGGAGGAGGGCGCTCGGTGCCCCGTCGTAATTTTGTATTTGGGGTCTTCCGTGCGTTCGGGGTGGGGCATGTATCCCCCCCCGTGCGTGAGGGAACCCCTTTCATTAATCTGTCTGTGCTACCGCAGGTTCTACATCCGTGGGAAACGACCTTGGACAGGTGTGGACCGCTAGGGAGGCAGGGCGTGCCTAGCATCCAGGGGCTGCTTCAACGTCTGGCGGGGTCTATGGCGGTTACCACCACCACCACCACAATCTTGAACCTTGCTGCCGCTTCCCCCCCCTTCTGGTGTAGAATCCTCACACTGTGTCGGTGACGCCGTCTACCGCTGTTCAAGGGCCGGTCGCCGCCGTACCGAGGGGGGGGTATGCCTCCGCCGCCTGGGTTCTTCGTGTTCTTCCCCCAGACTTCCTCTGCACCTAAGAGCTCGCCCCTGGACCGGCCGCCAGTACCCAGGTTCCCGCTGGCTGCCGACAATTCTACGAGGCGATGGCTGGGCCGGCCGTACCTGCCGCTAATGTGGTTCCCGCTGCTGGCTTGGCTGTCCCTTCTGTGTCTGACGCTGCCGCTGTTCCTGCTGCTCCAGAGCTGGTTGCTGACCGGCCGCTCCTGCTTTTCCTGCCCCTGTCCACGCTGGTCCTGCCCACGGTGCGTCTTCCCCAGTCCCAGGTCCTTCCGGACAGGTGCAGTCGGGCTGTGTTGCTTCGGCAATAGCCCCGCCTCCGGCCTGGATGGAGGACCTGATGACTGTCCTGCATGAGCTGACGAGGAAGAGGAAGAAGAGGAGGAAGGTGTCGTCTTCGTCTTCATCGTCTGCTGCTGCCTCTTCCCCTTCGACTTCTAAGGCCCACAAGCCGAAGAAGAAGGCTGCATTCCCCCCCCTAAGAAGTCTCCTTCGGGAACTTCTAAGGGCCTGTCCCCCCTCGGTGGGACGGGGGGTCCTTCTGCTGGTCCTCCTGCTCCTTCGGGAGCGGGACCCGTCTCCCCTTCTGCAAGGAAGAGATAGGCGGGGACCAGAGGAGTACCGGTTACCACTGGTACTTCCTCGCCTGGTGCCAGCGGCGATGCCGCTACGCCAGGTTCCGGCTCGGTCTCCTGTCGCAGAGATCACGGAGTGTACGCCCCCCTCGGGAGACTGTGCAGCCAAAGTTTTGGCGCCAGAGTTCGCTCGGCACCAAGACCGCGGCACGGAGCAGAAGGCTGGTGAGAGCCGCTCAGGTGACTCTCGCCAGGCCAGCGGCCGCTCTCGCAGCGACCAGCTGGTAACCCGGGTTCCCCTCTAAGAAGGCTCCTTCGGGAACTTCTAAGGGCCCGTCTCACTCTAGTGGGACGGGGGGGTCCTACTGCTGGTCCTCCTGCTCTTTCGAGAACAGGGACCGTCTCTTCTTCCGCAAGGAAGAAGATGGGGACCAGAGGAGTATCGGCTACCACCGATACTTCCTCGCTTGGCGTTAGCGGCGCTGCCGCTACGCCAGGTACCGGCTCGGTCCCTCGTTCGCGAGAGTTCCCGAGTGTACGGTCTCCCGCGGGAGACCGTGCAGCCAAAGTTCTGGCGCCAGAGCTCGCTCGGCGCCAGGACTGCGGCACGGAGCAGTAGGCTGGTGAGAGCCGCTCAGTTGACTCTCGCCAGACCAGCGGCCGCTCTAGCAGTGACCAGCTGATAACCCGGGTAGATGTGACGGTCCCTGACCAGCCACAAGTCGTTCTGGAGTCCGAAGAGGGAACCAGACTGACGGTGGGCTTGCTGCGATAAGAGCTTCTCGACTCGGTTCTGGACCAGGTAGAGCCTCTCGTCTCCGGATGGGATGGCTCGCTCAGGTCTAGCCGGTCGGGCAAGCTACTTCCACCTCCTCTGCCGCGACAGCGGCGTTTTTTGGGAGTATTGCAGCTCTTCTTCCCCCCCCTTCGGTCGTCCTGAGAGGTTTCGACCTCGACGAGGACTGGAATGAGTCAGAGGACGGTTTTGACTCTCCTGTTAGGTGTCGATCAGCCCCACCCAGACGACGTTCACAGTGGTGGCAGATGCTTACCTACAGTACGAGTTCGTAACCCTCCTCGGGCGGGGGAAGGGAGGGGGGGGGCAGGAAGGCCATCGCCGCAAGGTGATGGCTGCTCATACTCTCGTCTCCAACTGCTAGTTCCGCTGGAAAGGCGAGCAATATCCATTTCCTCCCCCATTCCCTCTCTCCTTACGGCTACGAGGGAAAGGGGTAAGATCCTACAGAGACTTCTCTGTAGGATCCCACGATTGGGGACTGCGCTACCGGGGGGACCTTCGGGTCCTACCTGACGTAACCCCGGTGGTGGAGGAGGGACCCTGCACCATCTTCGATTTCTACGGGAATCGAGAGGACCATCAACTGATATTCGTTTAATGAATCCGGTGGGGGTTTCGCTGGGTGCTTAGAATTCTGTGGAATTTCTAGCACACACAAGTGAGACCACTGTTCAAAGGGAGTTAGACGAGTATTCCCGATAATGTTACCACGATAATCGGGGATCCCGCCGAATGCTCGAATTCCTGGAATTCTTAGCGTTGGAAGAAGACTGCCGCCGAAGGAAGATATCTCACAGTAGGTGGCCAACCCTGGAATAGAGAGAACGGACGGGAACATCCAGTTTGGCTTGAACTATCGTCTTCGGTATTCTGTTCACCATTGAAGCTTTCCTTCGGGGAAGACTTCTCCTTCACTCTCTTTGATAGAGATCAAAGGTGGTTGATCTCCAATCCTTATTTTGTTTTCTTGAAGGAAAAGAATTTAGAATGGAGATCGTTGTTCAGAATCCTACAAATGTACTACGTATATTAACCTCGCGACATGATTCTGCTAAGCAGTTGAATTGTCCGAGGGGTAGGCGCATATCCTAGTTACTCTACGGATTGCGACTTAGACGAAGAGTATTCTAATTGAACTACAACTCGGGGTTGCCTGCAACCTCCCAGGAGTTTCCAGTTTCAATTTTATATACTTATGGTTTTGTCACAACAACACCATTTCAGCTTTTGTATATACCGAAATTCGTTTCGCCTAAATATAATTGCTCGAGCATATCTTTTTATGCTCGGTGGTTCTAGCCGAACGCATCCCTTCGTGGAATGGATTACCTGGCAACTCAGGATGACGAGTCAGCGACAGCTACTGCGTATTGAATTGCCCCAGGCAACTCAGTACCAGCTGCCGCTTTGAGATGCACGGTTGGTTATGTCTTTCTCCCCTGCTTTGATTGAATACCAACCGTATCTCTGCCCAACAATCACGGACTTAAGTCTCTGATTAATGGGGGTTCTCGCATACATGAATGACCATCTACTGCTGTGACGCTTGAATTCATCGCCTTCAGTATTGCGAGAATTTACAACAGAGATATCTCTTCAACTTTCATCTTTCTGTTTACCGCACGGTAACAGAATTCTGTAATAGTCTCTTGCTACATCGCACTGTGATAATGCGAATGATTTTTGCGGAATCTGAGTTTGTCCTCAAAATATCTCGTATTCGGAGGTGTGCAATTGTTCATTGTTCACCCCGGATTAGCAGATGTATTGAAAGACATTGCCTACTCCCAGACCTGCCAGCTCTACTTCCAAACGTTCAGCCCATGAGAAGCAGTTCTTCAGGCAGTACTCCCCTGTGTTTTCATTACTGAAGAACGCCCCGCTTTCATTGCAACTACGACTTCTCACCAGACAGCAATGAAATAGCGGTTAGCGTTTTCAGTCATTTGTAAGCACAGGTTCAGAATCTTGAGATTCCTTCTCTCGATTCAGCTGGAAGACGTAGGTTGCATTCATTGTCTACCTTCGTCTTCAACGGCACATAGTGTTGTTTCTCCTTAGCTGAGATTCAACCACTATGAGAGTGTCTTGCCTTCAGGGACCTAGGTCTCTAGAGGGCAATTGATTTTCGCCTTTTGAGCATATGCCTTAAGAGAATAATCATCTCGCCGTCCGGCATTGGTGACAAACAAATACATTATTTGTTTGGTCTCTCGGCATAACCCTTTAAAAGGCAAAGGTCATGCTTGGACAACTTGCCTCACTTCTGATACCGAACCAGTCAGTCGGCAGCTGTCAGAGCGCCCGAGTCAGTTACGAACTACGCTGTGGACTTAGTTCGGTTGTTACAGAGCAATCATTACTTCGTCTTAATAGCTTGTCACAGTACCCATACCATCGACACCCACCATGGAGTGTCGGTGTCCTATCCACTACCGAGAACTTCGCTGCATGGGGATAGGAGGATGCGAGACTCTTCGTTGCAGACGGACAGACCAGTATGGGTACTGGACATCACCGAAGTCGAGAAGAGGGATAGGTCATGCGACTATTCCCTTCTTTTCCTCTGAGGGAACTGCATGACTTTTCCTGCGAAGTCAAGCATCCAGGGGATGGGGATCCGTGACGCTCGATTTCGTACCGAACTTCGTAGCGAAGACTCAGAACCCTTTGGTCCCTGACGATCGGTTCGAGTCCTTCACAATCCCCTCCCTAATGGACTTCACCGCCTTCGATGCGAAGGAGATGCTGCTTTGTCCGCAAGAACTTCTCTGTGGCGCAGGTACTGAAGGCAGGGGTCTGGTCCAACCAGACCACATGCACCTCCTTCTACCTTCGGGATATTGCCCACAGGTCCTTGGATCTTTTTCCTTGGGACCCGTGGTGGCTGCTCAACACGTTGTGTAGCGAACCCAGACCCTCGCAGGCTGATCAGCATTGAGTCCTGGTGTGACTGTAAGAATGGATGAGTGAATGAGAGTGTGACTGGCTCCTCTTCACATCTTTTTCTTCCCCTCTACCTGTGGGTAGAGGGACACAGTCGTCACCCTGCTGGATAAGGACGATGCAGGTGAGCTACTCAACAGAGCCCCATCCTATCCCTTTCACTAGGGATAGGAGCATATATCCACCACTTCCTCCAACAAGGGGGAGGAAGTGGATGCCAGCTTGAGACAAACCCATACTTTATGTTGCCTCTTGCAAACAGGAACAAGTTCTTGCTTGCTGATACGAAGAGATACGCTTGCCTCTCTCTTAGTACTTGGCCCAGAGGTCTGACCATTGATCCTGCGGTGCACACCCCGATCAATCGGACAGAGGCTTGGATCCCTCCCTCGCTCTTACGACCAGGGAGGCATTCCAAGGTTGGACGAACACCAGTCTGTTCACCAAAAAGACTCAGATTCCTCCCACCAAGAAGTGAGTCTTCCTATTGTTAAAGGACCGAGGGTTTGTATTCGTGTCGGAACAAATGGCAATTTGTCAAAAATTGCATTTTTCCTAACTATACAAACCTGAGGTCCTTTACATATAGTTCCACCTCATGCCACCCCTCACTCTGCATTTTTTTGCATGGGCCTAAAGCAAAAGTGATTCTTCACCTCTCAGGCGCGCGGCGCACGCACTGTTGGACAAGCAGTTAACTACCGTTCTCCCCTTGTTTGAAGCTTACGACCATTCCAGCTGCCACTAGCTACTTCCTATTGTTAAAGGACCTCAGGTTTGTATAGTTAGGAAAAATGCAATTTTCGACAAATTGCCATATTTAAGACGTAATACACTGTTTTCTTTACCTTAACTAAATTTTGAGCCCTATTACGTAGTTCGGGTGTTGTAATATTGGAGTTTGTGAGAGTTAATTAGGCATAGACTCAGATTGAACAATGTTACAGGGGTTTATATAATTACATGGGCGTAGTAAAAAATTTAGTCAAAATTAGGTCTTTCTGTTTATTTAGCATTACTATTTGGGATTAGTTTACCTTAATTTTACTTTAACCGGGTTGAAACTTAATTGAATTCTGGGACCAAACTGAACTGCCCTGGGAATTTTATGGCCTTGGTTTAATTTATTCATAGTCCTTATTAGATTAATTGCATTTACCTAAATTACTCTTACCTGAATTTAACTAGCCTACTTAAACTTACAAAGCAATTATTAATCCTTTGGATTTTCTGGCACAAGTCTAAAAACACGTTAGGCGCACGGAAGAATTGTGTGCTTAACAGCCCGTTTTATACCATTTACTATATATTACTAGAGAACACTCAGTGGAAGGAATTTTACCCTCGTAATTTTGTAGAGTATATTCCTTCAATCTTCCCACTGAGTGAAACAAATTTCCCACATATAGGTAGGCTGGGACAAACCAGCAAATATATATCGCTAAGAGAAATTCCCAACATCGATACTAAGCTATTGCGTAAGAACAAATTCTCCAAACTCTGCTGTCAATTTACATGTGCTAAATTGTGGCTGTTCTATCTTTTGGAACAAATCAGAAATATAGGTAATACCTAATTCAAGGAAAAAGACATTCTGACGAAATTTGTTAGAAACAGCTTGCATATGTTTTAGCAAACAAAAGAACTTCAATGTCAGTCAGGGCATAGTAAATTGGAACCTTTATTCCTTCATATTGCTTCCCAAGTACAAATCAAGAGAAAGGTTTAAGTGACCAATCACCAAATCATTGAATAGTAGTGCTCTTGTAACTTTTTTGAATGACTAATTTGACTATTTGTTATGATCTAAGCAACCTAATTTTCACTTTGACAGCTGGTCTGTTAATTTTATTTTTGCAGTGAGAAAAATGTTTATGATTTTTATGTACTATATACTACTACTTATTCAGTTTAATTACAATAAAGCTCTTTAAGAGGCCTGGTGGAAGGCGTAATTATCAAGCTACTAGCCATATGCTAGCCTGTGACTTTTTCTGTGTTATGTTTTTATGTTCAAGGTAGTGGAACTCACAAAATTTTTTTGTTATCTGTTTAGCCCAGTGCATTGTGGGAGTATCATATTTGGAATGTCTTTGGTTATTTTCATGGGAAATGTGGGTGCATGGACTATGCTGAAACCTGGTCGATTATCTTGTTGTAAATTTCATCAGTTAAAGGGGATTTGTAATTCAGGAATTCATTGCAAAAAAATCTTCAGTTCATAGTTATGGTTTCACTGGTGCACATTTGTTTTATGAGTTGTTTTTAGCATGATTTGAACATTTTTGGTGTTCATTTTGGTAACAAATTAATAGTATAAAGATATCCCTCAATTATGGGGAATCAAAGTGGAAGACCGAGGTTTTGGGGTTGATCATGTGAAGTTAACATTTATTGAATGTCCATGAAGTAATAAAATTGCACAAGGCAAGTAAGGACCTGATGACCAAGGTTTATGTTATTTGTGCTTTCCATCGTAAGTTAGGTATAATTTGGTTGGGCTTGGCCACACGCCACTCACTGCCTTATTAATTTTAACGAACTGGATACTATTGGTACGGCAGCCGTACTCCTTTCGCTGTAGATATTGGTACGGCAGTGAGTTGCACATGCGTAAACCCTTGTTTACGGCCTCAGGTATATCAGTGATAGCAAGAAAAATGGCGACGGAATAGTATGAACCGTGGGATAATACATTAGTTCTCGCCGAAAAACAAATGTTTTCAGGCTTTAATGAGCTGAAAGAAGCCATAGACATATATGAAGACTCAAACTTTCAAAAATTGTAGGTAGATCTATATTACTACTCCGCGGCAGCCTAGACTATGACAGTTGCAGTGTTTCTATGCAGTTTTACCTCCTGAAAAAGAATTTTAAGTAATATTTTATTCGGATGACTGTAATTAAACCCCCGGGGCTTGTACTAAACATGGCGAAATACATTTGACGCCCCAATTCCTTGTGGCTTTTGTACTTGCGGGGATGAATGATGTGGAATGCTTCTACAGAAATACCAAACTGTATATACCTAGGTCAAGAATGATCGAATGGGCCCTGAAAAGAACTCCGAATAGGAGACTCAAAGAGGATTTGAAATACACAGAAATCATGCTCTGCTGTATTCATGGTGGTAAGGAAAACTACCAAAGTCGCTCCTCTGGTAAACGGCCAAATCAAGTAATTACAGCTGTTGGAGAAGGCGATAGAAGTTACCAGCTAGTGAAATGGCAAAATTAAACAAAATTTCAGCACTATTCCATTAAAATAGGGATAGTTTTGTTTTTGTAGCACAAAAAAGCGGGACCAAACTCACAAAAACAAAACAAAAGGGCTGGGTAACATTTTGCTAACTTGAAAAAAGGCGGGACAGATGTTCAAAAAGCGGGACTGTCCCGCCTACACGCAGAACTCTGGTCACATAATACAGTATGATTAGCAAACTGGTAAACGGATACAGCTAACTGCCGTACCTACGGCAAGTCAAGACCGCAATACGGCACCACTGACAGAATCTGCCGTACCCCCACCACAGTATGTTATTTATACGGCAGGAAGTCTGAAATTGACGCATGCGCAATTCACTGCCGTATCAATATCTACTGAGATCGGGATACAGCTACTGTACCAATATCCTGTGCCTAATTTTAATTTACAGTGCCTCAGGTTAGTTTAAGGGATGCAAAGCCCCTCTGGGTTCAGGTAAGGACCCAGCCCCATAGATGTGGTTTAGGTAGGTCACATCCCTATTACCCATTTACAGGCAGTCCCCGGGTTACAACGGGTTCGGCTTACTACGTTCCGAGGTTAAAGCGCTTTCAATTATATTCATCAGAAATTATTTCCAGGGTTATGACACATGTTCCAGGGTTACGACGCCTACAACACTGATCGGGCAGAAGAAATATGACACCAAAAATGCAAAATAATCAATATTTGAAGGTTTTTTAATGAAAAAATGCAATAAGAATGCAGTTTACGTAGTTTTTAATGTACAGACATTAAACATAGTAAAATCATATTGTTCATATGCAGAACAAACCTTCAGTCTTAACAGTAGGATAAAAATTTTGGTGCCAGCTGGAAACCAGTTAAAAAAAAAACTAAAAGATTTTAATATAAGGAATCTATGGAATCTGGAATCTACGGTATAGAAGAATATATAAGGTATCTTTGGAATCTGGAATCTAAGCATAGAAGAGTTTGGAGACTGGTCATCCATCGACCACGTGTGAACCTGGTGATGCATTTAGTCTTTCTTCAACTGCCTCGGAGAGCGGAGGTTCAGTTTGCTCTCCTTCCCAAGCTGGTTTTTTTCTACCTAAGCCCGTACTGTTGTTTCTTATTACTCTTCTATCCAGCCTAAGAAGTCCCATGAGTGTCAACGTTTTTGTTATGGTGTTCCAGGATTCCCTTGTTCACGCTTCCTCTGGGACAGATGCAACTTGCAGTAGATGGGCTTCAGGCCTATTCCTACTGCTTCTTCTTCTGCTGTTATGCATAATGCTGCTCTGTCTCTCTCAAGGGGGAATATTGCCCCTTCAGGGAGAGAGGGGCTAGCTACATCTTGTTCCATTGTTAGCTACATCTTGTTCAATTTTTGAAATTTGAAATATTGTTTGGGGTATATGTTGAAACAATTATGGCAAAACATTTCAATGATATCTTACGACACAATTTCTGGGGACGTAGTAATGTTTTAGTCTTAAAGATTTTGTGTGGTTTGTAACATTCAAGATGTTAAGTGTTTGTGTTGCAGACAAGGTTCATGTGCAAGGATTTGTCTTACCTATCACAGGAGTGTTCCTTCACTTCATCAACACAAATTTTGATGGTGGAAGATCTTCAATTACGTTGGTCCCGACTGCTTGCTGAAGACCAGTGAGGATTTTCTATCTCTTCTCTTTCCCATGATTTGGGGTGGGTAGGGGGGAAGGTGGGCATGAGTTGTACAGCTCACTCCCTTCCCTTATCCATTACAGATGAATATGTTTGTTCCATTCAGATCTTGGGAGCCCCTCAGCATTCGCTTCCTTCGGCCAGAGTTGCCACTTCACTAAATTTTGGTATGCTTGTCGGTGCTGTTTAGAACCCAGTCTGTCCTGACAATAGTCTGTTCCTTTTGAGCCTTGGAGCCCCTTCTACCTGCTGGCTTGCGAAGTTTATGTCATCCTGCAGGGGTACCAGTCTTACAGACGATTTCTCCGATGTGGTTTTGTCTACTTCTGTGGTGTCTTGTCTCCCTCTGATGTTTCATCATCCGATGATGTTCGCCTTGGTTAATAAACATGTCGTTAATAAACATGTTACAATTTTGTTTGAATATGTTTAATCTGCTCTTACACACAATCTTTTTTCTTTTGTAAAAGTAGTCTGCTGTGTGACATCATGAGTGGGCTTGAGACTTCATGGCTAATTTTGATGATGACATAGTTTCGACAGACTCTGCGTTTCAAGAGAAGTTCCACCTGTCTTCCCTGCCTTAGATGTTGGAATTTCTTGGTAATTCTTCACCTTTTTCACTTGTACGTGTGCTAGTGAGGCCCTCCGGTTGCTGTAGGAGAGTTGGAGAGGTAATCAGAGTCTCTGATATTAATTTCTGGGATTTTCCCAAACTAGTATCTTCTCCCTTGTTTCTTCAAACACTTTGGTAGAGAGAGCAACCAACCATCGTCCTGTTCATGACTTGATAGCTCATCTGTGTTCTTTGATTTTGTTGAAATCGAAGACTCTGAAGGATGTATCCTACACTCGGTTTTGTTCACAACTCTGATTCATCGTTTATCTCTAGTTTGAAGTAACCGTGAAGATTCAACAACATCCCAGCCAGAGTTGATGAAGTTTCCTTTGCTTCGCTTGAGAGATTTTGGACGCTCAGGGATGTGTTATCAGCATAGGCATTGTCGCCTAGATGCTCTCTCACACAACTTAGTTACCCAAGTTCCAATCTTACACAGATGTGATACTTGCCCTAGACTTATTTACTCTAGAGATGTGTCGTCGTCTTTCACTCATGGACGTGTCTACCCTTGACATACACATACATGTTCCTGTGGAGTTGATCATTGTCCTTCTACCTCTCAGAAGTCATTTTAAGTCTTGTTCACCTACTAGATCCAGGATTTCCTCGCCTGTTGTTCATGGCCACGGATGTGTTTTCAGGTGAAGCCTGTGATGAAGTTCCCATTGATGATGTGTTTCAAGTGACGCCCATGATGCTCATGGAGGACACGTTCCTTTGGCTATACGTAATTGAAAGACAGAGAGGGCTTTCTCCAGTTTCCAAGAAACCAAGGCGTTCTTGTCTCATTCTCCTATGAGGCCCTACGTTCGTTCGCCTTTCAGTCAGTGGCTATGATTCGCCAAGGCGAAGGTGTTGTGCTTGTGCTTCTGTTTCTCCGTACGTGATTCTTCATGGCCAGTGATGGATGCATGTACATAACTAGACAGCTGCAGATCATGACATCACTATGCAATGCTTTTTGGTCACGAATGTTGCCCTGTTGGTGTCCAATGGGCTTGCCATATTTTGAATGCTCAGGATCAAAACATACATTCAACCTGCCACACCACGTTTGTGCAGTGTCCTCTAGCAAACCACTGACCCAGCCCACAGCCATTCATCACATCTGTGCAATGCCTTTTGGCCACAGCAGACGACTGATGGGCATTCCCTTGATAACATCTGATAGATGTTCCATGTCATCACCATACGAGATCTCCAACTGTTGTGTCCTTCACAACAAGTCAGTGGATTCGTTCAGTCAGGCCCATACAACCTTTACTAATGGGGAATTTACAGTCGTTGTGTTGACCCATCCTCTTGTTTCATCGTTTTACAATTTGGATTGTTCCAACGAGAATATTGACTTAACACTGAAACTTTAACACAAGTAGATATACGTAGTTGGTCAATAGGTTGATTTTCTTTACAGTGAAGTTCCGTGGAACCATTCATCCTTACACCTGCTTATGAAACAGGGTCTGATTCAGATCGTACTAAGCATTTTCTTGGTGCGAGTAGAATTATTTTTCAACTTCATACTGGTTAGGTACTTGAGTTGAGACCAAGAAGACTTCAGGACGAAGTTAGGACGAAGAATTACTTCCCTTTACGAACTTAGGCTAGCCTATTTAGTTAGTTCAAACCTTTCTTTCCCTCTTAGCCTAACCTAAGTGGTTGACTTGTTAGCCTAGCAAGTGGTTGGGTTCTTAGCCTAGGCTAGCCTAGCATAGCTAGTTTGAACTTAACATTTCCATCTTAGTTCGAACCTGTACCTACCAACTTAGCCTACCCTAGGTGGTTGAGTTTTAGGTGTAGCTTAGCTAGTTCAAACTTAATTGTTCCATCCAAATCTAGCAGACCTGCTTTTTTTATTTCCCAGAGCATGTTCTGCTTCATTTCTGCAAGATTTTTCATTCTTCAAGAGGTTGGGATTGGGTTAGGTTAAGTTGGGTACAATTCCTAGCTAAACCTACTCTTTATATCCAAGTAACCAGACCTATCTCAATATATCCTAGTAGTTTTTGTCTCTGCAGGAGTTAAGATCCGTCTTTTGCATTGCTCTGTTGCTCAGGAACGTCTCCATGCTGGTTCCTTAGTCAAAGGGGCTGGTGGGGTGGGGGGCCGTGTCCTATCATCATAGGACATCTCTAAGGAGTAGCATACTGAACGTATGTCATCATAGGGGATCACCTCATTGGATGTTTCCTTTGTTGGGAGTGCATGTTCCTTTGGCAGTGCGAGGACATCTCTGTATACAGTGCAATTACTTTGTCAGTGCACAAGTTGACTGTAGGATATTTAGAATTTATCTGCGTAGAGCATATTATCATAAGACCTCCCCTTGGGTAATCCTTTTGTCTCTCTGCCTACTTGGAGAAGACCCAGTAGACCTCTTCTTCATTACTCAGTTCAACAGGGGGCTAGAGGTCTAGGCTACTGTTCGTTACTCAGTTCAACAGGGAGCTAGAGGTCTAGGCTACTGTTCATGGTCCTAGATCTGTTCGCTGGGGCGGTGGACTCCCCTCTGAATACTAGGAACATTCTGGGAGGTTGAATGACAGAGTTCCCCACCTCCCTCTCATGAATATCCTAAAGACCCAGGAAAGCTGCCATCAACTCAACACGCAACACGTTGATGGGAAGTTGTTTGTCCTGTGCTCTTCATGCCCCCAAAGCCAGGAGCTCTTCGAGATGAGCACCCCAACCTTTGGAGGAGGTGTCCGAGTACAGAAGCAGATCCGGAGGGGTGAATGAAGAGGAACTCCATCGTTAGGCTCCAGAGTCTTATGATGACCCCAGTAGCTCCTTGTGGCCCCAGTGGCCGAGAGAGATGCTGCCTTAGCAACAATCTTCTTTGCCAGTCTTGTATGGAGGCATACCACCAATCGGTAGGATCTTTATCTTTTCCTGTTTAGAGTCTGTCCAGTATCACTTTCAAGTGAGAGATCTTTCATGCGGAGCAGCGACTGATATACGGCTACTTCAGAGGATCTTCGTCAGCCTTTTATAAGATGAGCCATCTGGTGTTGTGATTGGAGTCAGCAAAAGGGTTTCTCTCCTCTCAAGAGCTTTTGTTCAGCAGACAAGTTCTTCTGGATATGTTTCAGACCAGAGGAAATTCTTTCTATTTTTACTGGCGTGAGAGTACAGATCTGACTTGTGAGTTCATCTGAAGGATGTGGGCATCACTTCGCCCTGAGGATATTCTATGTGGTTCAAGACCTTTTGAGTGGTTTTGTTCACCTAGGAAACTAAGATCTATGTGGGATCTTACTCTGGTTCTGAGTAGTCTCACTCAAGCTCCTTCTTCGAGCCCTTGCATCATTCGTCTTACAGGAAACTGACTTTGGAAACAGTTTTCCTTCTGACTTTGGCTTCCTTGGAAGAGTTGGAGGGCTCCAGGGTCAGCCTTATGACATACGTAGACTCACAATGGGTTGGTGTCAATAGCTTTCAAATTTGTCCCATAATTCTTGACTAGACCCAGAATCCCAAGGTTCACAATGACAGCTTTGCCCCCTTTTCTGTTCCATAAGGTGTGGAGTTTGTTATCAGTAACTTTCAAGAGATTCTGCTTTGAACCATCAAAGCACTGCATTGTTATCTGAAGGGCTCGTCACTTAGAGCTTAGGTGTCGTAGACTTTGTTAACACAAGCCAGGTCAAGAAGATGTGTCCTAGAATACTCTTTCATTTAACTCACTACACGAGAGGCAAGCCTACTCATCGTCAAGTTCTGTCACTAATTAGGTGCATGCAGAAGTGCATGACATCAGAGGATTAGATTCCTCCCTGACATTTTAGAACTAGTACTTAGTATCTGTTCATAGGATTTTGAATGCTGGTTCCTGAAGGATGTCGCCCACAGATCCTTGGACACTTTTTCTTTGGGTCCACTGGTGGCTGTTCAACAAGTGTAACTTATCCAGTGCCCCTGTTGGGACATTTTGTATCTTGCCTAAGATGATTGTGTGGAGTAGGGAATGAGAGAGATGAATGGTCTCTTTTCTTTCCCTTTCCTCCTTTCTTCATACCTATGAGCAATTTGAAGAATAGACATATGCATTGGAACTGGCTTGATGGAGGTGAGTGTTGCAGCCATACTGTTACAGCACTTTTTATGTTCCATACAACATACAAATCTGCTTCTTAGTAGCTTCAACCCCTTTCTCCAGCAAAGGGAGTGAGGAGTGGTGAAAAACCCATTTTCATACAATCAACTTACCTGTCAGATATATACATAGCTAAGACTCCGTCGTCCCCGACAGAAATTCAAATTTCGCGGCACACGCTGCAGGTAGGTCAGGTGATCTACCGTCCTGCCCTGGGTGGCAGGATTAGGAACCATTCCCGTTTTCTATCATATTTTCTCTGTCGCTTGGAATGTAAACAACGTTTGCAGTTCCTTCTGACTTGATTTTTGGATTTCATTGCCATCGATCTTCTGGGCTATCTTTTGCAGGGAAGTACTGGGTCTTTGGTTCGGCATACGCATATTAATTTGTTTGATTAACTTTGGCTTCAAAAATTTCGAAGAATTGTTTACGTGTAACTACCGAACTTTTCGGTACACACTCACATAGTTTGCAAAAGGAAAATTTTAATATTTATTCATTAATAACGTGTAGTAAATGTTAAAATTGATTGAGGAAGTTTAAGCTAACTTCCTTCTTGAGGAAGTCAGAATAAATAGAATTAGTTTCGCTTCCTTTAGAAGTTTTTATAGCTCTCGTACTAACGAGCAGTTAGAGCATTAACAATACTAGTAGTGTTGTATCCTCATCTCCTTCTTACTTCACAGAATCTTCAAATTCATATTGCAATTTGAAGACAAAGGAATGTAGCTCAAAATACGAGCTATTGAAAGGTAAGAAGTGATTTTAGTGTTTCCCTTTGCAGTGGAGGGTGCGTCTGATCGGCTCTGTCTCGCTCCCAGGCCTAGACCTCTTCCAAGCTCCCATGCCCAGAGGAGAAGGAAAGTCGAAAGCCTTACGGAGGTTATAGAGAATCCCCACCGGTCAGGCGCCCCCTCGGCAGGTTCTGTAGCCCGTCCCAGACTGCCAAGTTCGCCATTGGAAAGGCGTCCTATAATAATGAGGGTGCGCCCGATCGGCTCTGTCTCGCTCTCAGGCCTAGACCTCTTCCAAGCTCACAAACCCAGAGGAGAAGGAATGTCGAAAGCCATAAGGAGGTTTCAGAGAATCACCTCCGGTCGGGCGTCCCCTCGGCAGGATCTGTAGTAGCGTCCCAGACTGCCAAGGATAACCGTTGGAAAGGTATCCTATAATAGTGATTTCGTTATCCGATTCCTCATCGGAAAGGGGGAAGTTCTGACGAATTTTCGAGACCTTCTAAAGTTCTTAGAAATCTCTAAGTAACTGGATTATATCCCGGAAAGTATTACGGAAGTATATCCTCCTAGATCGGATACGGAGAAGTAAGAAGTAGCTGCGAAGATCCTGGGAAAGTTACTACAGCAGATATCTTCGTTGGTTGGAGTACTAAGGAGGGTCCTTCTCGGAAAGAGGACCCCTTCCTTCTGGAATCCCGTCCGCTAGAAGTCTCTGAGAACTCGGACGAGGCACCTATCAAGAGTCTTGGTGGATAAGGAGAAAGAAGTTTCATATACGAAGAATTTTCTTGAAGATGCAAGATATTATCTTTCTCACAACAGACTGCTCAGGACCGCTTCAGAAAAAGCGTCCTGCGAGAGTGTTTCTCTTCTTCTGCTTCTCCTTCACTTATATGAGGGTGGAAAGACTCGGATCTTTCCAAGCCCCTGAAAAGGCTTTGGAAGAACCTTCTTTGAACTCAAGCCAGAGCGCTTCACTGATGAAGCTCCCTCCTCGATCAAGAAGGTGAAGTTGTGTCGACGTCCCCCTATATGGACGTAGCGGATCGTACTCCTACGAGGTCTCCCTCCCCTCCCATTGAAGAGGGCGCGGGAGAAGCTTCTAAGAGTATCCTACTGGCTGTTCAAGAGAAGCTAGCCTCCTTGGTAGGAGTTATGGCTAGACATCCTCCTCGTAAGAAGGACGTTTCTCTTCCGATCAAGAAGTCTCGTCCTCTCTCTCCTGCCAAAAACGAGGCGTCTTTCAGACATGAAGCTTCGTCTTCTAAAACAAGTAGAGGAAGATTTTCGGTCTAGTTCGAGAGCGAGAGAGGCATATGCCAGACAAGATGTCACACAGAAGACGCCAGCTAAACGTGAGGCGTCTTCCAGGCGCGAGGCGTCATACAGAGGCGTGGAATCAGCCAGACGCGAGACTCTAGCCAGGACTTATTCCGGACGTGAAGCGTCATCGAAGCACTAGGCGCCAGCCAGGACGCCAGTTGAGTGCGAGACGTCTTCCAGGCGCGAGGCGTCTTCCAGATGTGAGCAGTCAGCCAAGCGCGAAGCGTCAGCCAGGACGCTCGGCGGACGAGAGGCGTCATACAGGCGCGAGGCGTCTTCCACATGCGAGGAGCCAAGGCTCCAACCAAGCGTCAGCCAGACGCCAGGCGCCAGGATCTCAAGTTTCTTTGTGTTTGGAGATAGATTTCACAAAGCCTCTCCTATTTTGAGATTTGTCACAAGATCAGTTGGTTTTCCTGACAGGGACACAAGATGTCGCACAGGCGACCGTAGCCCATGTCAGGAGGGACTGTGACTGTGGGAAGTTTTCTAACTAGAACAATCTTCTCATGACAGGGAATTAATGTTCGCTTAAGCAACTTCATCTCTGTCATGAGGGTTTGTTTCGGAGAAATAGTCCCTCTCTTTGTGAAGAGAGGCTCTCTCCTTAGGTGACTCCCTCTCTTCTACCAACATTTGGAACAAGAGATGGAAGACATAATAGACTAGGAAGTCAAGGAGGGTGCAGGTCTTTCAGATTACAAGACCTTAGCAACCCGTTTCATTACAGCTTTATGTCCATGTAATAGGAATCTGGAATGATTCTCTTTGATCCTTGCTTCTTGTTAGGATCTCCTTCGTCTAACACTAAATTGTATTACAAAGATAGAAATTTTTCCATTCTCCCTCGGCCTCGGAGGAAAGAAAGAATGTAAAAGAAAATCATCCTTTAGACTACGGTATGGTCAAGTCATATGCACACACCGAAGTAGACTACAGTTTCTTAACATCCTTACATAGGTTTTGTAGATTAATGATGTTTACCTGAAATGTGCAGCTTTATAAAGGATTCTTATACGGCAGAGCACGATATGAGATAATTATCTCATGCTTTTTAGAAACGCATGAAGACAGCATAATCTTTTTAGAATCGATTTTTGCTCAGGAGAAGATGGATGAGTTCGATGGGAAACATCCTTTTCGTGTCAGAAGGATGTCCCTGTATGGACTATAATACGTTTTAATAGCTCCATCCCGGCGCAAGCCAGAAGCGTAAGATTCACCTAACAGGATCTTTTCTCGATTTAGCGAATTATTAACCTATAAGTCCATCAGTCTCTATCTTATCTCTAAGAACATCGAGAATTTCTCTTTTTACTCCACTGTTCCCGTTTATAAATAGAAGCTATTGAGAACAAGAACACGGAACGAAACGATATCAAGAGGTTCGTGGTATCAGTTTGCACTTCCGAGACAACCTTCTCGATCAACGATAACTGTTAAACATCAGTATAACATTTATTGGAAGAGTTGTGAAGTCTGAGAGAACCTTCTTTATAGATCTCTTCGCGAGGTGTAGTAAGGACTTTCTTCCTACAAACTGCTGCCTTATTCTCGAACAAAAGGTAACAATACGCCATCTTTACTGTTAATGGGGAATAAAACTTTAGTCTTTTTTCCCCTAGTTATATATATTCTTAACAGATATTAAGATAAATGGGCGTCAAAGGAAGAAGATGAATGCCTCATTTTGGCCATAGAGAGGTTGGATTCACAGAAGCCACGTTATTCTCTCAGCATGGGTCGGAAGGGTTTTTCTAAGAGATTAGAGATTTTATGGGAATCTATTATAAATAATGGACCTGAAAAACCTATCCAATCTGAGTCTGTCTGCGTGCAGACTGACCAGAAGTAAACATGAATGAGAGGATTTTCAAGAGAAGCTTGATAATTCCTTCAAACATAGAGTGGCTGAAGATCGTGCTAAATGGAAGGGGGAAACTGTCCTCTTCCGATACCTCTGTGAACCACATAGTGGTTTTCTTCCTTTTCAGGGGGAAGTATCACCTTTGTATTTTCTGCTTTCAATGAATACAGTAAATGATATACTCTGTCTCGACAAAGAGTATTAGAGATAGCAGAGAATTAAGATCTTCGGGATCTTATACAATACCTCTATACGATAAAGGTAGATCTTATACTTAGAATGGGATCCTATTTTGGGCCTCAGATTCCGTGTTCTGACAAGATGGAACTGCTCCTCATAAAAATTTCTTGGAAAATTTTAGGAGAGAATTCTTGGTTTTCTCTTGGCCCTAAACTGCCAAGAAAATATTGAAGTTTTTGAGCATTGGAATCTCGCATCTTATTCAGTGGAGACTTGGCAACGATTTTTTATCAGCATATGTCTGTTAAAATAAATTTAACCCTCTATTCCTGACTCTACGATTTCGGAGAGAAGTTTCGTTGTCCAGACAGGATACTTATGTTTTCTTCTACGAAAGAAGAAATGGTTAAAACATTTTTCCTACTGAGTCTTTTGAATACGAGGAGGACTCGAAATAGATCCCAGAAGACATTGAGAGAGATACATTAGAGCTAGAAATCAGGGGTCCTCCCAATTTCAGCTCAGAGTTACCTTCGGCTTCCAGGCTCCTTCCCTTCCTTAGAGCAAGGATAGGGAAGATTCGGCAACGAGAAACCTCATCATCATTTCAGAAGAGATCTCTTTAGCAAAGGAAATAATCACGAAGGATCCTCATCGGATAAAGACTCTTATCTCTCGCACTGTTAGATTCCTATCGTCTACTAGATGTAGCTGGATACAATCACCTCCCATTGCCGGAGAGGCCTAAAGCTCAGAGTGGAAGAATTTCTTCCGTTCTTCTCCTGTCCTGATGAACCATTGTGATTCTTCAGGACTTTCAGACAATGTAACGCAAGCCAGACCTTGGCGTAATGTCATTGTCTGATGAAGAGACAGAGCGGGCCTCCAACCTGGCGCATATGCGCTAGAGGCGAACAAATCGGACAGATAAGAATGTTCGATGTGTACATCGCCAGGCAACCTCGAGACTCCACCAAGCTAGAAGTTCAAGCAAGTGGGAGGGATCCAGCCAGGCTCCAGATGCTAAAAAAGAGCCAACCTGGAACCAGGAGCGAGGAGTCAGCCAGACATCAGGCAAACTCGAAACGCCAACAGGTGCAAGGCACCAGCCAGGCGCGAGGAGCCAACCAGGCGTGAGGCGCCAGCTAGGTGCGAAGCTCAAGCCAGGCGCGAGGTGCCAGCGAGGCGCAAGGCGCCAGACAGGTGCGAATCTCCAGCTAAGGCGCGAGGCGTCAACCAGCGGAGAGGCGCCAGTCAAGCGAGAGGTACCAGACAAGCGCTAGGCTCCAACCAAGAGTGAAGCACCAGCCAGGCGCGAGGTTCCTGCCAGGCTTCAGGCTTCAGATGGGAGAGATCCATTTCAAGAAAGCCCTGGTCTTCTTTGAAACATGGAGATCTAAGCACTTCATAGTGACTTGATTCCTTCAAACAGCTGAGAATTAAAAGCGCAGGAAGTGCGCGCTTTTGCAAATTCTTGTTCTTTACATAACAATATGTCATATAAGACATATTAGCTGTGTTGTACAGTAGAGGCAACTCTGTGTTGACTTCTCATTACACAAAGGATGTCAAGTTAACCTACGAGAGATCCTTCTCTTTTAGTTTATACGTTTCTGCGGATACGTTACTGGGATAAGGAGCCGACACTGATCCTTAACTTTGAGTTAAAGTTATTTAACTTAGTGAAGTTATTGGGGTTTTTGAAAGGAGTGTGGGAATAACTCTTTTCAATTTGAGCGCGAACCCTCGTGTTAGGATCAGGTGATCGGGATCGGTGTTGCGCTCCTTAGTTATGCCAATAGGCATAGGTGTATTGTCATATAAGTGGATTAGCACCCATTGACAAGTACCTTTTAGGCTCTGCCGAGTAAGTGGATAAGACCCCATCGGCAGACCCACAAGAACTCTTGGCCACAGATCACATATCTCGCTAAAGTTTCTTGAGGTGATGCAGACTCCTTGGCAACAGCCATATGAAGTCTACCACCTATCAGATAGGAACCAAGGTTTATTTATACCTACAACATAGGTTGTTTACCTGTCTATTCCATGTTAGCTGTCTCTTACCCTCCACCAAAGGGTGTCAATCAGCTATGTATATATCTGACAGGTAAGTTGATTGTATGAAAATGATATTGTTATGATACAATAAAGTTTCATACATACTTACCTGGCAGATATATACGATTAATGGCCCACCCAGCCTCCCCGCAGGAGACAGGTGGAAGAGAGAAAATATGATAGAAAACGGGAATGGTTCCTAATCCTGCCACCCAGGGCAGGACGGTAGATCACCTGACCTACCTGCAGCGTGTGCCGCGAAATTTGAATTTCTGTCGGGGACGACGGAGTCTTAGCTATGTATATATCTGCCAGGTAAGTATGTATGAAACTTTATTGTATCATAACAATATCATTTTTTGTGGCTAACTTGGTTTGTTGCTTGAACAGATCTTGTTTTAGATACCTATACTATATCAAATCTCTCATTTCTGGAAAGGGTGGTCGCGTTTGCAGTCAGTTCAGGATTCTCGTACCTCCCTCCAAGTATGAGTCTATCCTGTTTAACCAGTTTCCAACTGGCACCAGAAGATTTATCCTTTTGTCAAGACCTCAGGTTAGTTAGCTATGAAAAATACAAATTGAATAAAAATTTGTCATTTTGTAGAATTTCAGAAAATACAAAACACACATTATACAAAGTCAAATCTATTTGTAGAAATTCTTCAAAATTGCAATGGTGTTTGAAAATAACACTTCAAAATTTGACTACCTATGATATATTCATCCTTAATTTGCATTTCTTGTGGGTAAAACCACATTCAGGTTGGCTCAGTACACCAGCAAGAACAACTGGCTTTTGAAATTTTAAACTCCATTGGGGAACTCTTGATGTGAATAGTGAGTAAAGGGTGCTTAATTGACTGTAATGAGACAGTACGTATAGCCATGGTAAGGGTTTTGTTAGAGCAGAGGCTTCCAAATTGGGGTTCACAAGAGAGAAGCTACTGGTCCATGATATGAAGAAAGAAATATTTGCAGTTTAAAATACTCATCATTACATGGAATAATACCAGTAGGCCTAAATTGTAGGTCATGGTGTTAATAGTTCACAGTAATAAGTAATCTTATAAAAAAAAAATGGAGGATACGTACATAATTGGAGTTTTCCATAAATTCTTTTGATCAGCTTGGTCACATTGAAATCATCTATGGGATCGTTAATGTTTTGGTGGTGTTGGCAATTACTTAATACAGTGTTCCCCATATCCGCGGGGGATGTGTACCAGGCACCCCTGCGAATAGCTCAAACCCGCGAATAGTTAGAACTCCCTTCTAAAAATGCCTATATCTGCCTATCTTGAAAGTTCAAATACCAAATGTATACTTAAAGTATCATCCTACATCAAATATACCGTTGAATTGGTATTATTAATATAATTTCAAAGTCATCATAAACATTTTACCATTAGAAATATATAAACAGCCAATAACATTGAGAGAGAGAGAGAGAGAGAGAGAGAGAGAGAGAGAGAGAGAGAGAGAGAATAACTCCTTACGATAAATACATTTATCTTTTCCAGAGAAGAGAGAAAGAGAGGACTGAACAATTATGCTTGTCTGTATATCAGTTCTTTTGCAGAGAGAGAGAGAGAGAAGAGAGGAGAGAGAGAGAGAGAGAGAGAGAGAGAGAGAGATAAAAGAAGGAAGAAATAGAAACACCAATTCTATACCTTATGTAACATCCTACATCAAATTTACCTTAAATTATTATCATATTAATGTATTATTCTTAGAGATTGTATTAATATAATTTCAAAGTAATCTTAAACATTAGTACCATTAAAGGTATATACATACATACTTCTAACACTTGCAGGAGAGAGAGAGAGAGAGAGAGAGCGAGAGACGAGAGAGAGCGAGAGGAGAGAGAGAGAGAGGAGAGAGAAGAGAGGAGAGAGAGAGAGAGAGAGAGAGAGAGAGAGAGAGTTGTCCTTACAGTATTTAAAAGAGTGAAATGGAAAGATTATTGTATTTAAGATACTCACATATGAATTTTGTAGTTACAGTTATATATAGTCTTATTATTATACATTTTATAGTATTATTATTGGAAAATATTAATAATAAACTTATTACATACATGTACCATAAAAATGATCTCATCTCAGTAAGAGAGAGAGAGAGAGAGAGAGAGAGAGAGAGAGAGAGAGAGAGAGAGAGAGAGAGAGATTGCATAAAAATAATTAAATTCGTTGACCATTGTATGGCACCGTTACTTGACATGTTTGACAGCTTCCCAGCTCCAAGCGTCACTGGAGTTATGAGAAGGTAGGGAAACTGATACAGAAAAAGACGAAGGGAAGAATTTTCATTTGAAATTAATTATTATTTTATTATTATTATTATTATTATTATTATTATTATTATTATTATTAAACATATGCATCTACCAAAAAAATTCTCTCATCTCAGTAAGAGAGAGGAGTTATCCTTACAAGTGATATGGAAAGGTCATTTTTATCTCTTTAAAATACTACCACATACGATTTTTGTAATTACAGTTTTATTATTATTATTATTATTATTATTATTATTATTATTAATTATTAACAACAGAAAATATAAATAAACATTCTACATACTAGTACCATAAAAATTCTTTTATGTCGGTAAAAGAGAGAGAGAGAGAGAGAGAGAGAGAGAGAGAGAGTGTGTGTGTGTGTGTGTGTGTGTGTGTTCTCAAAGAAAATACTTATAATGCTTCCAGTGAAACAGGGGGAGGGAGTTACCACTATGACATACATATCTTGTGTGGCAAAAGAGAGAGAGAGAGATGGGGACGAGAGGGAGAGGAGGAGAGAAGAGGGGAGGAGAAGAGAGAGCGAGAGAGAGAGAGAGAGAGAGAGAGAGAGAGAGAGAGAGAGAGGAGTTATCCTTAATTAAAGAGTGAAATGGATAGATTATTGTATTTCTTTAAAATACTATCACGTCATATGAATTTTGTAATTACAGTTATATTATTATTATTATTATTATTATTTGAAAGTATTAAAAACATTTAGTACATGTACTATAAAAATTCTCCAGTCTCTGTAAATGAGAGAGAGAGAGAGAGAGAGAGAAATTAGATGAACACTTGCTGGCAACAACACAATAGCTCCTCCCCCTCCAGTCCCATTACTTGATAATTGACAGCTTTAGTACCTGGAGTTAGAGACAGAAGACTGGGATTTCCTTCATTCTTACATAATTTTTCAAATTTATAAACTAAAATCTTACTAATTCACATTAGTATTTTCTCTAATGAATTGATATTATTGCTGTATACATTAATATTAATATTTGAAAATAGTAAATCATTTATTTATCATACAAAAAAAACATACATCTCTGTAGGTGAGAGAGAGAGAGAGAGAGAATTACTATTTTTATTATTATGTGATATCATTTAATCTTATTGAACTTTCTAATACAGTATTAATCAATAGTATTAGTATTTGAAAATTGGTAAATAATTTTTGTACCATAAAAATGTATTTAGTCACGAAAATAACATCAAAATACACTAATTAGTGATTATTTTCCCCGGAAAAATCCCGCGAATAGGCAAATCCCCCACAAATAATGGGTAGACATGGCACAGAGAGAAATCAGCAAATCCGGAGAACGCGAATACGGGGTCCAATGTAATATTTTTGGTTTATCATATAGACCTTCCCTGTTGATCATTTCATTTTCTTAGCTTCATGCCTGTGTTGTCGAATGTCAGTATTAGTACAAGGCTTTTTATGGTAAAAAGAAAATCTTTAAAATTGACATTATGTATTACCCGCTCTGGCAGGTAACTTTAATCCAGGCTAACTGGCAGTATATATACATATTTGTCTTCCTTACTGCGATGACATAAATTGTGAACTTATTTACTTGTTTCAAAATATTTTTTTTATTGTAATTCTAAAGCAACAGGAAGCTGTGTCAGGTTTTGAAAGTGTTTCAGCTCTTGAAGTAAAATTGAACATTACTTATGTCATGATTATTCAAGGTTCTACATACATCTTGATTGTTTTATGTTAGACTTAATATCTGTGAACAGATGATTCCATAATTTGCTCTTGATAGTTGAGCATTTTTTTTTTGTAAGTAGTATGTCCACGTTTGGAGAATTGATATGACATAGATTAAAGAAACTACGACAATTTTCCTAGAAAAAATACATTTGCTTGTCAGCACTAATAGGTACCGATTTTTGTTTGGTGCTCTGTAGCTGTATTTATATAAAAAAGAAAAAGTGTCATGATTCAATGGCTTAAATAGTATTTGCTTTTTATAAGATATTAATTAATATAGATATTACATTCTTCGAATATTTAATGGTAAAAAAATTTGTGGAAAGCATAATCTCTAATCGTTAATCCTATGATACCATAGATATGACATTGTTAACATTTTAGTTTTGTTTAGGGCCCCTGGGCTAGTACGTACTATTTGTGTTTTCATGTTCTTGATAAGGCCATGTTTGAGAGGTCCTTGTCATGCCTGACACTACTTTCATTCTGAGAAAAAATAAAATTTACCCATAAATTTTACTCGTATCAGCATAGAAATAAAGTATGAAAAGGTGGACACAAAAATCCGTAAGCTTCCCCCAGATCGGAAAGGGACTATGCTAGCTGGTTTCATTTCATCAGTCGACTCACGTGTGAAGAGGTGGCACATACGCATGGGGAGCATGTGATTGGCTGATATTCAGCATTGCCGACATTGCTGGCTTTTTGTGATAAATACACAATTTCTCCAGTTATGTATTAGAATATTTATGAGTAGATAGACAAAAGAACCTCACCCCTTGTGTTATGAATCATAAACGTGTTGATAAGTAGTATTCATAATAACACAAGCACACAAAAGACAAGATTGTATCTAACAAACTACTCATTAAACACAAATCACAAGTTTCTCATCATTCAAACTTTATTATAAGTACCGTTTCATTTCATGTGTATAAAAACTACTTTATTATGGTACCATAATATCTGCATAAACTGAAAAATAACATTTAATATTATTTACTGCTAAAACTTTAAGTGTGGACCAGGGAAGCTAGGCTTTTTTTTTTTTTTTTTTTTTTTTTTTACTGATTCGCCAGGTATTTTCTTTCACTGGCGTTATTTTAAACTAAACATTTATTCCATTAGTCAAAATTACTTTTTTATTGTAACTTTCATTTATTTTGAGCTACATAGTCATTCGATTATTAGCCAATTTTTTTTAACCATTTACTGATTCTATTAAATTATTGTTCCAATGCCCCCCCCCCCTAAAAAAAAAAAAAAAAAAAAAAAAAAGAAAAAAAAAAAAGGTATTTACAGTAAGCACAGCTAGACACCAGCAATTGCAAGACCAATTTTCTCATGGTATCATAAATAGAAGTCTTGCCATCAGTCTAGTATTTAAAACTTGAATTTTTTGTGTCATCTGTGTAACTCAGGTAGGTTTCCCCCTACAAAGGTTTTAAATTTCAATGATTAATTGATTGTAGTTTAGGATAACCTTGGAATGCCAAGCTGTTGGGTTTACTAGCTATTGAGAAGCTCTTTCACCGGGCTTTATATTGTTAAGCTCTAATGATTTTTACTTATGGTAAACTCATATGTCTCTACTTACTGTTCAACTCTTATACTAGACTACTTATTGTTAAGCTCTTATACTGGACTTTACTTATCATTCAACTCATAGTACTGAACTCTTATACTGGGTTTTATTTATTGTTAAACACTTTTATTGGGCTTTTTATACCGGGTTTTACTTATTGTTAAACTCTTATACTGGACTTTACTTATTATTCAACTCATAGTACTGAACTTTACCTATTATTAAACTTTATATGTACTAGTGGCCCACCAACCACTGGCATTACCTCCAGCATCCCCAAACTGCTGGTCATTTGCCAAACTCGGTTGCAGGTCCAGGTCTCCTCTTAGGTCCAATTTGGTTTTCGATCTGTATTCCATTGCCAGAGAACTTCTAGCAGTCCCCCAACCACTAGTTGTTCACCAGCTTTGGTCACAGGTCTAGGTCTTAGGTTCAATTGGGTTTTCTTTCCGAATTTCAGGACCAGAGAAATTCTAGCCCAGTTAGGCAAAACCTCAACATTATTTCTGTTTCTGTCTTCATGGTTTTGGCAAATACCATTTTCTGCTGTTTTTTGTTGCACAGTACTCTATCATCGAGTTGTCGGAACTGTCAATTAAGGAAAGTTGAGTACATAATTTGAAGTTACCTTCAGGTTAATATTTTCTAATACATAATATCCTCCTTTTTTATTTTCATTTCATGTTATGCCTCCTGGGTGTCCCCTCGAGTGCCATATGTTGTGTTATTTACTGTATAGTAGTTAATTTCAAGTTCCTTGGGTAATACATTTGAGGACAAGTAGTACAGTAGCTACACTATCAAAAGGGAAAAATCATACAAATGTAAATCTGGCATTTTAAATCTATCATAATTTACACTTTTTAATCATAATCCAAAAATATGCAAATACACTTTGGTTATATACAAAACAAAATTACATACAGTATATCATAAAAATTGTTAACAAGTCTCAACAGAAATAAAATAAATCTTCACAAATTTTGTAACCATGTTCAGTAGCTTTGACTAGAAATGAAGCAAGCAATCAAAAGCTGTTTTAACCATCACAACATCTTTACGAATAAGATAAATACAGTGGTGGAAAATGTCAACTGTGTTGATTCAAAGATAGCTCACAGTCTATGAACACATATGGTTGCCACAAATGACTTTAAAACTAAGTCTGAAGAGATGACATGCTTGTGTATCCAACCAGACACTATTACTGTATAATGAAAATCACAGTGGTGAATTAATGTTTAAACATAGGGAAAAATTACTGATTAAAAACTCGTAAGATTTTCCTACCAAAATATGAGTGCACATGTGGATATACCATACAATGAAGTAGTAATGTAATTCATGACAGTGTAATAAGTAAAATGTACCAATTACAAATACTGACAACAAAATTTGAAAGGATTCACTAATATGAATACTATTTCAAAACCATTAGCAGCTCCTATCATGGAGCATCTGATTCATACGTTTTAAAGGCATACCATAACAATATTTGGCTACAATTCCTGTGCTTATTTCATAGTTTGGGAACTGCAAAAAAAAAAAAAATTTTTGTCAGACCATCTCTTCAAGTCTTTAAATCAACTAAAGAACAGAATGAATTACTGTATCTAGCATCATCACTTTTTTATACATAAAAAAGGGGATACTGATCAGGCCATTCATATACGTTAAATAAATCCAGTACCAAGTGCCTCAATTTATAATCTGAATGATAGCCAATACAAAACAAATTACTGTATCTAAAGCTTATCAGCAAATCAACATCAGTGAGCAATGCATTCTGAGGTTAAAAGGTGAGAATTATTTATACAAAAAATTGTGGTTTTGTATTCACAAATACGTATAAATTTTGCTAATCAGTTCAAATTTTATTTCAAAGCAAACCAAAGGTTATACTTGTGAATGTTTGGACAGTTAAATTTTTTTTATTTTTTCATTATTTCATTGTTGTGAACACTAAATTTCTCATTGAGATCCAGATTAGATCTTGAAGGTAGAAGTCCTCTTTCTTACTCATCAACCTTCTTATAAGTTAGACAGATCACAACCCAATTCCAAGAGAATTATACAGTACAAGTCTATTATTTTAGCACCTATATGGCATGAGAGGTGCTAAATTATCAAAAGTACCAGGCTAGTGGATATATTTCTTTTACATATTCTCCTACAGAGGATTTAACTCATGGTTGGCATTGCTGTTATTAGCTTAATATTGTAATCTTATAATGTAGAACTAAATGGGATTTTCTTTTCATAGCTTCTAATGGTGACTGTTCTTTAGACATGAAAGACACAATTGTCTTTCGTTTCTTCATTAATTACATATTAGATGTTTAAGAAGGTTCCGGGATATGAAGGCCTCTATTTCCATGATAATTTTCATTTTTTGAGTGATTGTCGAAATCTGATGCTCTTAATAATTGCCCACTTTAGAACCTGGGAAACTATGAAGCATGACACAGTATCAATAATAATGGCAATAAACCATTTAAATGCTGTAAGACCAAGCCAGGTAGCACAGCAAAGTCATATGTAGCATATGCATTCATTCATTCATCCCCTGTGTAAAAATAAAAATGCTGACCACCACAACTATATGTAAAGAGGTAGTTCATGAGGCTAGTGGGCTCATGAATGGGTAACTGGTGGGTGAAAGACTTGTCTGGTACTTGAAAGCATTTGTGAATGCTGTGGATCATAATCTTTATTAAGGAGAGGGATTATCGTCAGATTTCCTGGATTAATGGGCATCTGGATGAAACTACTTTTACTGTACAGAACTTACCTCATACATCTGGACAATCATCAGAAAAGAAACAGGCGATGAAAGGTACTGAAATATGACACAGTTCTTTTTATATGGCATGATCAAATTATGCTATATTGGACAGTTTTCATGGTCACTAATGCAGCTTTTAATTGACTAAAATTATGTACTGTACTCTTTAGACCTAATATATGTGTATAAAACATTTAAATATCAGCATATACAAAGCATAAATATTATACAATAAAGCTCTGCAAGAATACAAGCATCTAATCTAACTTGTAATATAGGAGCATACCAAAGGTTCTTCTGAGAATATTGTTCACAAAATAATAAAATAGTAGAGGCACAATTCATCAGTAACTAGCTTACCGAGTAATCTGACACACAAACAAATTCTGTAGTGAAATATGACCTGTGAAATCCCAATTTCAATTTATTCTGTATCAAAACTTCCTAATGCTATTACACTAGTATTTACAAGCAACAGATGACTATAAAATAAAAACAGTTTACCAACAGTGATTAAAAATGTTGACACCTTTAAATTAGCCTTCAATACTGACCCTCACATTAAAAAATTTGTAAACTTCACTTAACACCACAATGGATTTCATTCACCACAAATGAAAGCTTCTGTGCAAGGGCTCTTGAATAAGTTTTACAAATTCATTACATTCAAAATAACAAAACTTGTACCTTGGAAAGCATTTTACCAGTGAAGGAGACGGTCGTTTTATCAGTGAAAAGGTCCCCAACCAATAAAGTATTTATGTAGTATATAACTAAAATTCTGCAAGAGCTTACAGTAGAGAATGCATTTGGACAATACAATAAGGCACTACAAACCAAAGATTATTAAAGAATAAATCTTTCTCTTACAGTGTACTTAAAAATGATGAGTAAAACATAATGTAAACTTTATAAAAAGAACACTGTGTATTTATACATAAATTTTTAATGTTGGTTAACACACTAACTTTGTTCACATTATAAGATATAAGTATCAATTTCCCTCTTGCTAACAAATAGTATACATGCTGTACAGAACTGGAACATCAAAGATTAAGGCCTTGGTAAAACAATAACCCTAATGCTTACTATAAAACACAAGTCTTCATTCTCTCTCCTGCAAACCAGTGATACTTCTTATTAATTATCAGTTTAGAATATTTATTGATAGCAAAACTTGAAGCTTGGTTTTTAAATTTGAATTTACTAGCTCATGAAGAGTCTTCTGGGACAAAGTCATAGCTTGAAAGGTCTTCTTCATATTCACAGTAATTATTACTGTATTACTGTGAGTGAATGGCCCAGCGGCTTTCTTTGTGCAAATAAAGATCATATCTTTAATAAACATTGTAAAGTTTAATTATAGATAAACGCTGTATACTCTGACAAAATATCTGTTCCAGTGGTATGACAACCATTGCTGGATGAAATTAGAAAAGCTGAAAATACATACTCCAGTGTTACACTGTCAATTGCATCCTCTACATGCAAGAGCTGGGATTGTGGTTTCCATTGAATATCTGTGTCCAAGTGTCACCAATTGAAAGGAGATACAAGATCACCTGAAGTGCTGTTCTTTTAAATGAAGAAAATCACATAATAACTGGTTGAATTTGTTTTAGCTGTTCACTTTTTATTCATTATTTTATTAAGTTTCCAGTTATTGAAGGTATTTTTACTTCAGGTGTTCCTCACCCTTCCCATAGGTCTTTGACCTGCCGTTTACACATCTTTGCATGGCACACTGTTGATTATACCAAGGGTTTTCTTGCCTAGGTATTATTGGCCATAGTTGTATGCACTCCTTTCTGCCTTTTACTTTTAAAGTTTTCATTTAGACTTCCCACATAGCTGTCTAACTTCTTCAGCATTACTGTGCTATAATTTTCACCCATAACTGAACACTGAAAAACAAGTAATTATGGCAAGCCCTTTGAAAGTCTAGCAATGGGACTCAATGCTCTTGGTTATAATAAGTTAAAGTGATAATATTGCAGTTCTAAACAATCACTCACTGGAATTGGAATGGTCATATTTGATCTGATAATAATTAATCATTATTTCATTATTACTATTCATTAGTTTTTAGGTTACTATCTGGCCTAAGCATATGATGCTCCAGGATGCTGACAAAGTAGGCAAATCTGCTCATTGTAAAACAATGTTTTGCTTTATCAGCATCTTTATTTCCTTCAAAACATACATGAGGATGGATTTTAGTGGCCAAATGATCTCTTTACTTTTCTATTTCCCAATATCTTACGATATGATTTTCTTTTAAATCTTCAAACGCTAAAGAAAATTAAAGAAAAAATCCTTTTCAAGAGGAATTTAGAGCCATGCTGGTCAGAAGACTGAGATTAGTGCTTGCTCATTATGCCACCAAGGAGGATCTCCTTGGTGCTGCACTGGGTTGATTGACTGCTGTGGATTCAAGCCCCCCACCAGGAAAGGAGAATTTATTTTCAATGGTATTTTGAGGCTTTGAGAGTGTAACACATCCAGAAAGAAATTACGAGAGTAACTTAAAATAATCAATAAAAAAAATACTCATTAAAATAAAAAACCTAGTGAATAATACTAGTGCAATTTATACAGTTACATATATATTAATATAAGCTTCATTATCCAATACTTCATGAAATAATAACCTGATGCGTTAGAAGAGAATTTTATGTTGTTAATTATTGACAGCTTTCATATCACTTCTAAGACACTAGTAGTTATACATTTTGTAACTTTTAAAAATCTGAATAGGGAGAGGGAAATGGAAATCTTCATTTTTCCAGAAAAATGTGCAATTCTGTCTTAGCAAAATATTGGGAATATGTACTTCAAAACCAGCAGCTTTTGCTGAGTAGTGCAATATGACCATCTTTAAATATATAAAGATGAAATATTTTTGTATAGGAATGTGATATGGCGATCTCTAAACAAATTAAGAAAATGCATGCTAAGATCTTTGAAAGGCATACACAACCATTTCCTCATTTTTTTTATAATGGCCACATCCCTAACTTTCAAGTGTACACTTTTTTTTTTTTTTTTTTTTTTTTTTTTTTTTTTTTTTTTTTTTTTTTTTTTTTTTTTTTCTTCATGCTAACATTTTTACCTAACTTCTGGTAATTTTTCATGTACTACGTGTACATCGAAAACGTACTTAAACACAACACTGTAAAATGTAAACATTTGCAATCCAAGAATACTGTAAATAATTTCAAGTGTAATATTTCATAACAACCACCTGCATGTGTACTTTTAACAAGTACATAAATTCTCTACTGTATCATCCCCACAGAAAAACAAGGTGCCTAAAATCATCTCAGCAGACAGAATTGGGAAGGCTGTCGAAGCCACCAAGACCACCAACTTTTCAAAATGAATACAAGAGAAGTTCTACAGGTTTTTACTTCAGTGCTAATAAGTCACTAGCATTTCTACACCTTTCTTGTCTGAGTAACAACACTATTCATCTTCCATACTGTTAACAGCATTCATTAATTCACTGAAAATTATATATATCCTACCTATGTTGCATAAATTGTCACCATGGATTTTCATTTTCTATCTATGGCATTTCCTTCGTCTCCTCAACCTTTCAAGCTGTTTACTCTTCGAAAGTTAGGGAAGACTAAAGCAGGCGAGGATCAGCTTTGGCTCATGAACTGAGATGTGGAAATGCTATAATGAAACAGATAAACATATATATAAGAAATTTTGGATTCTTTCATCACAAGACAACCTGTCACTTCCTATTTTGAATATTAATTATTAAATCAGTTATAATATTAGTCACAAATATTCTTCTTTTAAGTGCTGAAACAAAACCCCACAAATAACAATAAAAAAAAAACTGCCAGAAAAACAAATAAAAAATGCTTTAGTATCTGTATTTGCATTGGGATGCAACTAGCAAATTGTCGTCTTGGAGAACTTCAATTTGAACTTATTTATAGGAGTATAAAATTACTTTTTCCCAATGTAACATTTTCATGAAAATGAACCTATTTCTTTCACTACAGCCTTCAGGCCAGTTAGGCAGACAAAAAATATAATGCTGAAAGGATGGTTAAACACTAGTTAGAAAAGATAAATCTTAATCTTAATTCTGTTGTCTAGTAAAAATAATAGTGTAGACCCCACCTCCACTTTTAAAAGCCATCACTTCCTGTCTTTGCCTGTAGACCAGGGATGCATCTAAGACAGAAATATTTCATATAGTTAAACATAGTAAGAACCTATTTATTTTACAAAGTAAAATTACTACGAGTTTGATGGCGCGTGGGTGGAGAGGCATATAAAGGACTCCAATCCTAGCAAGGAATCTTACAAGACTTTTCACTATAGATTCTTAAAAGTTCATCTAAAGGGTTAATTTCTATATTTTTTTATCATGTATTTATAGAATAATTTTCATATAACCACAATTAATCATGTATTGTTAGCACTGAATATAACATAAATGATATAGAGCTTCTCTTAAGCATCCCTTCATCCCCAAAACTTGAGTGCTTTTTGCCCCATTTACTTTTTATTCATTCCTTTTGGTTTCTTGTCACCTGGATACTAATCTGTCATTTTAAGAGCAAATCTCTCAGCTGAAGCCCATGAGCCTATAAGTAAGAACTTGTGATAGTGTAAACTCATTTACAATAACAATTGCGTAAAGGTGTTAAGTGGTATTTATCTTTCCTAACTTCATAAATTTCTTTAGTGTAAATATCTCCAAGATGAACTAAGACTCAAAGACAAAGTAATCAGCATTGTTACTAAAATTGCTAGGTTTACAATTCAAACTTCAAAGAAACATACTGAATCCTTTTTATGACATTTGTTTTAAGGTTTGAAACAAAATCTAAAGCAAAACAAAATAAAAAGCAACATCAAAGTTCAGTGTGTTACTGCTATTATCACTGTTGCTTATTATTATGAAACTCAAGTGCAGGACTGCAAATGGATTGCATCAGTCAACCTGACAGTTCCTAAACCCACTGTCACAAAAATTATCCTTAATGTTAACACGCATAGTTATTTACTAACCGAGCTAGAATTTAAATTAGTTAAGCTACCCTTCCAAGGAAATGCATGTCCGAAGCATAAAATAACAAGTGAAACTTTCATCCATCAGTGAAAGCTAATGAGTAAGTACAGTAACTTGCATCTTATTACACATATTAAAAGTATTACAGTAATCCAGGATCAAAGTGATAAAAATAGCCTTCACCAACTAATGAAAAATGGCTTCGATGAAAATACTGTCAGATATGACATATGCACATAAGGACTTAGAAGATTACAAAATGAATTATGAAAAGTTAGATTAAACAAGAATGATGAAAATTCATTTAAAGAGCACTTGGTATAGAAGTCATTTTTTTCCCATAGGTAGTGTGAAAAACTGAATTACATATTGTGACTTCTTATAGTGACTGGGAGAAGGATCTGTTCTTAAATGAGAACTGAAAATTGAGGCAATGGAGAGTTGAAGACCTCAGCCAGTGATTCCACATTCATTTTGTCTGCCCAACAGAATACTAAGGCTTTAGTAAATGAAACATGTTTGTAATTTGTTTTAAGATAAGTTTATCAAGCAATTTAATACTAGATATTTTGGAAAGATAATCCCCTTCTAGATTTAATTTGGCTTTTTCTATGAAACCATTATCATACTTAAATATTTAAGACTGATCTGTAATTTGCAAATAATTTTTGGGAAAAGTTACTTTCTATTGATAAGTTATAAAAAAAATTTAAGACACTAAAACTGCCCTTTGCTGTATCTGGTTCAGGTTTAGGCATTCAGTGCAAACATAATTCATTATATATATATACACACATCTACACTTCAACGTTCTGATTCACACTGAATGTTATACACAAAATCACCTTGAAAATAACAATGACCATTATATAAAAAATATTGAAGATAAAAAAAAACTAACTCATGGCAAATATAGGATAGAAAAAGATCACAAAAAATAAAAAAATTAAAGGCAAAAATCTTTGGCAACAAATGTGCAGATGACGAAGATACGTATATTCATACCATTATATGTAATGTATGTCAACTATAAATCAAACTAGCACCTTGATAATCCTTAAAAAAAATAAAAAATGTAGGAAAAGTATCACCATAACAGCATAAACTTTCGTTACATTATCTAATTTTTGGATTTATCCTCTACACTGTAGTACAGACATCAAGCAATTACATCACATTGAAAGGTATCATCAAGCCCTATGAAATGGACCTCCCTTCTAGCCTATGCAATTTAAGCTTTACTTATCCTAAACCTTTCTTTGTTAGTTCTTTCTATAACACTTGAGTAACAACATTTTAGTACTTTTAAGGCAGTAAAAAATCAGCTTCATAATCATTGAAATATAATGTGGATAATCATTTTACTTTTCCTTCAAAAAAGTTTGTTAACATATTTCTCAGAGAACACGCTCCAAGAATTTTAGGAAAAAAAAAAATGATACGCCACTTTTCAAATGATCCAACTTCTCATTAAGTACTTGGCCAAAAAATAACCAAGTGCTCATATAAATATTAACATGCTCAAGCACTTGTAAGAACCACTTGCTATACAGTACACTTGTAAGTTACAAGAACCACTTTTAAAGTACTTGTAAAGATTTACATTTTCTGAAGATGATATGCAAGAATAAGTAAGGAAATCTGAAGGAATAAAAGCACTAGAAACAATGCCTATGATTAGATTTGTCTAAACGAGATTAACTGGACGCACCAACTTTCAAGATCATTGATAAGCAAATCTACCTCCCATCAAAGAGGAGGAGGCAGTGCACACTAGGCTCAGAGTCAGGCAAACTTGCTAAGTCTATAACATCTCTATTCTTGACAAACTAGAATCTACCTTGACTGGATTGTCTCATTTGTCAGATCTTGACATGAAAGTAACTTGGAACACCTGGAAATAAAAAAGCCTTCCGATTTTGATTTGCCAGTTATACACTGTTTAAATGAGGTACTATTTTGGATGACCATGTTTTTTTCTATATCTGGATCTGTAAATGATACATATATTCCTGACAAAATAATTCATGGCAAATCTGATAAAAATGAGTGTTCAATAACTTTCTAACAATATAAAACATATTATCAATATTCTTGGTAATAAAAAATAAGTGAAAAAATGCAAGCAAATCCATGCATTTCTACCTCAGGTGCATAGAATCCTTCTATAATATATAACTTTATAAAGTACCACTTGAATATGTATGATCTCTTGCTCTGGAAGTCTGAATTCATGAATATTCATTCCTTTTCTGGACACATCAGCTTTATTTACAAATGTGGTAACAGCTGTTTCATTATATATTTAAAATTTTAAATGGCAGGTCATTTTCTTTCAGAACAAAAAGAATTATTTTTGTTATAAACATTGTCATTCTAAAGTCCTCATTATTGAAAATTCTTTGCATATCAAACAATGTAATTCACTGTAAAATAATATCCAAATTCTGCTGTTCATGAAAAGCTATCACTGACAGTTAAAATCCAATCATCTTAGAAAATATAGAAAATGGTTTGTATCAAAATTACTTATATTATATACCCTACCTAAAACAAGAAAAAATTAACAAAAATATTGCAAATTATGGAAACCATCACCGCAGGGGTCATTGAGATGGTGGAATAGTCTTGGCATCCTGACCTTTTCCCAAGTTTGGTTTGGAGCCAAACCAAGACATCTTCCATTCTAGAGTCTCTCTCAGTAGTTTCTCTTCTTCAGGTGTCATGTGCAGCAAAGTGGCAACTGCCCGGGTCAGATGAACAGCCTGTTAAAGTTAAAGATCTCACTTTATAAACAATAATGTTTAATTATTCTAAAAATATATATATGTAAATTTTGATAATAAAATTTGTTATTCAGGTACAATGTTATAGTTAGTCTTGTCAGAATTCTTCTTTGACAAAGGCTGGCCAGGTTGTACTTTTAACAGTAAGTACGTATCCAAATAAATGTAATGAAAATTTACATTACACTATGTATTTGGGATGAATCTTACCTACTGTTGAAGACTGTTGATTTTCATAATGAGAGAAGGATGGAGGGTTAGTGCAACTAGATAAGAATCCACTCAGATGTCTGCCACTCAAACTAAATATTTCTGACATGAAGCCAAAAACATTCTAACTTAATCTAGGATCCCTCTTGGATAATACTGCTACCAGAAGATAGATCCCTCTTAGGAAGCAAGGCTTTTGAGTATGACATGGTAAGAGAAGTCTTAAGGAGAAAGCTGCCTCTGGAGACCCAGTGCTTGGGTTTGATACAAAAGTATACCCATACAAAAATAATGTAACTTCATGTTCCCCAAAACTCAAGGAAAGAGACATCAGGCTGTTCTTTCGTTTGGTTCAGGAAATGACTTAACCCGCTATGACTAGTGGACCTATACAATTTTCAAATGAAATTTCCATATCTTTAAGGTAGCGGAGAGCATATTCAGAATTACGTAACTACTGTGCTGCATTAATATGTTTGTTTGTTTAGCGCCTCAGTGGCTGGGTCGATTTGGTCTTGAACTACTACCTCGGTGGCCAAGAGTTCGATTCTCAGGCATTCCATTGAGGATTCAGAGATGTGTATTTCTGGTGATAGAAGTTCACTCTCGATGTGGTTCGGAAGTCTCGTAAAGCCGTTGGTCCCGTTGCTGAATAACCATTGGTTCCATGCAACGTAAAACACGATACAAACAAATAACCAAAAACATTAATATGTCCCCCGGAGACAAATTTCTAAAAAATGAGAAAAAATTGCTCTTCATTATGAATTTTACCTTCCACAAATGTGAATCAGGATTAAGCGTATAAGCTAATCTGCTGGAGTGTTAGGCCTTCAAACTCTGCAAAACAAATGATTAACTTTGGTCTTGATGAAACATTAAACCTTGGTTGAAATGTTGACAATCTGCAAGTCATGATCTACGATCAGGGTTTGGTTTGTTTGGATTATTCAACAAACACCCTTGGGCCAGATGAGCGTGACCTATTTGACAATATCATATTTTCCAGTTAATATTTTCTAATTGTCAGATTCATGATTTCATAATTATGTCCTTTTTTAAAGATGGGAGGTCTAAGAGACTATAGTAGATCACTGACAGGAGCAAGCATTTTTGATCTATTGACAGTGATTGCAGCTTTTTAAAATAAATTAATGTTCAGAATTTAAGAGCCACTAACTTACGTCAAGATCCTGTCTCCCTCCCCACTGAGTGGGTGTAGGAGTGTTAACCTGAGAACAAAGCCTCAAACTGAGGTTAGTGGATGACAGTGGGGGGGTTATTTTATGTTTGAGAGGTATCTCTCACTGCTGGAAGAAAGATTGTCTCCTTTGTAAATTTATTTTTGTAAATTCTTGCTCAGCCATTTCTTTGAGAACTAAGTCATAGGCTCCAGCCTATGTGCCCCAAAAAATGTAACACTACCATTCACTCAACTTATTGTCCATGCCTTGCAAATAGTACTTGGTCGTGCCATGTAATGTCCACTTTTGTGTGTCAAGAATGTCGAGCATCCAATGAATTGTAATCAGTCTGGAGAATCCTATAACAAAAATTCAATCTTTTTAGAGAATTTTCCAACTGGAACGAAGCAAGGTGAGCTGTCTATTTTTATAACATTCAGTATTGACACATGCATGCCTTTACATCATCTTGGTGTTGCAGGTCATGTTAATATTCTCTATAGTTTTAAGATGTATCTCAATGCAAGATAATAAGAAATCTGTGAAGTCATCCTAATGTCTAATGCTTCATGCTGTTAGTTATTCTGTATTGAAAAGTCATGCAGTGTCAAGATGTATTAAGATATCCCTGGTCTATTGAAATAAGTCAGTATTCTTGAAGCACCCACTACATGAAGTGACATAAATGCAGTAGCCCGGAGGCAAAATAACTCCACCTGTGCCACAAGAGACCATCAAAACTTTGGCTAAAGTGAAATTCATCAGAAGGTTCGAAGTGTCTGTTTTGCTGGAATCCTATTGAAATTACAAAGAAAGGAGCTTGATATAGCTACTGTGACATGTATGGAGGATCTACCTACAAAAGGAGAGCGCTGACAAAGGATTATGTTTACCACAATTTACAGTGAAAGACACAGAGGTAACTAGACATAAGTCTTATGTTATGTCTGTCACTGTAAGTTGCAGTAAACACAATCCCTTGTCAGTGCTCTCATTGTGTTATAAGTGGGACTCAAACAGAAAAGAGACTATGAATCTTTGAGTGGCAGGAGCCTCTGTGACTTTTAATTTAGCCAAATTTTGGCAGTCTCATTCTGCCTCAGGGTTCTTGCACTTGTCACTTCAAGGATTGGGATATCTAGATATTTATTTCTGTCTTAGTGGTCATCATCTACTTTGGAAGAGAGCACTGATGAATTTCAGTCCATGAGGTGAAAAGCAACTCCAATTTTGGGTTAACTCAATAAATTTTTTGTAATTATAAATAGAAAAATTTCTAGATTGCTATGGGGCTTGCCTAAAAGATTTACTTTTAAACAGAAAATGCAACTGGAATGAGGTAATATGACAAGCAGACAGAAAGCAATGCAGTTGGGGCCAGTGAACACTGCAAAGAGCTTTTAGTGCCATCAATAGTATGCACACACTGTATGCTATAACTTTCTATGAAGAGTAACTCAGCTAAATAAATTGAATTAATTCATCTGTGATCTGTCATAGCATTCAACCATGCTGCAAAATACAAGCACCAAGTGGTGAAGTTATTGTAATTTGGAACCTAACCATATTTTACACAAAAGGTATGCAATCCGGCTTACAGGAATTGCATTGGTCACAATGGAACACAAAACAGTCATAAACGTTTAACAATTGGAACACAAAAGACATATATACAATGCAAAATGCAAACATTTGGGTGGGAGAATAGCATAAGAAAAATTACAGGTAATTAATACTGTACATTCATATGCACATGCAAATGAAATCCCATTCCTGTCAACACAAACCCTCCCTAAAAAAGCTCATTGCCTTTTTATACCTTTTGCTGCGAGCCTGTTATCACCACTCACGACAAGAGCAATGTCTAATTTTCTCCCTTTTATATTTGTACTGTAATTTGATAAACATGATATTGTTAGTATACAATAAAGTTTTGTACATACTTACCCGGCAGATATATACGATTAATGGCCCGCCCAGCCTCCCCTCAGGAGACAGGTGGAAGAGAAAAATTCTGGTTAGAAAACGGGAATGGTTCCTATTCCCGCCACCCAGCGGCGGGAGTGGGCTGGTCACCTGACCTACCTGTCGCGTGTGCCGCGAGTTTTGAATTCTGTCGGGACATCAGAGACTATAGCTAAGTATATATCTGCCGGGTAAGTATGTACAAAACTTTATTGTATACTAACAATATCATTTTTGTACATGCAACTTCCCCGGCAGATATATACTTAGCTGATTGACACCCTTGGTGGAGGGCAAGAGACAGTTACATACTAATTATTTATGAATATAAAAAACAGGGAAACAACATACGTTGTAGGTATATTAACAAAAACAACCTTGGTTCCTACCTGATATGGAAGAAGACTTCATTGATACTGTCTATGAGTCTGCTTGCCATCAGAGTTTCAGAGAGGATGAGACCTGTGACTGATAACCCTTTCGGATCATGCCAATGGGGGCTTACCCGCTTACATGGCAGAGCCTTTTCTTGGATCGTACCAATGGGGGCTGACCCACTTACATGGCAGAACCTTGACCTGTATCATACCAACGGGGGCTAACCCTCTTACATGATAGAGCTTTAGGTATTTAAGACACTACAAGGAGCATAACGACCAATCCCGATCACCTGACCACACTAACATGTTAGCACTACGATTTGAAAGAGGTCAACTCCTGCACCCTCTTTCAATCGACCAATAAAACGCACCAAACACCATTAAAAACCCTAACCTAATAAAACTAAAAAGGATTGGGTTCAGCTCCCTGTCCCAGCAACGAATCCGCAGATACGTACGCTCCTAGAGTAAAGCACTTGTCGTACGTCACTTGAATGTCTCTCAAGTAATGGGATGCAAAGACCGAATTGCATCTCCAAAAGGTTGACTCCACTAGAGTCTGTATCGACAAGTTCTTGTGGAATGCCAAAGAGGTAGCGACTGCTCTTACCTCGTGAGCTTCAACTCTAAGGAGGTCCAGTTGTTCTTCTTTACACGCTAAATGGGCTTCCTTGATTACATCTCTGATGAAGAACGCCTGAGCATTTTTTGAGATCTGTCTTCCGGGATCTCTAACTGAGCACCATAAACTCTCCTTACTCCCCTTTAGTTCGTTCTTCCTTTCTAAGTAGAACTTAAGGCTTCTAACTGGGCAAAGAGCCCTTTCTCGCTCTGTACCTACTAGAGACGAAAGTCCTTTTACCTCGAAGGTTCGAGGCCAAGGTTTCGAAGGGTTTTCATTCTTCGCCAAAAACATCGGTTTGAAGGAACAGAATGCCGAGTCGTTCCTGAAGCCAACATTATGTTCTAAGGCTTGTAGTTCGCTTACCCTTTTTGCTGATGCTAGCGCGACCAAGAATAAAGACTTCCTTGTCAGATCTCTGAACGTAGCCTTACAGGGAGGTTCGAATTTGGAGGTCATTAAGTACTTTAGGACCACATCTAATTTCCAACTAGGTGCTCTAATCCCTCTGTTCTTTGATGTCTCGAAGGATTTTATCAGATCATGCAAATCTTTGTCTTCCCCAATGTTAAGGCCTCTATGCCTGAAGACTGAAGATAGCATACTTTTATAGCCCTTAATTGTAGAGACTACTAAATTACATTTCTCCTTCAAGTAAAGGAGGAAATCAGCTATATCTGTCACAGAGGTACTGGAAGAGGATATCTTCTGAGTCCTACACCATCGGCGAAACACATCCCACTTCGACTGGTAGACTCGAATAGTAGATGGTCTTCTAGCTCTTGCGATCGCTTTCGCAACTTCTCGAGAAAAGCCTCTCGTTCTGACAAGTCCTTCGATAGTCTGAAGGCAGTTAGAGCGAGAGCGGGCAGGTTTTTGTGATACCTGTCGAAGTGGGGTTGTCTGAGAAGATCGCTCCTGTTTGGGAGAGATCTCGGAAAGTCTACTATCCATCCCAGTACCTCTGTGTACCAGTTTTGCGCTGGCCAGAACGGGGCTATGAGGGTCAGTTTGGCTCCCTCTGCTGCTGCAAACTTCCTTACTACTTCCGATGTGATTTTGAACGGAGGAAAAGCATACCCGTCTATTCCGGACCAATCGAGGAGAAGGCCGTCCACCGAAATCGCCCTTGGGTCGGCGATCGGGGAGCAGTAACTTTCCAGCCTGTTGTTCCAATGGGTGGCAAAAAGATCTATATTTGATCTCCCCCAGAGGTTCCATAGTCTGTTGCATACCTCCTGATGCAACGTCCATTCTGTAGGCAGTACTTGGTCTCTCCTGCTCAGAAGGTCGGCTCTTACATTCTTGTCCCCTTGAATGAATCTCGTCCGGAGAGTGATTCTTCTCTCTTCTGCCCAAAGCAGTAGTTCTCTTGCTTTCTTGTAAAGGGAGAACGAGTGCATCCCTCCTTGCTTCTTGATGTAAGCTAGGGCTGTTGTGTTGTCCGAATTGATCTGCAGGACTGAACCTGAGATCTGAGCCTCGAAGTGTATGAGAGACAGGTGAAACGCTGTTAATTCCTTCATATTGATGTGCCAGGACACCTGTTCTCCCCTCCAGGTGCCTGACACTTCTCTCGTCCCTAGAGTGGCTCCCCACCCCGCATCTGAGGCGTCGGAATACAACACTAGCCGAGGGTTCGGAACGTGAAGGGATACTCCTTCGTTGATCCTGCACGGATTCATCCACCAACGCAGGTCCTCCTTTATTTCCTTCGTGATCTGGAAGGAATCGGACAGATTTTGGGATTTCTGATCCCAATGTTCTCTTAGATAGAACTGTAAAGGCCTTAGGTGAAGCCTTCCTAGAGAAATGAACTGTTCCAACGAGGAAAGGGTCCCCAGAAGACTCATCCATTCCCTCGCGGAACATTGTTCTTTCTCTAGGAAGGTTGCTACTTTTTCCAAGCAGCGGTTCTGTCTTTCCTGTGATGGAAACACATGAAAACCCCGAGAATCCATCCGAATCCCCAGATAAACAATGTTCTGCTGGGGAATCATCTGGGATTTCTCGAGGTTTACCAACAGTCCCAAGGACTGTGTTAACTCCAGTGTCAGCTTTAAGTCCTCCAGACATCTGACTCGCGACTGTGCTCGTATCAGCCAGTCGTCTAGATACAAGGATATTCGAATCCCTTCGAGATGAAGCCAGTGAGCCACATTTTTCATTAGTCCCGTGAATACTTGGGGGGCTGTTGATAGTCCGAAGCATAGGGCCCGAAATTGAAATACTCTTCCTTGAGCCATAAATCTGAGGTATTTCCTGGAAGACGGGTGTATTGGCACGTGGAAATAAGCATCCTGCAGGTCCAGGGATACCATCCAGTCCCCTGGACGCAGGGCTGCTAACACCGAGGCTGTCGTCTCCATTGTGAACTTCCTCTTTGCTACGAACACGTTCAGGGCGCTCACGTCCAGAACTGGCCTCCAACCTCCTGAGCTTTTCGGAACCAAGAACAGGCGATTGTAAAACCCCTGGGAAGAGAGATCTTTTACTTCCTCTATGGCTTCCTTGTAAAGCATCTGCTCCACGAGATGTAGAAGGGCTTGTTTCTTGACAGAATCCTTGTAGTTTGCTGTTAACTCCCTTGGAGTTGTAGTTAAGGGAGGTTTTTCCCTGAAGGGGATTAAATATCCTTTCTTTAGGATGGATAGGGACCAGGCATCGCCACCTTTCTGTGCCCAAGGTTCGTAAAAGTTTAGAAGCCTGGCACCCACTTTTGTCTGGAGGACCACAGTCTCACTGGGTCTTGACGAACGGCCTTCGAGAAGACCTTCCTCTCTTCTCCGGTCGTCTACTTCTAAGAGAAGATCTAGGTGCAGACCTTCCCCGAAAGGGCTGCTGGAAGGGAACTTTCTCCTTCTTTGCAACCTGAACAGCAGGTTTTAGCCTTTTAGCTGACTGGGCCAGCAGGTCCTGTGTGGCCTTTTCTGATAAAGTCTTTGATATATCCCTCACTATTTCCTGAGGAAAAAGGTGACTAGAGAGGGGCGCATATAAAAGGGAGGATCTCTGCAGAGGTGAAACAGATTTCGTTAAGAAGGAGCTAAACACTGCCCTCTTCTTCAATATACAGGATCCAAAAAGGGATGCCACTTCATTGGAGCCATCCATAACCGCCTTGTCTAGGCAGGTTAATACACTGCCCAACTCTTCCATGGTAACGAAGTCTGGTTCTTGAGACTTCTTGGCTAAAGCTCCCAAAGCCCAGTCCATAAAGTTAAAGACTTCGAGAGTCTTGAAGAGGCCCTTGATGAGATGATCAACCTCACACATTCCCCAAGAGGCTTTTGCAGAGTGCAGAGAGCGTCGTCTTGACGCATCTACAAGAGCGGAAAAGTCCGCATCTGAGGACGAAGGGAGTCCCAGGCCCATTGGCTCCTTGGTGTCATACCACATACCTGGTTTCCCTGTCAGTTTAGAGGGAGGACAAGAAAATACCGTCTTCCCCGCTTCCTTCTTAGATCTGAGCCAGCTCTCGAGACTCTTTAGAGACTTTCTCATAGAAAGAGTAGGGGTCATCCTAACGAAGGAGGAGGACTTCGACATTTTCGTACTGGATAATAAAGATCCCGGAGAAGGGGGATCCGACTGGCGTAGCGAGTCTCCAAACACCTGCAACAAAAGAGAAGCAAGTCTCTTATAGTCCGAAACTCCTGCATCTTTGGATATCTCTTCATCCGAAACTTCTTCCAAAAGCGATGCAGGAGAAGAGGGCTTTGCCTTTTCAGGAGACCGATCCGTAGAAAGAAGCCTTTTTCTTTCGTCCTTGTTTCTATCCTCCTTCCTGCACGAGTCCTGGAGCTTCCCTATACTCGGGCTTCTGCTCTGCTCCTTGCGTCTGCTAGGAGAGGCGCTTGCGTCCTGAATCAGACGCCTGTGAGGCGAAGAGCGCCTGCAAGGAGAAAGGAGAACATCCTGTTCCTGGCGCCAAGAAGGAGAGGCGCTTGCGTCCTGGTGAGCGAGCCTGGGCCAAGAAGGCGAGGCGCTTGCGTCCTGGTGAGGCTGCCTGGTCCAAGAAGGAGAGGCATTTGCGTCCTGATGAGGACGCCTGGAAGGCGAAATGCGCCTGCGAGGAGAAAGGAGAACCCTTTGTTCCCGTCGTCCAGGAGAGGAGACGTTTTCGTCCTGGTGACTGCGTCTAGCAGGCGAATAGCTCCTTTTCCCTTTGCGTCCATCCGGAGAGGCGCTAGATTCTCTCCTATCCCTCCTGGGAGGCGAAGAAAACTTGTCCAAATCTCGGCGCCTATTCGGCGAAACTCTTGCGTCCTTAGAAGGATATTTAGAAGATCCTACGGGACTCCTGATTCCTGGGTACTTCCCAGAGGGAGAGGGTTGTTCCTTCGGGAAATGTCTAGAGGACGAACGAACGCTCCTTCCTTCTTGCGGAGCTCTGAATAGAGAGGGGCTCTCTTCTCTCCCGGAGCTCTTAGCCGCACGAATTCTCTCACGAGAAATCCGCGAATCAGGCTCCTGATACTTGCCATGAGAGGCGAAATCGTCTCTAGCAAAACTCCTGGGAGAACTCTTGCTCGTAGGGAGTTTCCGATTAGCGTTCTTAGCAAGAGAAGACACACGAGTCCTGTCATATGCGACTGAAGAAGGTCTCGCTGGGGACGAAAACCTTTCAGGCGAGGAGCGTCTGCTAACGCCAGGGCGCCTACTCTCTGAGGCTCTCCTAACAGAACTCTTGATGGGAAGAGAAACGTCTTTCTTCCTAAGAGCCTTCAGAAAGAACTCCCACTAAGGCAGACAACTGCTGTTGGAGTCCTACCAAGACTTCCTTCGTCTTGTGTGAGAAGTCTTCCGGAGAAGAGTCAGGAGATCTCGTAGCTCTCTTCTTATGAGCAGGCGAATACTCCGGAAAAGGCTCAGGACTGGAATGCAACGCTTCGCTTGCTGGCGTTTTCCAGGATCTCTTAAGAGGACGCGACTTAGAGGAAGAACTCCATCCTCTTCTTGGAGACGAAGAGTCTGAGTCCGAAAAGCACTTCCTGAGGACGCTTTTGCAGTAGCTGTCCTTGGCAGCCTGGGAAGCGGCTACAGGATCTGCCGAAGGGAGGGACGCCTGACCGTTGGGAATACTCTACATCCCCCTTGCGGCTTTCGACATTCCTCCTCCCTTGGTCATGGGAGTCTGAAAGAGGTCTAGGCCTAGGAGCAATGCGGAGTCGGTCAGACGCCCCCTCCACTTCACTGGGGACACTGCACAAATCACTGCACACATCACTGCGCTTACCTGTCTCCTTCATTGCTTGCAGTTGCGATTTCAAGCTGATTATTGAGGCTCTCATTGCAGCCATTTCCGTAGACGCATCTACAGGTTCGCTGCTGGGGGAAGGGGCTGAAACCAAACTATGAGCAGGTGAATTACCAGAAAAGTTAGGAGCTACTTCCTGTTCAATAGAGCAGGATCTACTTGAGCTTCTGATGGAAGCCCTCCTAACTCTATCTTTCTCAAGTTTCCTTACATAAGAAGCCAAGGTCTTCCATTCCACTTCCGTTAAACTCTCACATTCCAGACAGGTGTTAGTCGCAGAACAATCATTCCCCCTACATTTTTTACAGACTGTGTGAGGATCCACCGATGCTTTCGGTAGCCTCACCTTACATTCCTCTTTCGCACACACCCTAAATACAGGTGCCACGTCAGACATTTTAAAGAGTATCCAAACCAAAATCCAAAAAACGGTCCACGATAAGCGTATGCCAAAACCAAAGATCAAAGTACATCACCAAAGGTCAAATAGATAATCCTCGGCCAACGAGAAAAGAATTCCAATGCAGGAGGTACCAACAACGATGTTGTTGCTACCGGCGACAGAAAAATTCTGGTTAGAAAACGGGAATGGTTCCTATTCCCGCCACCCAGCGGCGGGAGTGGGCTGGTCACCTGACCTACCTGTCGCGTGTGCCGCGAGTTTTGAATTCTGTCGGGACGTCAGAGACTATAGCTAAGTATATATCTGCCGGGGAAGTTGCATGTACAAAAACTGAAATCACAAGCAAACAAAGCAACTGGCTTGGAAAAAAGGAGAGCGCAAGCGACTACTCTCCAAGGCGGTCAACAAAAGACTTGACATGTCACGGTGTTCTATGCCTGGTTGGTGACCAGCTTCCACTTCATAAATGCATGAGTTGCCAGATGCCACAGATTCCTTGCTTTACAATCTTTGATTGTTTTTTACCGGTTTCCAGCTGGCGCAAGATTATCCTATTGTTAAGACCTCAGGTTTGTTAGCTATGAAAAATACAAATTGATTAAAAGTTTTCATATTATTTTCATTACTTTTCTAGTATTATATTGTGCTATTATGTTACCATAATATTTTTTTTACAGGAGAGTGATAAAATATGCAAATGATATGTGGGAGCCCAAGGTTACTGGCAGGGTTCTGTTCCTGGGGGCTTGACAGTAACCGAAAATCGCCGCTAACAGTAATGAAAAAGTCTGGTTAACGATGCCTTAGACAGTGTCACGGCCAGATATTTTGCCCTAATATATAATAACTCTAATGAAAATGTGGAATTTCATTTGCCTAATCATTTACTAAGGTCTGCATGGTAGTTCTACAAATTTTTAATGTCAGATTCGATGAACTTACAAGTAAATCTTGGCCTAGAATGAGAGGAAAAAAAAAAAAAAAAAAAGGAAAAAAAAAAAAAAAAAAAAAAAAGTTCACCTTTTTCTGAATAATAAAGTTTCCTCCATCTCTTTAATTATCGTATCTTCCAGTTAAAAAGTAAAAGAGAATGATAAAAGTATTATTAGTAAAGTTATAATAATTATTTAAACAATACAGTCATCAACAACTAAACAAAAATATTGCTTTTGCTACAACAACCAAATGGCATTTGATAATAAAAACAATGTTTTGCTTGCATTTCAGCCATCATACGATAGTAAATAATTACTGTAGTTTTGTTAAGTTTGACGTTAATTAAGTAGAATAAGTCTTGATATTTTTTTTTATACCTTTATTCGCTATGGAGAAAATATTGGCACAGAAATAGTATAGTATGTACTGCTAAATTTAAGCTGCAGTTGTAGCTGAAGCTGAGAAAACAATGTTCACAATGCTAGACTATAAATTATCATGCATCAACAACACGGATGAAACTTGACTGCAAATAATAGTGGAGAAAAAAGTATTTTAATAAAAAATCCTGGCCATGAAAGAACACATTTTACTTTTGTTTTCATGCCGATACAAGATAAAAATGTAAAACTCTTACTATTATGATGAAATAGGGTAAAAAAGCAAAAGGAATCTATTAAAAAAAAAAAAAAAAAAGTTCCCGGCACCATCTATTAACAAAAAAAATAACTAAATCAGTTCACAAGATGATGAATTTAAGTCATGTTTCAACTTTAAAATGCTTCATATAATGAAACATAACTTTGTCCCAAACATATGTATAAAAGGGATTTTGACGTAGGAAAAATCTATTTCTGGGCTCAGCCGTGTCGCCCAGTGAAATAAATTTATAGATTAATTTACACTAAATGGAAGCAAGAAAATTGTTCTGAATTGAGTAAAATGCAGTGAAATAAACATACCTCCGTCAGTTGATTTTTCCAAACCAAAACATGATTGCTTTGTTTGTGTAATACAATAGTATGTAATTTAAGACTACATACACTATTATTGGAGACAGTGAAGTAAAGCATAACTGTTTATGAGAGCCACGGAAAAGATGCACATTGTGTATTTTATTTTGAGGGTCTCTCAGCACTTAAGCTAAGCCACCGATAACCAGACAACGGCGCCATTTATTAATAAAAAAAAAAAAGAAAGAAAAAAAAACAAAAAAAAAAAAAAAAAAAAAAAAAAAAAAAAAAAAAAACTAAATCTAGTTTCGCAAGAGGATGTATTTATGTCAAATTTTGATGTTAAAAACTTTGTGTAATGAAACATAACTCATAAAAATAAGTTTCTCAAAATTAATTTAAGTTAAATAGAAGCAAGAAAATCGCTCTGAATTGAGTTAAATGCGGCAAAATGATATTGTTAGAATACAATAAAGTTTTGTACATACTTACCCGGCAGATATATACTTAGCTTATGTCTCTGACGTCCGACAGAAATTCGAATTTCGCGGCACACGCTGCAGGTAGGTCAGGTGATCTACCCCCCTGCCGCTGGGTGGCAGGAATAGGAACCGTTCCCGTTCTAGAACCAGATTTTCTCTTCCACCTGTCTCCTGAGGGGAGGCTGGGTGGGCCATTCATCGTATATATCTGCCGGGTAAGTATGTACAAAACTTTATTGTATTCTAACAATATCATTTTTGTACATGCAACTTCCCCGGCAGATATATACTTAGCTGATTGACACCCTTGGTGGTGGGTAAGAGACAACTATTTACTGAATAGACAGGTAAACAACATACGTTGTAGGTAATAAATAAATAAAACCTTGGTTCCTACTTGTTCAGGTGGAAGATTCCATGGCTAATGCCTAGGAATCTGCTTCGCCTCAAGACCTCAGCGAGGATGTGACCTATGGCTAAGAGTTCTTGTGGGTCTGTCGATGGGGTCTTATCCATTTACTCGACAGAGCCTCTTACATGACATATGCCTATGCCTAGTGGCATAATTAAGGAGCACAACACCGATCCCGATCACCTGATCCTAACACGAGGGTTAGTGCTTAAGTTGAAAAGAGTTATCCCCAAACTCCTTTCAAACAACCCAAAGAAAAAACACGACGTTAACTAAAATTTAACTCACTAGTTAAGGATCAGTATTGGCTCCCTATCCCAGCAATGTATCCGCAGACACGTATCAACCAAGAGAGAAGGATCTCTCGTAGGTTATCTTGACATCCTTCGGATATGGGAAGTCAACACAGAGTTGCATCTCCGTATGTGACAGCTAATATGTCCTTATGACATATTGTTAAGGAAGAACAAGAATACAGAAAAGCTCGCACTTCATGCGCTTCTAATTCTCAGCTGTTTGAAGGAATCATCAATGCACTTGTCAAGTGCTTAGGAGATCACATTGTCTCAAAGAAGGCCAGGGCATTCTTTGATATAGATCTCTTCTGGGTGAAGCCTGGAGCCTGGCTAGTGCCTCGCGCCTGGCTGGAGCCTTGCGCCTGAATGGCGCCTAGAGCCTGGCTGGAGCCTCGCGCCTGGCTGGCGCCTGATTGGCTCCTCCCTCCTGGCTAGCGCCTCGCGCCTGTCTGGAGCCTTGCGTCTGGCTGGCGCCTTGCGCCTGGAGCTTGGCAGAAGACTTCATGATTACTGTCTATGAGTCTGCATGCCTCAAGAGTTTCAGCGAGGTAGGGACTTATGACTGACAAACCCTTCTGGATCATGTCAATGGGGGCTAGCCCGCTTACACGACAGAGCCTTCTCGGATCGTGCCAATGGGGGCTGACCCACTTACATGGCAGAGCCTTACCTGTATCATATCAATGGGGACTAGCCCTCTTACATGACAGAGCTTTAGGTTTCTCTTTACTGGAAGGAGCCTTGCGCCTGGATGGATCCTCAATCCTGACTGGAGCCTAGCCTTGAAGGAGCCTGGCACCTGGATGGCGCCTGGCTGGCTTCTAGAGCCTGGCTGGCTTCAGAGCCTGGCTGGCTCCTAGAGCCTGGCTGGCTCCTAGAGCCTGGCTGGCTCCTAGAGCCTGGCTGGCGCCTCGCGCCTGGCTTGGCTCCTCCACACTTGCTGGAGCTTCGAGCTTGGAAGAGTCTCTAGGCTGTCTGGCGATGTCCACATCGGACACTCTTATATCTGTCCGATTTGTTCGCCTCTGGCGCATTTGCGCCAGGTTGGAGGCCCGCTCCTTCTCAGTATCCGGCCATGACAGAGTTCCTTGGAACTGTCCGCCTCTGGCGTTTTTCGCCTGTATTGGCATTTGGCGCTTGGCTGGCGCTACATTGTCCGAGAGTCCTGAACAACCACATAGTTATCAGGAGACTGGAGAAGGGTGGAAGAAATTCTTCCCCTTTGAGCTTTTGGCCCCTGGCAAGGGGAGGTGATTTTAGTCAGCTACACCCAGTAGACGACAGGATATCTAACAATACGAGAGAGAAGAGTCTTCCTCCGAGGAGGATCCTTCGTGAACACTTCTTTTGCTAACGAGATCTCTTCTTACATGTTGATGAGGTTCCTCGTTGCAGAATCTTCCCTATCCTTGCCCGAAGGAAGGGAAGGAGTCTGGAAGTCGAAGGAGACTCTGAGCTGAAATTGGGCGGAACCCTGATTTCTAGCTCTTATTGTATTCTTCTGAATACCTTCTGGGAAGCATTTTGAGCCCTCATCGCACCCCGAAGACTCTGTAGGCAAACGTTTAAACCATCTCTTCTTCTGTAGATGAAAATGTAAGTACCCTGCCTGGGCAACTAAACTTCTATCTGAAAGCGTTGCGTCAGGAATAGAGGGATTTAGTTCTTTTGCCAGACATACTATGCTGGCAAGAACCCATTGCCGAGTCTCCATTGAATCTGATGCGAGATTCCAATGCACAAAAAATTCACTTGTCTTCTTGGTCGTTTAGGGCTAAGAGAAACCAAGAATTCCTTCATAAACTTCCTCAAAGAAGTTTGATGAGGAGCAGTTCAATTTTGTCGGAACACGGAATCTGTGGCCACAAAAAAAAAATCCATTCGAAGTACATGATATCCTACTCTTGTCGTATTGCGGTATCGTATAGATCCCGAAGATTTTAATCCTCTGTTATCTCTAATTCCCTTGTAGAGACAGAGTATAGCCTTTTACTGCGTTCTTTGATAGCAGATATATACATAGGTGATTTTCCCTCTGAAAGTGAAGAAAAAACCTCGCTATGTGGTTCACAGAGGTATCGGAAGAGGACAGTTTCCTCATTCCATCTAGCACGATCTGCAGCAATTCTATGTCTTAGCCATGACTATTGTCATTTACCTTGAAAAATCCTCTCATTCATGTCCACTTCTGGTCAGTCTGCACGTGGAAAGACTCAGAGTGGAGAGGTTTTTCAGGTCTATTTATAATAGATTCTGATAGAATATCCAGATACTCTTGGAAAAGCCTTACGAAACATGCTGTGAGAACGAACGTGACTTCTGTGAATCCAACCTCTCTAAGGCCAAAATGAGGCATTCATCCTCTCTTCCTTTGACGCCCATTTATCTTAATATCTGTTAAGAATTTATAACTAGGGGAAAAAAGACTAAAGTTTATTCCCCTTCTTTAAATTAAAGATGTCGTATATTGCTACCTCTCTTGGTTCGAGGAAAGGAAGCAGTCTATAGGAAGCCTGTTCGTCTTCTACCTTGCGAAGAGATCTATGAAGACTTTCCGCAGGTTCTCAAAACTCTTTTCAATAAATGTTAGACATACGTTAACAGTTATTATCTTCGATCGAGAAGGTTCTCACGGACATGCAAAATCTTGCATCGAACCTTTAAGGATCGTTACGTTCCGTGTCCTATCCCAAATAGGTTCTCTTTTGTTAACGCGAACAGGGGCGAAAAAAGAGATTCTCGATGCTCTTTGCGATATGAGAGTCGTGGAATTGGCCTAAGTGATTAAAAAAAAAAAATCATTTCATCATTCCTTGTAAGCGACCCCTTTCCGATTAAATGGGTAACGAAATCAGGAACGAATCTTGCCGTTACCGAGCCTCCGAGAGGCTACTGGTTTGTTTGTATGGTGTTTTTACGTGACTTCCGAACCACGTCGAGAGTGAACTTCTATCACCAGAAATCCACATCTCTCACTCCTCAATGGAATGGCCGAGAATCGAACCCGCGACCACCGAGGTGAGAAGCAAACACCAAACCAACCACTACTGGACTCTTAGGTTAATAACTCGCTAAAACGAGAAAATATCTTGGATGGTACTTCTGGCGCATTGCGCCAGGCTGGCGCTTCTGGCGCAATTTGCGCCAGGCTGGCGCTTCTGACGCTTTGCGCCAGGCTGGCGCTTCCTTCTAGTTCTTTTAAGGTTATGTGCCAGAACATCTGTGCCCTTATGGTACCCGACATCCTTCACGTGTTAATTCCGTTCTTAGTAGGAAAAACCTTTATATACGTAGTATAGTCCATTCAGGGAAACAACTTCTGCCACTAAGAGAATGTTTCCCATCCGACTCACCCATCTTCTCTTGAGCAATATCCGATTCTAAAAAGGTTGTGTGCGTTTCTCGAAAGGATGAGAGAATTATATTATTTCGTGCTCTGCCGTAATAGACTCCTTTATAATACTGTCAACATTGTGGTAAACAGCATTAATCTAGGAAACCTTTGTAAGGATACTAGGAATTCTGTAGTTAACCTCGGTATGCGCATAAGACTTGACCATACCGTAGTCTTAAAGTGAATTCTCTTCTACTACATTCATCTTCTCACTAAGCATGTACTCTAATAAGCCATGCTTTTGTAAGCATGAGAGCATCATATAATATAGAGTTCCGCTGCGTTAGAATCCTTTGATAATGTTACCTACGGTAAACAGCATTGAAAGGTTGTAATATCTTTCTTATTGAAAGCTTCTTAGCAAAAGGCAGACAATATTTTATTTATGTTTGCTTAACTATCCCCTCAATCCGAGGCTAAAACCGCGATTGTAGGGGAGAGACACGGTTAGTTATTCCATCCCGCAGGAGAGAGCATGTAACCACACTCATGACCGACACCTACATTTTACTGCGCTTGGTCAGACTCTAAGGCGCGATAGCAGTCTCCGTTAGCCGTCTGGCCTTACTCTTCCAGAGTTGCCAGCTACTCCATTAAATAAAGGAATCTTATAAAATTATTATCGAACTTCAGGAAGTTCTTATTAATGCATATTTAAGCGAAACAAGACTTCGATAAATCTAGAAGCTAAGTAGGTGTTGTCTTAACAATCCCTTTAAGCGTAGTCCTTCCTAGGAAATTCCTGGAAGGATACTGATAATTGAGTTGCTCTACAAAGAAGTAACTACGGTATGTGTGATTTGCCGTATCGTATTCTCATACAGCAGATACTCTACTACCTTCTTTCCCTGCCGAGGCAGATAAAGGAAAAATTTTTACTGTCTTCGTTCTTTTCGTTAATAGAATGATAGAAAGAGTATATATATCTCCTTAAGGAAGGAAGTTAATCCAGGAACTCTTTAAATCTTCGTGATTTCCTCATAAATCGCGGAAGAGACAGAATTCCTGTTCGTCTGTAGGGTTTACGGAAGGAAGTAGATATTTCCTATCCGCCATCATACCCAAACGTCGATGAGATTCTTATAAGAAAAACTCCCAAAGCGCTTGCCTCTTCATAACGAGGGAAGAGCATGAATGAAGGAGTGTGTCCGCATTACTCAAAGAGGAGCCTCGCGACTGACCTCTCTCTCTTAAGAAGATTTGGAATATTCTGGCGCCTGGCTCCTTGCGCCTAGCGCCTGGATAGTTCCGCGCGCCTGGAATGTTCCGCACGCTAGAAAGGAGACTCGCTCCTGGAACGTTCGCTTGTGTGGAAGGTCCCGTGCGCCCTGATAGTTCCGAGCGCCTACTAGACCCCTTTTAGAAAGAGCCTCTTGCCCGGAAACGTTCAATGGAAGGATCGTTCTGATTGCCACTGTACTATAAGGCTCCTTGCTCTAGCCGTCTGTTTTTCTGTTGCAATTTGCGCCAGGCTGGCGCTTCGTCTCTTTGAAGGCGCCTTGCGCCAAGAAAATTTTTCTAGAACGCGGCTCGCGCTCAGTTGCTAGAACGCGGCTCGCGTTTGGTTGTAGGAACGCGGCTTGCGCTAGTCTGTTTTCTGGAACGCGGCTCGCTGCTGGCTGTTGGAACGTGGCTCACGCTAGCTTGCTGGAACGCGGCTTCCTAAGTTCCTGGCTGGCTCTTGCTCAGTGTTCTCTTAGTTTTCAGAGAACGCGCTAGATCATCAAAACATATACATTCTTCGTCTTTTCGGATGTAAGATGAAGAGACGCACTTTTTTAAGGATGCCTTTTCAATGGCTATCCTTGGCAGTCTGGGACGCTCTACAGAACCTGCCGAGGGGACGCCTGACCGGTGGGGATTCTCTGAAACCCCCTTACGGCTTTCGACATTCCTTCTCCCCTGGGCTTGGGAGCTTGAAAGAGGTCTAGGCCTGGGAGCGAGACAGAGCCGATCAGACGCACCCTCCACTGCAATGGGGAACACTAGTAATCACTTCTTACCTTTCAATAGCTCGCATTTTGAGCCACAATCCTTGTCTTCAAATTGCAATTATGAATTTGAAGTTTCTGCGAAGTAAGAAGGTGATGAGGATGCAACACTACTAGTACTGTTAATACTCTAATTGCTCGTTAGTACGAGTTTCTAAAAAACTTTTAAAAGAAACGTATCTAGTTACATGCTTTACTGACTCCCTAAAGTAGGAAGTCAGTATATTTCCTCAATCAATTCTAACACTTATTACACATATTAATGAATAAATATTAATATTTCCCTTTCTTGCAAACTATGTGAGTGTCTACCGAAAATTTCGGTAGTTACACGTCATATATTCTTCGAAATTTTCGAAGCCAAATTCATTAAAAAGTTAATAAAAGCGTATGCCGAACCAAAGACCCAGTACTTCCCTGCAAAAGACAGCCCAGAAGATCGATGGCGATGAAAAACGAAAATCAAGTCAGGAGGTAGCAACAACATATGTTGACACTACCGCGACAGAGAAAATCTGGTTCTAGAACGGGAACGGTTCCTATTCCTGCCACCCAGCGGCAGGGGGGTAGATCACCTGACCTACCTGCAGCGTGTGCCGCGAAATTCGAATTTCTGTCGGACGTCAGAGACATAAGCTAAGTATATATCTGCCGGGGAAGTTGCATGTACAAAAATAAAACTTACCTCCGTCAGCTGATTTTTCCAAACCAAAATGTGATCGCTTTGTTTGTACTATTTTAAATTACAATAGTATTATAAGACTACATTCGTACAGTATTATTGGATACAGGGAAGTAAGGTATGGTATAACTTTTTAAAAGTGCCATGGAAAAGATGCATATTTGTTATTGTATTGATGAGGGTGTATAGGTGCTTAGGCTAAGCCACAGATAATTATCAGACAACGGTGGTATAAACCCTCTCGAGGGTAAAACCCAGTTATGAGTATATTGGACGTGCCATAAAACCGAAATGCCGGTAATGATCCTAACGGTAACCGGAGGCTGCCTGTAGATAATTATTCAAATATTGAATTATATAGCTTTTATTAGTAATTCATTTGGGTGTGAAACCTATCAAAACATTGAGTAAAGTAATGTAATTTCCATTACTTAGTTTGACAATTTTGATTAAAGTTTGAAAATCTTTAATACAAACCTTGAACGCTTGCTCTTGGGTAAAAATTTCATATGGAATAACCTTACAGAAAAATCAATTACAATACTGGTATGATGTAGAAAATGTGAAGTTATTTTCTGTACAAGTTTCAGATTCCATATTTTTACCAACTGAATCTTCAATGGTCTTCTGTTTACAAATCATATTACATTCTCTTTGTTTCCTCATACCACCTCTGGCTTCTTGACAGATCTGCTTCCTCCTGTCATTTCCTCTAATTCATAAACATCTCTGATAAAAACTAAAGTCAAATAACTATCTACAGTAAGTTTGTCTATAACAATGATATAATAAACATCACCATATTCAATACTTTCACAGTCAGAACTAACTGACAGTTCAGGTCTGATACTATGATTGTAATTTCCAATGAAAAGTCTTGGTATTACTACATCATTGAGAGAAACCCCCTTCCTTCATGGAATTGTGATGGTTACTGAAGATGTTCCCCTTGTCCTGCAAATATCCTGTAAGTTGGAAATCAAAGGTTGCCATTTGTTGCTAGAATGTAGGTGAAAGCTCCTTACAATGACGAGGGAAATGTGTTATCTATTACAAGTAATATCTTGAACCAAATGAATTATCACTGAGAGGATAAGTCCCACGTCATGAAAGAGACCTTTTAATGACTGAAGAAATCAATCCTGCATAATGAAAGAGTTAAGTGACATATTTAGCAAAATGAAAGCTATTAACAATAATGAAGTCACTCACTTCATACTCTCTCGATGTCAAATACTTGATGATAACATGTTTCAAGTATGTGTTGTTTATACCATCTTCATCCACACTGCCATTCATAGAAGTTACACCAGTCTGGCAACTGTTAGCAGCAGGAAGAGCTGAAAATTAAATAGGATTGGTTTAATATCTCTCCCATTTATAAGATTTTTTATATAGAGAGAGGAAAGCAAAATATAATTCAGATTTAAATTTATAGGAAACTGTAGCTACAAAAGATTTCTTTGAAACAAAAATACAAATAATTTTTATATATAATAAATTTACAAGCAGGCCCAGGAGATGAGGTCAGCAGTGGTCTGAGTTCAGGACGAGAATCGGACGTATGATCAGTTGTATCTGTTGATAACTTGAACTCTCTTTGGATGGTTTTCTTCATATCTGCCAACCTTTGACTCTGAACTTTCAGTGCCTAGAATTACAATAAAACAAAATTATCTTCAGTTTCATTTTGCCAATTATAAAGTGAGAAAAAAATATGATCTGGAATTGTAACTGCACCTTAACAAATCTCTCATCCTGGATCTTGATTTTATTCATTGGCATTTAAATCAATAGAGGTGTACCACTCACAACACACTTTGTAGGGCACACTATAGTTGAGGCATTCATTCTTAGGAACAAACTGCAATGATTGCAACATTTTATTTTTCATCCATTCCTTTGGTCTTCTCCCACTTAGCTGTTTGGCTTCTAACTTCATCTTGATCAAATTTTACCTCTCAATTAAAAACAAATGTGACTTGGTGGTTTCATTTAATGAATTGTTAACAATAACGAAGACTATGAATACATTCACAATATTTAAGATGAGAACAATTTGTTTTGTTAAATCTTAACATTAGTTGTGCATTTCTTCCAATAAAAATGATTGATAAATACAAAAAGGGTATCGTTTATTAATAATAATAATCATAATATGAACATCAAGATTACTTTTTAAAAAATACAGTAGTATACCAAATGTTAAAAAATACTTTTAGTTTTCCTTGAGATGCAAACGGGGGGATTTTTTGATAGTGTAGTTGGTATTGTAACTTCCCCAGGATTTGTGCCCCTTTGTTAACAGACAGTTGCCGAAGCTTGGTGAAAATGTGTAAGCTTCCCCAAAAAGGGACACATAATTTGTGGCATTTGATCAATTCCATAAAGAAATTATGAACATACAAAAAAAAACAAACAATCCTTGCCACAGAATGGCAATACATAAGGGACATGATGCATTATTCCAAAAAGAAGTTTAAGTAAGTACTGCATCCTGCAACCCAAAAGTGAAAGGGGATGCAAATGCTACCCTAATAAAGCCTAGTGTTGGAGTTCCGACTGGAAACTACTAAATGGTCAGTTCTAATTACAAAACTTCAAACCATGATAAGACTCCAAAACTCATTACCAGGTATGCCTTTTCTCTCCCTATAGTAAATATCTATAGTATAACGAGAGAAAAACTGATCGAAGCTGTACATGTGAAAGACCACTAACAGAAACTGTTTTCTTACCAGGACCCAAGTTGCTCACAAAGTAGCCCCAGCCTTCTGTCTCTTCACTTTCAAAATGATTAATTTTGTAAAGATAGATTTTCAGAATATTGTAGAGATTAATAGACCAGAGACATTGGAAGAATTAAAACGGTCATCCCAGTTTTGGAAAACACCAAGGAATGGGCAACACTATAACTCCCTTCTGAAGGGGAAAAGCTCCCTTTATATATAGCTATGCAGCAATTTAGGACCTCTATGAGAAGAATCTGAAGAGGCAACAGCCTCAGCAGAATTATACCTAACCTATATCACCTTGCTGGAAGTTGCCATCTTAAGGCTTCCAAAATGTTCCAAAACAATTGTTGCTGTTGTGGCCAAAGGTCTTATGAGAACCCTATGGCAAGCATTCTATGACTTTATAGAGTGGCACATAAAAGCACAAATGGAAACATTGGAGGGCTCCAACTTGTCACTTCCCAAAGTAACTTCATTATTACATTATAACCCCCTTCTGTAAGGACCTGTTTGAGGAGTCCCATGGGGTTAGAAACTTAACAAGCAAGCCTGCAATCAGAATTGTACAGAGTAGTACTCTTTTGGGAAAATAGGAATTTAGAAAGCAAAAACCTGAAACTTCCCCTTACCCAACCCAAAAAGGCTTGCTTATAAAGGTAAGCATTCAGTCACACCAAAAGCTTTTTCATCAAAGACACGTACATAGTTGGAAGGGACAGTGCCTCACAGAGGGACAATAACAGTAAAAAAATCTTTTTCATAAAGTTCAAAGACCCTCTTATAGGAAAAAGAAAAGGAACACCGAATGCCTATTAAGGGCAGAGGCAGAGGAAGAGCCAGATACCAATAGGAATGGTATGGTTGGGTGTCGACTTCACTGACACCACATGCAAGTCTTCTTCTTGGGGACACAGCATTAATTCTAAATGCCCTGTGGTGGAAACGGTCTCAACCCCCTCTCTCGTAAAGGGGTTCTCCCAAAAATCAGATCCCTTACTAGAATTTTACGTGCAGAAAGGCCCTGTTAATGGGAGCCATAGAGAAACATGTATATACTTTCCAGCAAGCATGTCTCCCTAAGTGTTTCCAAAAAGGATTCCTCCAAACAAAGAGTGACCCTAGACCTATCGACACTGAACAAGCACACTGTCTGCCCAATTTCCCGGATAACTACTGTTGCCCTAGTACGTTCAATTTTTCTAAAAGGGACTTGGACAACTACAGTTGATCCCCACTATTCGCGAACTCACCTGAGCGAGGATTTTCCTATGGACTATAATACATATAATAACCATTTTTTGCGGAAAATTCGCCTATAGGCAGTTTTTTTCACTTAGAAATGTTCACAAATGACTGTATTTTCATATAATTTTTGTGATTAAATGCAATTTATGTGATAAAACTATTACAATATTTGGGAATAAGCATTTTTAAAGTTTGTTTTTTGTTTTTTAACTATCAAAATATAGTTCTAAGCATTTTTATAGTGGGTTTAAGTATTCACAGATTTTAGCTTTTTGCTGGGGTGTGTGGTACCCTTCCCCAATGAATACGGGGGGTCTACTGTATAGACCTTTAAGATGTATACGTACTGGCATGTCCCTGTCGCCATTCTCTTTTGTCCCTTCCTAGGGCTCAAGATATGGATAGATATGTACAACTTCAGTCTTGTCCTGTGGGTTAAACATTGCCATAAAAGTTTTGACAAAATTAGTAATGGTAGTTCTTTGAGAAATCAGGAATACAAGTAATAGCCTATCTAGAGGACTGGTAATCTGGGGGCCCACAAGATAGGTGAGCCTGAAGAACCTAAGAGCAGTAGTTAACTGACTACAGTCAAAAGGTTTTATGGTAAATTGGCAAAATCCCACCTCACACCCAGCAGACACTTTCATAGCAGGGACTGTGTTGGGATACTTTTCATGGTCCATTGTCTCTCCCCATCATACTCAAAACAGAATAAGGCAAGTCCTCAAAACGTGCCTTGCACAACCCAGTTTCCAAATGGCAATTAGAATGTATGATGAGTTTGTTGCAATTTGCATCAGTAATGGTACATCCAATACTCAGATTACAACAAATGAATGTAAACAAATCCTATTTATCGCATGCAACAAACATGATGCAAGACCAACCTCTTCAAAAGATTAACCCCTTGCGGATGAGTAATATACATATATTTACATATAGCTTTGGGGTAATGTCCAGGTACCATACATGTATGTTCAAGATTTGGCACCATACAGTTTGAATGAATTTTGTGGGAAAAATGTTCCTAATTCCATTTATCCCTATTGGCAACTGTTCAGATCACCATATAAGAGTTGGAGCTGAGCTGAGAGACCTTGCTTGAGGTGGTAAAGGGGAATGCTGTCACAACTTCCCCTCCAAGGATGCGTTGTAGATATTTTACAATAAACATGCTAAGAATTTGTTCCCGGTCTTAGTTCTTATCTTTAAAAAGAAAGAGAATGAATGAAAGGTACAGGCACTGATGCAAATGGTATGAGACTAGGCAGAACAAAACCAGACAGTGAAGAAAAGACTACTGACTGAAGGGGTTAAAAAATCCTTCACAGCAGTCATAGGGTCATCTATTGGAGCAAGGGAAATCCTGAAGGGATGAGTTTTCAACAGGAAAAATCACAATGAGAACTGAGATAGTATGGGAAGAGATCTTGAGCTTACCACTCTTGGATAAAAGGGAAGGATAAAGGACACAAGCTTCATCAAAAGAAGTATGAAACTAAAGGCACAAGCAGTCAATGACAAATGAATCAGAGAAGGTATGCACAGCAATTTTGAGGAGCATGATGCTTATAAGGCCTCCTCTGGGAGTAAAGGAACCACTGACCACTCAAAACACACTGGAAAAGTTCCCAACACAAGTTTAGTCAAGTTGAAAATGTATACTATGAGAAGCAGTGTGGAAAATTTCCAAATACAGGTAGTGTTCAAGTTATGATAATTCATCTTACGATAATCTGATTTTACGATGGGGTTAGCAATTAATACTGATACGACAATATTTTGAAAATATTTTTAAATTTCGCTCATAACGGGTACAGCCCAGCAGCGTACAACCAGGCAGCAAGAGAGACAGACCAAATTACAATAGGGTAACTTTATCCCATCTTCTAGTTAAATAAGTTAAAAAAAAAAGCAAAAGACAATTAGGAAAGTTTTGTTTTAACGTTTTACACTTTTGGTAAATATGTACAGCCATGAACAACCGAATGAGAAACGTTTTGCTAAGTACAACCGAATTAGATAACAACATCCATTTGGCTTGTATTTCAACTGTCGTACGATAGTAAACAATTACCGCAGCTATGTTATAAATGCCGTTATGTATATTAGGACTGATATATTTTTAGATAATAACTTTGTTCGCTATAGATCAAAGATCAGCAAGGAAACATATTGTTAAATTTCAACAAAGTTGTAGCTGAAACTGAGATCACTTTTCAAGCTGCTACTGACTTATTGTGCATCGGTAACAAAGATAAAACTCCCGTAAACTTATCCGATCAAACACAACTGTGGATAAAGTTGAGAGAGAATCATTTTAATCAAAACTTCAGGTCTTGAAAGAATACAGTTTACTGCCGTTTTCACATTGATAAAAGATAAATAACGTAACGGTAAAGCTAGAACTACGAAGAAATCAAGTGAAAATAACAAATAAAAGCAATCTGTTAACAAAAAAAATAATTTAGTTCACAACAAGACGTATTAGATTCATATTTCGATTTAAAATTAACATGTCTTATAACGAAAAGATGACCTTGTCTCATAAAAGTAGTCTATAGATATTCTTTTATGCTAACTAGAAGCAAAACAGTTCTCTCCGAATTGAGTTAAATACGACGAAATAAACCCTTATTTGCCATCAGCTGATTTCCTAACCAAAACATTGACCGCTTTGTTAGTATTCTATGATACAATACTTAATATGAGAGTACATACAATATAATAGGATAGAGTAATTATAATGATATTGGTCCGAATCTGAGTCCGATTTACCATGGTATCTATCATTGTATACGCTAGGCTAACTTGTTAATGTTATTCAATTTCTCTTAGTACTGAATTATCATGAATCACCATACATTGAACCCAGAGAATTAGGTGAAAATAATTACTATGCCATATTTTTATAAGTATACAGTGGACCCCCATATTTGCGTTCTCCGGATTCGCGGACTCACACATTCGTGGATTTCTCTCAGGAACATTTCCCCGCATTATTTGTGGAAAATTTGCATAGTCGTGGTATTTTTCTGATAAATATCCACAAATTCCTGGTTTTTTATATCAATTTCATCATAAAATGCACTTTTTGTGATAAAACTACTAAAAAAAACAAGTTTAATAATTTTTAGTGGGTTTTTCTTGAGTTTTAACTAACAAAATAGGCTGTTTTCAGCATTTTTATAGGGGTTCCAACTATTCGCGGGTTCTAACTATTCACATGGGGGTCTGGTACGCATCCCCCGCGAATACAGGGGGACCACTGTACTGTGTAGTGTAGGGTACACTACCCTATATGTAAAGATGGTACTGATTACCCTAGTGTAGGCTAGACTATATTCGAGATACAATTTTTTCGACATACAATGGATTTTTCGGAACCTAACCCCATTGTAAGTAGGAGAATACTGTAAACACAAGGACAGGGTGAGGGGAACCATAACAGTCAACCCCTGTCAGTGCACCTTACATGGTGCAGTTCTTTGCAACATCCTTTTTGCCTGTAGCTATACCCACTTCCATTCCTTTTAATGTACCTCTGTTAATATTCTCTCTCTTCCATCCTCTAATAAAATTTGTTTCATAGTACAAATGCAAGGTTTTCCTCCTGTTACACCTTTAAAACCATTTTATTCTCAATTGTGCTACCCACACTGAATGACATAAATCCCAGGTCCTGGCCTTTGGCCTAAATTTTATAATTCCATTTCATTAGTCACCACTAATACATAAACTCATAAGCACTTGCTTAACAGTTAAAATAAGGGCAAAACCTTAAAACTGATCATGAAAACAAATTAAAAATAAAAATAATTGAAAATACATAAGTCACTTCAGAAAATCACTTGGAATATAAAATGGAGACCCAATAGGTACCCCATTACTTTGGTGTGAGAAAGATGAAGAAATCTACCATGCAATAAAAAAATATTACTAATATAGGCGGCCAGCGGTTAACGGCGCAATCACTCAACGGCGAATCGGTTTTACGGCGGTCGTCAAAAATATTCATTAAAAAAATAAGGCATTTTAAAGGTATCTTTACGGCACAAATTTCAGTTAACAGCACCGCTAGCACCATTGTCTAACGAGTTCATACATATGTAGAAATGCCGTTCAGCCCATAAAGGTTATGCAAATTATATTAACAAATTTTATGGAGAGTTATTGCGTAGGTATTAGGGTAAAATATATGCCTCTGACGCTGTTCTATGCCGAAAATATTGAGTTTCATAAGTGCAAATTTAGCTATGGATGTGTCGATTCATAAATGTTCATGCTTTTGTTTAAAATGTGTATGAAAATGTATTACGTGAAAGGCATTTTTATTTCTGTACAGAAATATGATACAAAGGCAGCTTTTGAAACTGCCCTTCACGTTGTCAAATACGATGTTTTTTCATGTTCTTTCTTGTAAGCCGCCGCCTGCCGCTCTTCCGAAAATATCGAATTAAAAAAAGTGCAAATTAGCGATCGATGTGTCGATTTTATAAATGTTTATGCTTTTATGTTTAAAATGTGTATGAAAATGTATTACGAATAGGGTACATATTTTTATTTATGTGCAGAAATATGATAAAAAGGCAGCTTTTGAAACTCCCCTTCAAGTTATCCACTAAGATGTTTTTTTCAAGTTCGTTCTTGTATGCCGCCGTCTGCCGCTCTTCCGAAAATATCGAGTTAAAAAAAAATGAGTGCAAATTTAGCGATCGATGTGTCAATTTTTCAAATGTTTACGCTTTTATGTTTAAAATGTGTATGAAAATATATTACATAAAGGTATTTTCATTTTTGTACAGAAATAAGATACAAATTAAGGCAGCCTTTGTAACTACGCTCCACGTTGTCAGGGGATGGTTTTTCATGTTCGCTCTTGTCCGCAAGTTCCGAAAAATGCATTGTGTTATTTTATTAATTATGCATCTTTTCCATAAATCCTTTAAAAAGTTATACATTATTTCACTGTATCCAAGAATATTGTATGTATTCTCATATTATTGTATTTTAAAATACTACGGCAAACTTAAGCCCGTATTCCGCGGAGCGCCCAATGTTGTGGTTTGAAATCAGCTGATGAATACGAGTTTGTTTCACCATAACGCAATTCTGAGCGAATGCTCTTGCTTCTAGTTAGCATAAACGAATATCTATATACTTGACTTATATGAGACAAAGTTATTTTTCCTTATACAGCATGTTTTTAGGTGGAAATATTTATTGAATATGTCTCGTTGTGAATGTGAACTACTATTTTTTTCGTTAACAGATTACGTTGGCGGCATGTTTATTGCGTAAAAAATTACATGATTCCGTTCGCAATAATCCTTTATATCATCGTAATACGAACTTTACGTTATTTATCTTATATCGGCGTGAAACCAACAGTAAAATGTGTTCTTTCAAGCACAGTAGTTTTGATTAAAATTATTTTATTCCAATTTTATCTACAGTTGTGTGTGATGGCAGACGTTTACTGCAGTTTTATCCTTGTTGCGGATGTACGATAATAGTCATTAGGAGCTTGAACAGTTTTCTCAGCTTCTGTTATAACTAGGTTTAAATTTAACGGTATATTTCCCCGATTGATCTTTAATCTATATTGATCTCTGATCTATAGCGAATAAAGTTCTTACATTACGATATCTCAGTTCTATTCTATACATAACACCATTTATAACAAATACGGTAATGTTGCACTGTAGTACGATGATCGAAATACAAGCCAAACAGATGTTATCCAGTTTGGTTGTACTTAGAAAGTCGTTTCTTGTTCGGTTGTTCATGGCTGTACACGTTCACGCAACGAGTATAACGTTAAAAATGTTATTGTTATAATACAATTAAGTTTGTTCATACTTACCTGGCAGATATATATATAGCTGTATTCTCCGAAGTCCGACAGAATTTCAAAATTCGCGGCACACGCAGTGGGCGGCCAGGTGGTAGTACCCATTCCCGCCGCTGGGAGGCGGATATCAGGAACTATTCCCATTTTCTATTCATATTTTATCAGTGCCACTGTCTCCTGAGGGGAGGTGGGTGGGCACTTTAATTATATATATCTGCCAGGTAAGTATGAACAAACTTAATTGTATTATAACAATAACATTTTGTTCATGAAACTTACCTGACAGATATATATATAGCTGAATCCCACCTTCGGATGGTGGGAAGAGACAGAATAGGATTTTTGGGAAACTAAATTAAGTAGACGATATACATCTTGGTTCCTCACCTGTTAGCATAGCCGACTTCGTGATTACTGTCACCAAAGTCTGCTTCTGCGTTACTAGAGTTGCCAGCGAGGTAGAGACCTGTAATGCTGGTGCGCTCTAGATGATCTGTCAACGGGGGCGTGACCACAATGTGACTAGACCATATGACCATACTTCTGAGGGCAACGAAGCTAAAACCACCACCTGACCTAACCTATCCAAGTTAGTTCCATAACTTCTAGGCTAAAGAAAAGGAACGCGCCTCAAGCGACCAACCCTTCAAAGTTAAAAGCATACCTATCCCTTTTCTATAGGATAGGATTCGTGTTGCTTGCTGCCCCCAATAATATATCTACGGATATGTATGGTCCTAGCGACTTACAGATCTGAAATGTCGTCTTCACATCCCGTCGGGAGTGTGAAGCGAACACAGAGTTGCTTCGCTAAAGCGTGGCACTCAGGATGTTACTGAGTGTCATGCTCTGTTGAAATGCTTCCGAGGCCGCGCCCTCACCTCTTGAGCATTCATATTAAGAAAAAATCTCAAATCTTTATGCAAACATAATGAATGAGACTTCTTAAAAGAACTCCTTGACTATAATGCCAGGGTGTTCTTGGACATGAACCAGTCTGATCTTTTACGGAACACCGCAGATTGTCCGTTGACCTCGACTTTCTATAGTTTTATCAAGATAAAACTTGGGAGACCCGACAGGGCACAGGACTCTCTAATGCCCTTGCCCAATAATTTGTGCCATACCCTTGGTCTCCAAGCCTTCGGGTCAAGGGTTAGACAGGTTTTCGTTTTTATCAAGAACGGAAGGCTTAGAGGACAGACCGCATTATGTCCTTTAAGCTAAAACCTCTGATGATGGCTAAAACCTCACTAACCCTCTTTGCCGTGGCTAGAGCGGTTAGAATGTTAGCCTTTCTGGTCACGTGTATTAAGTTCGCAGAAAGGATAGGTTCGAAATGCTTTTGGCATCAGAAACTCAGACTACGTCTAAGTTCCATGCCAGAACCTGCGATCAAGAGAATTTCAAGATCTCCCCAGACCTCAAAGATCGTGAAGCTTTGTTGTTTGACAGAACCGAATCTCTGAGCCTAGAGGCCGTCAACAACATATTTGCATATTCTACAATAGTTAGGACTTCTAGCTTATCTCATACTTCATACGGAAAGATAGAACCATAAAGAAATTCACAGAGGTCGAGGTGGAGGAACAGTCATTTCCCTTCACTATCTCCAGAAACGGCCCCCTCCGATTGAACACTGAAAATAGGCAGCACTGCTTTGCCTTGGCCAAGAGACTGCCATTAATCTTGAAGATCTTATCGCTTCTCGATAGTCTGAACGCCTTCAGACTCAGAGAGGAGAGATATTAGATACTTCACTAAGTGACGATGTTAGATTACACGATTCTCTCGGGAAGGGTCTTTGGACAATTCTCTGAATTACCTGACCTCTGTGAATCCAACCTCTTAGAGGCCAACATGTGGAGACTAAAGCTAATCCTCTAGGATCATGAATAAGGGAAACAACTTAGGAAGCTCCTTCGTCTTCAATATTACGAAAAACTTAACGAAAGGACGCCCTCAGTCTCTCCTCAACTTTCGACATACTTCTAAGTGAGGATTACTCAGACGTCAGTAGTTGTTGCCTTCGATCGAGAAGACGCGCACGGACGTGCACTAGTTTAACGAACCTCTTGAGGATCGTTACGTTCCGTGCCCAAGCCCATAACCAACTCTCTCTTCTTGAGCTATGAGAGAGCTGAGAAATTATCCGAGATGATTTGGGCCACTCGATCCAAACTCACCCTTCGAGGAACTGGAGAGCCGACCAGTTTGGCTTCCAATTCTTTCAGACAATGTGCCAGAACATCTGTTCCTCTGTTCGGATGTCTGGCACCCTCTCGCTATCACCCGAGGTGATCCTCAAGCCGTTGAGAGAAAATTAGAATTATTACTAGATCTTTGATGTTATTCCAATTTCTTCGTGAGGAAAAAATGTAGAGGTCTGAATTGCTGTTTATTCAGGGAAAACAAGCTTCTCCAGCGAGGAAATGGTCCCCAGCAAACTCATCCATTCCCTCACTCAGCCTGCTTCCTTCCCTAAATAAGGCTGCGCTTTGCATAAGCAGGAGAGCATTATTATAGTGCTATGCCGCGGTAGATTCGTACAGAATTCTGTTACCGTGCGGTAAACCCGCACCGAACAAGTATAAGAGATATCTTGTTGAAATTATCTAAGTAAACGGAAGGCGTGTTCATTCAAGATTACTAGAAATTTCCTCAACCCGAGGCTAAAATCCATGATTGTAGGGCAGAGAGACGGCTTATTCAGCCATTCCCGCAAGGGAGAGAGACGTAACCAACCGCGCATGTCACCGAGCTAGCCGGTACTGCGTAGATCACAGTAACAGCAGCCTTGTTCATCGTCTCGCACTATCTGCCTGAGTTGCCAGCTACTCCTTTTACGAAGGGATAGGTATGAAATTATCGAGCAAAAGGAAACTCTCAAGCAGGCATATTTAAACGAAACAAAATTCGCTAAATACAGAAGCTGAGTTGGTGTTGTCGTAACAATACCTGAAGAGTTGTTCTTACTCCGAAAACTCTTGGAAGGTTGAAGGGAGTGACAATTAAATACATTAGAACAACAGTTCTTTCGGCTTCTATCCGCAGAGGTAAATACGATATGCGTATATGACTTGACCCATGCGTTAGCAAAATGACGCAAAGATAAACTACGTAAGTATTGTAGTAATTTGAACATCGAATTCTCTACTACATCTTTCCTCGACGAGGAAGAGAGAAAGAAAGGAAAACGACTGTCCACGTTCTAATGAATGAGACTTTTTAAAAGAACTCCTTGATTCTTTGCCAAGACTCTTGCCAAGAAAAGGGAGTAATATTCGAATAGAGATCATCAAGAGAGAACCGAGGATCGAAAAGGACCGTTCAATGTTCTTATGATATTGGACATAAGACTTCCTGGATCTAGTCTACAAGTCTTTTTCTTACTCCCCGGATGAGCCTCTGAAAATGAATGAGAGCTCTTCCGAAATTTGTTAATGAGTTTATCCGCTTAACGATAAAAACGTTAAAATCTATGTCAAAGAGAACTACCCCATTTATGAGGGGTCCCCCACTAAAATGACAAAACGTTTAGTATCTTGACAATGGGGAAAACGTCCTTACTTGACAAAACAATTGGCAGTTTGCTAATAGGGGAAAACCCTTTAACATGACCGAAAGTCACCCAGGAATCCGAGTATATAATCTTCCCGATTCTCAGAGAAATCGATGAAGAGGCAAGAGGGATCGAAGAAAAAATTCGGGTATGTCTCTCCGCTAACTCCGAATCCTTCTTTAAAAATTTCTGTAAAGGAATGTCCTGTGGAGAGTCTTGAAAAAACCTCCTCTTGACGAGCGTTTAGAAAGCGTCAAGCGTCCTAAGAAACGTCCTGAACAGCAAATAAGACGCTGTCTACAAGTCTTTTCTCTCGCAAAGCGTCCTGTCGAGCTTCCACCGAAGCGTCCTGGCGAATGTCCACAAAAGCGTCCTCATAAGCGCTGAAGCATGCAAGGCCCGCCAAGAGGCGTCCTGGCGAGCGACCTTGCCAACATCTCAATGTTATGACGAACCGCGTTTTGCGGATGACGTTGAATATTTTCAAGGGACGTCCTCATGCGAGTCTCCATGGAGAGCCGCACGCTGCTCCTGAAGTGTGTGAACACTAAAGGAAGACGTACGGCTTTCGTCTTCAAGACGGGCCTTAAAGACCTTCATACCTTCTTACAAAGATAGTGGCCGCCTGTGCGGCAACTTGCGTCTTAGTAATGCAAAAGAACATCTCCAGAAACACCCTCAGCACAGGAACGCCGAGCGTCCGAAAGACACCCTCGCAAGGTGCTTGCCGAGCGTACTGGAGAATGTCTCTACTTATAGGACGTCGAGCACCTCCAAAAGCTTCCTCACGTCTAAATTGCCCTTCTTATGCCGAACCAGAGACATAAGTTGTTTGACTGTGCAAAGCAAGACTTGCCGGACGTCAAAAACTTAATGCTTTTCTTTCGAAGTAAAGCGAACGTTACCATAAACATATACGGAGCGCCATGAGGAGAGGAGACGAATACTGAGTTGCTCCTCCAAAAAGGTGGAATCAAGAATGTCCTTGATTACCATATTCTTTAGGAATGCTAGCGAGGTTGAAACAGCTCTAACTTCATGAGCGTTCACTCGCAGGAGGCTCAAATCACTCTTCTGGCAAGATGAATGAGCCTCCTTAATAATGTATAAATGAGCGTTCACTCGCAGGAGGCTCAAATCACTCTTCTGGCAAGATGAATGAGCCTCCTTAATATGTCCCTTATGAAAAGAGCCAGTGCATTCTTTCTTCGAAAAGGGTAAATGTGGTCTCTTCCTGAGCACCACAAATTACCCGAAGGACCTCTTACTTCCTTCGTTTAAGTAAATAAAATTTGAGAGCCCTGACAGGGCACAGGACTCTTTCATCCTCTCGTGACGAGAGCTTCTTAAGGAGGCGCGAGTCCTTCCGAGAGCTCCAAACCCTGTGTGGGGAGGACGCCTCGGAGGACGAGAAGCAATCCTTCAAGATTCGTGCACGTGCTCGATCTTCGGCAGCCTGGGAAGCGACAACAGGACCTGCCGAAAGGAAGCCAGATCAGCATGAAAAACCCGTAACCCTCCTTCGGCTTTTGACATGCCCTCTCCCTGGTTTCCTGGGAGTCCGACAGAGGTCTAGGCCTAGAGGCGTTATGGGGCTGATCTGACGTTCCCTCCTGACGAGAGAGAGGACGTGAAGCGTCCTCTTCTCTAAAGCTTCTTAGAGGGCGCGAGTCCTTCCGAGAGCTCCAACCCTTGCGCGGGGAGGACGCCTCGGAGGACAAGAAGCAATCCTTCAAGATTCATGCACGTGCACGATCTTTAGCAGCCTGGGAATCGTCAACAGGTCCTGCCGAAGGGACGCCAGATCGGTGGGGAGCCCACGTAACCCTCTTGCGGCTTTCGACATGCCCTCTCCCTGAGTCCTGGGAGTCCGACAGAGGTCCAGGCCTAGAGGCATTATGGGGCCGATCTGACGCCCCCTCCACAACACAAGGGGCACTACACTTCACAACACTGATTGGAGAGCGAGCACTTTAGTCTAAGATTACTTGATGTAATCCTCTAGCAGACACTTCTTCTAGGCCCGTAAGCCATACCACAGGGTTAGGCAAAATAAAATCTACAGGAGGTTAGAAGGTTCATTATTTCTAACTTCTGTTTACTGTGGAGGAAAACTCCTGATTCTAACACGCTCTAAAATGCGTACATGAATCCTACTTCTTCCGTAATCAGTCACACATTACACTAATTACATTGAACTTATGCAAAGAAAACATGTAAACGTCATATATACTAAGCGAGTGTCTACCGAAAGTTCCGGTAGCCTCACCTTACCCCATGCAGACAACAAAGTCTGAAACTAGGCTAACTAGCTTCAGACATCAAATGCAATGAAAAAATTTACGATAGCGTATGCCTAGCCACAAATCCAAGTCAATAATCGAAAGAATAATTAGGATACTTAAGCGGCTAATGAAGTTTCAAAATCCTAGGCGGAGGTCTGTAAACAGTTGTTTACCGACCGGCGACAGAAAAAATATGAATAGAAAATGGGAATAGTTCCTGATATCCGCCTCCCAGCGGCGGGAATGGGTACTACCACCTGGCCGCCCACTGCGTGTGCCGCGAATTTTGAAATTCTGTCGGACTTCGGAGAATACAGCTATATATATATCTGTCAGGTAAGTTTCATGAACAAACCATACTTTCATCATTCTCTTTTGCTGTTATTGAACTTATGTAACTAGAAGATGGATAAAGTTAGGCCATTGTAATTTGATCTCTCATAAAATCGAACAATCGAAAGACTAATGATCGTAACCTGAACACTACAGCTACCTGTACTCTGTATAAACTTATTATATCTTTACATACTCTAGACACCCACATGTACTGTACAGTAAATTCTATAGTACTATACTGCATAAATATAATTTTACTTATTGCGCCGTTGTGGGATTACGGCGCCTTTGACTGGTCTAGAGTTTCGAAAGAAGGTGTGCGGTGGCCGTAGGCTTTAAAATCGCTCAGCGTCGAAAATCACTTGGCGTCGGTGGCCAGGAACGGAACCCCTGCCGCTAACCGAGGGCCGCCTGTACTGAAAATCTGTTATTGAAAGTGACTATCGACAAATCCCACTAACTGTGAAAATAGAATTACAATCCTATATTGAAAATCAAACAAGTCAACCCCAAAATTAAAAATAAAGTAATTACTAACAAGAAACAAACAACTCAATCACTAACAAACACTTTCATTATGAACAATAATCATAGGTTGAAATAACAAATGGATAAAACTAAATGGTAAAAAGCAAAAATGGACAAAATATAACCAACACTACTACTTGAAGATGCTGTAAGGTGGCTGGGCATGCTTACTTAGATCTCTGTCTTTCAAACCTTAACAATATGGTCAGAATGAGGGGCCATTTGCACAGAAGTAAGGCTATTTATGATTAATGAGTTTGTACAAACGAAGTATACGAAAAAGTCAAGTTTGGGTTTCTTAACAATATTTTAACTATTTTTTTTTTTTAAGCAAAAGCTACTGCCAATGAATGATGCTGGCACAAGAGAAAGAGAGAAGAAAAGCACCCATAGCTACATATATCCTACATTTGCTAAATCAAAGATTAAAATCTACAGCTTCACAGCCATACCATTCAACTACTGAGAAGCTTCATCTGCAGTTCCCTCTGAGCCCCTTTGCAAAGCACACCTACTCAAGACTTTGTATTTTACAAATTTGTTCTTTTTATTTTTCTTCCATCTGGTAGTCCAACTCCTAACTTTTTGTGTTCTACCATTCACCCCCTTCAAGAACAAATCCTTTGGATCAGTGTGATGGAAGCCTGACTAATTTTCTAGTTAATTTCCATATAAACATGTCTACTGCTGTCGTCTAACTATATGTCCAGACTGCCAGGATGTTGTACCTCTCAACCTTGTGAATTATACTTGGGCACTTTTTTTTCTAGTACTACATCTCTAATCTTTAACTAATCTATATATGTAGCTACTTGAGTAAATCTTTTTCAGTAGATAATTTTTCACAGTATTTTTCTCCCATATATTTTTCACATTTTGAGTCCTTTCTCAGCCAATTTTCTTTGAAAATTTCATCTCGGCAATTTCCACTTAGAATTAAGCTTCACTTCAATAACAATTTAGGTAACTCAGCAACCACTTCACAAATTTCAATATTTGCCTCACCATACGCTCATTCTATTCCAAAGTTTATGCCAAAATAGGATGAACCTTTCTTACACTACCAACTCCATGAATTACTTCTCCCAGTTTTAACCATTTTATATAGCATACACACCAGAAAGTCTACCAGAGTTCAATGCTTTCACTGAATATTGGCACAATAGCACTGATAATGCTACAGTGCTATAGTACACTAATCTAAAAGAAAAAAGTAAAGCTTGACTTTTTAGCCATATCTGCTCACCTCATGTTCAGAATTTATATGCTCACCAAAAGAATTTTACTGTGAAAGAAAACATTCTACCATGAAAGTGACAGGCAGTACTATATATTTATTAAATAGGAAACTGAACAAACCTGTTTCTTTTCACTGAGTTCATCCTCAAGGACTTTAATTGCTGCCCGCAATGTCTTAACTGTGTCAGACTCTTCAATTTTATGTTGCAAATCCTCTTCGTTACTTTTTAGCTGTAAGTTAAGTTGCTCACAATCACACACTAGCTGATTCACTCTTGCCTCCAGGTTGGAAATCTGATTTGATTTTTCCTGAGACTCCTCTTTAAGGTCTTTGACACAATTTTCAGAGCAAGCGAGTTTTTCATGATATTCATCTAAATTCAAGGATAATCTATTCTTCTCACTGCTTACAGTCTCTAATTTGGACTGAATTTCTTGCTTTACTTTCTCTAGCAGCTCAGCATTAGTTCTTTCTTTATGTACGGTGTCTTGGAGGGATCTATTCTCACTTTGAGCAGCTTGTAAATCATTTTTCACTTTCAAAATGTCTGATTTCGTAGCAGCTAGCTCACACTCTTGATTTTTACACTTCAACTCAAGGGACTCTAAAGTTTTCTCTTTATTTCTGAGCTTCTCTGAACCCGCCTGATACTTTTCCTCTTCCACTTTCTGAAAAATGAATAGAAATAAATTACACATAAGCAAATAACCCCCAGATAGCCTTCAAAGGGATCATGATTTACTAAACAAAATCTAATATCTTTACACAGAATAAAACCTTAAGGCCTGTCCTACCAGAGTTAAGTGTATTAAATCAGTGCCTTGTTATTTAATAACAGCAACTCAAATTTACCACTTATACTATGAGGCACACTGTATACAGGGCACTATAATCTCAAAACATTATCACCTTTATCCCACATTTAAAGTGCTACTTCAACTTTCTCTACCTATTTTAAATAACTATGGTAAACAGCCAGGATTCGTGGGGGATGGAGACCCCCCCTAAATAGATAAAATCCACAAATCCTTGACAGCCCCTCTAAAAATGCATAACAAATGGTAATACATATATTGAATACTTATTCTAGAGTTTAACCCCTAAATATGACAAATTCATGCTCCCAAAGCATTTTAATTTCATTTAAAAGTTAGCTTAATACCACAACGTAATTCGTATTTCATTACAGTACCGAGAAAGAGATGGGGGGTTGTCCCTATGTTAAATATCAAGAGAGTGAAATTATTTATGAATTATTTTGGAGAGAGTTTGTTCTTTCATATTATGACAGAGAAAGAGAGAAGAGAATAACTTTGGAAAGAGAGAGAGAGAGAGAGAGAGAGAGAGAGAGAGAGAGAGAGAGAGAGAGAGAGAGAGAGAGAGAGTTATTCTTACATTAGATATCTTATGACCCAAATATGTAAAAATCTTTTCTGAATTACATATAACTAAAAAAAAAAAATTCTGCAAGAAATTTAGCCAGTCAGCAATACCTAACAATGAATCTGGATTGCCTTCAACCTGAATGAAGGATCTAGTTACCAAAACTTTATGCTGAAACTTTATATGAAATTAGAAACACACTGCAGTGCCATGAATGCAAATAAGTTATCCAAAATTATGTCTCAAAACTTAACCAGGTGACTAAGAAGTCAAAGTCAGAATGTATCTGACCTAAGCTGTAATGACATTCAAAAATTTTAAGGCAATACCACAAATTCAAGAAAATTTATTGGGAAAATACACAAAATCTGTGGTCATACAGACAGGTAGGCATACAAACGAAAAGACAGACAAGTGGTTGCTACAGGACTACTATAACCTTTGCCTGGCTATAACTATAATCTTCCCTTATACACTGCCAGCTAGTGCTTGGCAGTTGGCAACCGTAGAGTGGCATTGGTTGAAATTAATGTCATCAATATTTTTCATTGTAGAAGAAAAGTAAGAGCATATTTGGAATCCTCATGAAAAGTTCTATCAGAATAATGTTCTTTCTCTCTAATAATGTTCTTTCTCTACAACTGTTAAAGAAGTTGGTATGGATGGATATCCAAATCAAAACTGCACCTGGCTAAAAACTATCCTCTAATATCATCGTTATTTTTCATCGCAGAAGAAAAGTAAGAGCATATTTGGAAATCTCAATAAAAGCTCTATCAGCATAATGCTTTCTTTTTTTTCTCTATGAATGATAATAAAGAAGTTAGCATAGCCAGAAATCGGATCAAAACAGCAACCGGGTAAAATAACCATCCCCTATAAAATCTACATATATATTCCGACTCTGGTTCAATTCGGTACAGCAGTTTCACCATCTATGGCGAACATATAGTACATACATACATACATACATAGGCCGACTATCAGCTTTATATAATTTTCATCAATATACAGTGGCTTTCAAATAAAATGTAAAATGAACACAAAAGCCATTTTAATCTACTCACTAATCTTTCTTGCAGTGCTGAAATCTCTTGATCTTTTTCTTTAGTGGTGTTGTTCAGTTGCCACTGCAAAGACTCTATATCTTCTTTCTGACGAGCAATTTCTGCGGATAGAATTTTTTCAACTTCTGCCTTTTCACCCTCAAGAGAAGACCATTTATCCTTCAAGGCACTAAGTTCGGTTTGGAGATTACTATTTTGTTCTTCTGCTGCTTTAAGATCTGCCTGGAAATAGTTTAAACTGTAATAAGTATTTACCTCAATACATGTTCAAATATCTTCAAAATATGGCAATACTAAAACAAACTACAGCTTATTGAAGAAAAGAATTCTGCTCCTGACATGCATGCTACATGGGTAATTCAGTATCATTTTCTCATTAATAGTACTATAGTTTAAATGTAATGTAAAAACAATCTACAATTTCATTTACAAAATATATTTCTTGCTCTAAAAAAGAATAACTGAATGACTTCAGTAAAAAAGATGCAAAATTTAAAATATTTTCTTTTTTCTCAATGTTTCTTTATTAATGCCTTGAAATCTGAAACCTTTCCCTTCTCTGAAGAAAGTCCTAATCTTTCCTATACCACAATTAATCTAAAGCCTCTGCTGTGTTATAGAAGTGTGCCAATCAGAGGGGTTTAAAGAAAATCTATTTCACATTGGAGGTTTGCATTTACAGACCTTAAAGGTTACCTTAAATTTTGTGTTTCTACTCACGATGAACATTGTTAAAGTTATTGATAACTTTATAAGATCTGTACCAATCTTGGATTATTGTTTACATAATCTGTATATTGTTAATCTTGAAGTCTAGTAAGATTTCACATTGTAGTGAGTTGAAAGTGAGACTCAAAGGTTATCTGAAATTTTATTTTGTTAATTTTGTCAATTGGTTCTTCCCCACAAGTGTAGAAGCTTGCCATTCAGGTGAGCTTCCTATTCAAGAGCTGGAACTTTGAAACTTGGACACTGAATATTTTGAGTCACTTAACTTTATATGTCATAAACCTGAGTCATTTAACTTGATATGTCATAAACCTGAGTCATTTAATTTAAAATGTTCTGGATGAAAGTTCTTGAGAAAGTAATGGTTGTTTAAATATTGTGCACCAGTGTTCCTTTTTGTTAATTATTGAACCTTATTGACTTTTGTTTCATTTGTTCAATAAAGAAGTATTTTATACAGAAGGATTTCACTTGTACAATAATACTCTCCTTGTATTAAAATAAGTTCTTTTTTAAATTTTTTTTGTCGAGAGAAATTAAATTACTTTTCCACTCTGGTTTCCATGGCTTAATACACAGTAACAGACCATATTTTACCAAAACTACCATTTAGGATCATACCGAAATTCATAGGGGACTCTTGGACCAGTTTAATCCTGAAATCTAACCCAATATATTGGGGCTCTTCAAGCTGGTGCCCAGAAAACTGAAAACTGTGACAAGTATGCTGTGACCAGACGAACCTGCAGGAACTAGGCAACAGTACTATACGGCATCTTGTTACTTCATCATAGGATGATATTAATACTATTAGCATTATAAAGGGACCACTGAGTCACATTAGAAAACCCTTTACGACTTCACCAAAAGGCTCTCTTTTATCAAAACTAAAATGGACTAAGTCAAAATCAAAATTAGAGAGTAAAGTGAGATGAGAATAAAAGATAGAATAAAAAGTGCGAAGCCAGAATTCTATCAAAATCAACTGGAGGTGAAAAACTGCTGCAAAGTACCTTAAGTACTTTTGGTTCTTCACAAAACATGCTGTAAGTAGAACCATCCAAAAGGGTTTTTATGATATGCCACCAGATGAGGTTACTCAACATGAATTACGATATTACTGATAAGTGCAGACAGCTGGGTGTTTGGCAATGTTCACAGTGAAAGAGAAAGCAAGACCCAATTTTCATATAACTGCACTTGTAAGATCACAATAGCGAGGTTAACTTAAGAATTAAAAGATACAGAGATAGATAAGCTGGATCCAAGCAATCTTGACCAAGAGGACAGGGTACTGTCAGCATGTCTTTATCTGGAAAAGCACATGGGGAGAATTCTGGTTTCTGACAAAGTCAGGGTAAAGGAACATAAGCATATGGTACAGTCAAACTTCGGTTTTCGTATGCCTCTCTTTTCGTACGTTTCGGTTCTCATAGACTTTTTTATACCAAATTTTGTCTCTGTTATCTTACATTTCCTCGGTTTTTGTACACTTAGAAACACTCCATCCAGGGCCCAGTGCGTGACTGGGCCCTGTATTGAGCACCCAAACGAAGCATCCCATCTTCTTTCGTGACCCATTCTGCTTTGTGTTTGTTCTTTTTGTGCTTTCTTATTCTAGTGCAACTGCTAAATAAGCCATCATGGGGCCAAAGAAAGTTCCAAGTGCTAGCCCTTCTGCAAAAATGGCAAGAAACACTACAGAACTGAAGAAAGAACTAGTAGCAAAGGGTTAGAGAAAGTTGCATGCTGATCTCAGTATGAAACTGCTTACTATAAGGCCAGCAGAGGCTGGTTTGAAAAATTCAGAAAACGAATGTGCCTACTTCAGGGATTAAGGACAAGCTTGCAAAGTGGAATGATGTCAAAAATTTTGTGGAGAATTATCAGCCCAACGAAGAAGTTGTAATCCAAGTTTCTAGCATGTTTAATGACAATGCTGTGTTTAACTTTGTGCAAATTATAAAGAAACACCAGAAACAAATGTCTGAACAGTTTTATTGTGTGACAGAGGTACAGTAACTCTCAAGCTGGTCCTAGTGCCAGTGAAAAACAAAGTGGGGAAGTAATCTCAGATAGTGCCGGTAAAAAACTAAGTGAAAAACAAAGTGGGGAAGTAATCTCAGATAGTGCCGGTAAAAAACTAAGCGAAGTAACCCCAGATAGGTCCTTGATACCTGAAGTCCTACTGGAGGGAGATTCCCTTCCAAAAAATAAACTCTCCTCCTCCTCTTTGTCTTCCATACTCTAAAACAAGTTTTCCATATAGCTAACAGTGATGTTAAATGCTCATGTATACATTTCATTAGTCATTTATATTTAGTTCTTAGTGTTTTCTCTACTATGTAAAACTGTATTTATTCTCTATAAAATGTATTTTTTTAAAATATTTTTGGGGGTCTGGAATGCATTAATTGTATTTACATTATTCTTTACAGGAATTATTGTTTCTGTTTTCTTATGTTTAGGATTTCCTGAGATGTTCTGGAGCGGATTATGTACGAAAACTGGGGTTCCACTGTATATACAACTTCCTCACCTACTTCACAGGAGCAATTGCCAGTAGAGTAACCAATTTCAGTTTTAAGATCCTTGATTGATGTTTGCTTCAAGGTTCTGAGAATGATCCCTGAGAGACTTTGTTCAGAACTACCTTTGACAGCTGTGCACAAAATGCCCAACTCTGTCTGATGATTTCTCTCTAGTTCATCTACAGGGTCTGGGATAGTTCCAGCAGCCAGATGAGAAAAAAAACCTCTTGTTGCAGGGATTGCCAAATTTCCTCCAGCCTAGCAGATCTAAATTTTAGTTACACTGATACATGTTATTTTGTTATATTAAACAAAAATTGAACTGGTCGTTGCATGAAAAGCTAAATAAACTCTAGAAGGACTTTGATTCAAGTGCCGAGGTCTTGTAATCACAAGAGAAAAGACTCCAAAGGATTATTTTGCTGACTGGATAAAAACAATTTTTCAGCAAAAATATTTCTTTACAAAAAGACAATGAGGCTATACAAGAAAAAAACCATAAGTACTCCAATGTCTGAACATATGTTAAGCTTGGAAATGCTGTTTCTTTGAGAGATCACCTTCATTAGTGGTAATGCAGATATGCAATGAAACTGATTGTCAACAACACTGTGACTAATGTAACTTTACTTCCATGATTGACATGACTGTCAAAAAGCTGTCTTCACTGCAAATATATGGGGAAATAAACACTTTGTTTCCAACAACTGCACAAGGATATCAGTCCTTTCATCTGCTGGATCATGAAAAAAACTTTACCTATGCTAGTGGTGCAGTATAAGTTGGACATTGTTGTCAATGCTGTGGGCTCCATCCACATCCATGAATGCATATGAAAATAGCTTCCTCAATCCATAAATCCACTAAGCACTATCAAAGTTGTGCCAACTCTTGGATTCAATATAATTAAATTACTAAATGATTTCATAGGCTAGCCAGTAGTATAACCTAGGCAAGATTCTTTTTCCACACTTTCGATGTATTTGCACCCCTTTCTTGGATGTGTTAGTAAAAATGATCAAGGGATTACTATGTATGATATTAATCTACATTTATGCATTGCAGAACTGTGTCAGCAGTTATGGATACTATAAATAGTTTCTTGCAATAATGACAAAAGTTAATACTTGAATAATTTGGCAATTCAATCATGAGTCAACTTCATGATCTGTAGGTCGCAAAATGAAATACAATTTATAATCAATATTCTAAAGAACACAGATATTGTAATGATAATATGACAAAATCTGTCAATCAAACTTGCACAATCATGTTTCATGGCATATGGATTAGCATCTGTTTTAGAGCAATAAAACTACTGTATATTCGTGTAACACATGATGTCATATATCATGCGACCCCCAAATTTTCACCCTTAAAGAATGATTTTATCATGTATCTCACGTATCATGCGAGTTAAAATTTACGAGACCAAATAACAACAGGTTAACCTCTTTTACCTTTATGATCATGATGATTATGCAGACAAGCAAAACTAACCAGGTATTACGAGAAAATTCCATGGTTAATTTCTTACAACAAATAAAAGCAAAGTACTTCATACTTTAAAGTTCCAATGCACTAGTCATTTTGAGTTAGAAAATATATATATTAGCCTTACCTGATCTTCTGCTGTTTTCAAATTGAGATTGTGAATTTGGTTCTCTAAAGAAGTGATTTTATCACTCCAAGATGATTTTATATTATTCAATTGCTGGCGACTTTCTTCCATCCGATGTTCCATCATTTCTCTCTGACGGGTAAAGCAGTTGAAAATGATTAAGATGATTTTTTTAAAGAGCAAAGAGGTACTGTATACCAAACTAAATGCCAGAGTAACTCTTACTGGCCATGAATGTGAACAAAAACCTAATACAGGCAGTCCCTGGTTATTGGCGGGAGCTCCGTTCCGACAGCTTGATGACAAGTGACAATCACCAATGAAAATCAGCCATTTTTGGCACCGATAACCAGTTAAGTGTGCCCCTGTTAGGCATGCATCAGTGCATTTTGGTGCTAGAGAGGCGGCGCTATAAACTGGGTAGCGCTATAAAACCAGATTGCCGATAACTGAGGACTGCCTGTGTTTACAGGTTATCAAATAAATCCTTGTATAAATGTATTATGCACTACAATAAATTTATATACCTCCTTCATTAGGGCCTGAACTTTATCTGTCTCTTGTAAGGTAGCTTGGGAATGTCTCTGCTCAAGTGTTGCTATTCGTTCCTGCAAGTGTCGAACCTCTTCCCCCTTGCTATCCTCTAAAGAAGTGTACCTGAAGATTGCAAACATAAAAAATGGGTTAAGAAATAATAAAATATACTTTCAACGGTGAAACATGTTAATATAGTCTCATTTGCTCCTTTCAATTGCACTGACTTGCACTTCCTTGGAAACAAAGTAAGTCATATTTCTAAGACCAGCCAAATTATTATTCAAGATTTTAGTTGCTAACTTGTGCTTACTAATCACTGCCTAAAACAATCAAGCTGAGTTCATCTTCAATATGTAGTGCAAAAGATCTGCAATATTTAAAGTAAAAGAAGATAATCTAGTGCTTTTATAAAACAAGAGTTAAATCTAAAGCTTTTAACATACAAAAGTTAAACATCATGACAATGTACCAAACAATCACAAGTTATAATAGAATTAAGACAAATTTACAGTCACATGCTTCATTCAATGCCACAGTTATTTACTAATTACAGTGAAACCCCATATTTGTGCACTACAGATTCGCAGACTCACTTATTTACGGATTTTTCTCTGGAACATATACCCCCATTATTCCAGAAAATTCGCCTATTTGCAGTACATCCACAAATTCCTTTATTAATTTTTTATCAACTTCATCCTAAAATGCACTTTTTGTGATAAAACTATTTAAAAAACCAAGTATAAACATGTTTAGTGGTTTTTTTCTGAGTTTTAACTAACAAAAAAGGCAGTTTCAAGCATTTTCATAGGGGTTTCAACTATTCGAGGATTCTAGCTATTCGCAGGGGGTTTGGTACATCCCCAGCGAATATGGGGGGAACACTGTACACCAAAATAAACTGAAAACTCAACTGTCATGTCTCAAACCTTGTGTTGAGAGTGCTGAGTTTGTGATTAAGACCAGCAGCTGTACTCTCCAATTCAGTCTTTTCTTCGCTCAAAATGCGCACTCGCTCTTCTAAGGAAGCTACAGAATTCAAACGAGCTTCTGCATTAGAAAGAGCTTCACTCTTCGTTTTTAATTCTATCTTGAGGGTTTCAAGCTCTCCGTTGGTATTCAGTAACTGTGAAAAGTATAAAATATAATGACAAAAACTGCAAACAACTTCATTAATACCATACATTAGTATCTTAACATAGCAGATACTTTGAAGGGGTCTGGCTTTCTGGTAAGTAGCAAAGACCCTACAGTATAATATACCTAGCACTTTAATATTTTCTAAATATCTTACATCAGGAATTGCTAAAAAGCTAATAAATGAAAATATATTGACACACAAAAGGAAAAAGAAAAGAAGTTTAGGATTTAAACGCGGAACTGTGAGAAAACTCTACTGTCACTCTAAAGAATAACAGCTAAGAGGCATTGGACAGTGACAGAAGAAAGGAAGTGGAATGGCGGTATAGTAAAAGGCTAAAAAGTGTTTAAACTATGGACTGAGGGGAACCTGCAAACACCGTTTAATAAGGGCCCACAATACCATGTGAGGTGCACTGATGGTACAACCCCTTTCCTTTTGCAACACAGAAGGACAAGGAGGAAAATGGAGTGAATACGGGGTGGGGAGACATTGTTATTATTTAGATATGATTTACATGACCACCATAGGTATACAGAAAAAGTTTTCATGTGGAATGACTTTGCTATTAAAATGAATGATGTCCTTACATATATGTAATTACCTAATAATGCAGGTAAAATATGTACACTAAGTATATATACAGTCTATACTAAGCAGTTTAAGGGCTAAGAACTGTGGGATTATAAAAGCGTATCACCAACAATTAGGTGATGAACACACTTGACAGATGTATAACTGTGAAACCAAAGGCTTTCAAGTCAAATTCACTTACTGATTTCCATTCTGAAAAAGTGCACTGGTACCATGTAAAAGAAAAAAATTACAATACAGTGGTCCCCATTTTTAAGTTTCATTTTGTTGTGGATTTTTGTGGAATACATCATTCATTTGTCCAAGGGGGAAATTTCACTAATTTGAGTTTTTTCTTTGGACCGTAACATATCTAAAATGATCACTAATTGCTTTTTTTCATAAAGCAACACTGTATTTACTAATTCCTGTATTTTTGTATTAAAATACACATATGTATGTATACTGAGAGAGAGAGAGAGAGAGAGAGAGAGAGAGAGAGAGAGAGAGAGAGAGAGAGAGAGAGAGAGGACAACCACGTTTGCATGATAGATTAATGATTTACTTAATAAGAGGTATGTACTAATTTTCAAATGATGATAATATAATGTAATTAAAACATTTATGCATTTCTATAGTAAACAAAGTGAAATTGTAAAGAAACAAATTTAATTCCCAATCTTCTCTGAAGGGGTGGGGGCAGGGGGGGGGGATGGTGACCCTGTCAAATACCTTGTGGTCAGATATATAAAACACAGCAATATTTTCCTTGGTAAAATGATATTGTTATAATACAATAAAGTTTCATACATACTTACCTGGCAAATATATACTTAGCTATAGACTCCGTCGTCCCCGACAGAAATTCGAATTTCGCGGCACACGCTACAGGTAGGTAGGTCAGGTGATCTACCGTCCCGCCGCTGGGTGGCAGGAATAGGAACCATTACCTTCTAGAACCAGATTTTCTCTCTTCCACCTGTCTCCTGCGGGGAGGCTGGGAGGGCCATCAATCATATATATCTGCCAGGTAAGTATGTATGAAACTTTATTGTATTATAACTATCATTTTCATACACTCAACTTACCTGTCAGATATAAACTTAGCTGATTGACACCCTTTGGTGGAGGGTAAGAGACAGCTAATTACTGATTAGACAGGTAAACAACTTACGTTGTAGGTATTTATATACCTTGGTTCCTCTCTGTCTAGACGAAGGGTTGACTTCCTAGCCATTGCATAGGAGTCTGCTTCGTCTCAAGAGCCTTAGCAAGATAGTGATCTGTGGCCAAGAGTTCTTGTGGGTCTGCCGATGGGGTCTTATCCACTTACTCGGCAGAGCCTTACTGGCATTTGTCAATGGGTGCTAATCCACTTATATGACAATATGCCTATGCCTATTGGCATAATTAAGGAGCACAACACCGATCCCGATCACCTGATCCTAACACGAGGGTTTGTGCTTAATTTGAAAAGAGTTATCCCCAAACTCCTTTCAAACAACGCAAAGAAAAAAACACTATGTTAAAATAAAAATTAACTGACTAGTTAAGGATCAGTGTCGGCTCCCTATCCCAGCAACGTATCCGTAGACACGTATAACCAAGAGAGAAGGATCTCTCGTAGGTCAACTTGACCTCCTTCGTGTAATGGGAAGTCAACACAGAGTTGCATCTCCCGTAAGTGACTGCTAATATGTCCTCATGACATATTGTTATGGAAAGAACAAGAATTCATAAAAGCTTGCACTTCATGTGCTTTTAATTCTCAGCTGTTTGAAGGAATCATCAAGTTACTCATGAAGTGCTTTAGCGATCACACTTGTTTCAAAGAAGACCAGGGCTTTCTTTGAAATGGATCTCTTCTGGATGAAGCCTAGAGCCTGGCTGGCGTCTGGCTGGCGCCTTGCGCCTGCCTGGGGCCTCGCGCTTGCCTGGCGCCTGACGCTTGGTTGGCGCCTAGCTCCTGGAAGGCGCTTTTCGCCCGACTCTTGGCTGGCGCCTCGCGCCTGGAAGTAGCTTCGCGCCTGGCTCCAGACTGGCACTATTTAGCGCCTGGCACCTGGCTAACTCCTCTCCACTTGCTGGAGCTTCGAGCTTGGTAGTCTCGAGGATGTCTGGCGATGTCCACATCGGACACTCTTATCTGTCCTATTTGTTCGCCTCTAGTGCATCTGCGCTAGGTTGGAGGCCCCCTCTTTCTCTTCATCAGACAATGACAGTGTTCCTTGAAACTGTCTGCCTCTGGCGTTTTTTTACGCCTGTTTTGGCATTTGGCGCCTGGTTGGCGCTACATTGTCCGAAAGTCCTGAACCTCCCCAATAGTTTATCAGGAGACTGGAGAAGGGTGGAAGAAATTCTTCCACTTTGAGCTTTTTGGCCTCTCTGGCAAGGGGAGGTGATTGTAGTCAGCTACATCCATTAGACGATAGGATATCTAACAGTAAGAGAGATAAGTGTCTTCCTCCGAGGAGGATCCTTCTTGAATCCTTCCGTTGCTAACGAGATCTCTTCCTATCTGTTGATGAAGTTCCTCGTTGCAGAATCTTCCCTATCCTTGTCCGAAGGAAGGGAAGGAGCTTGGAAGTCGAAGGAGACTCCGAGCTGAAATTGGGAGGACTTCTGATTTCTAGCTCTTTATTGTATCCCTCTGAATACCTACTGGGAAGCATTTCGAGCCCTCATCGCATCCCAAAGACTCTGTAGGCAAACGTTTAAACCTTTCCTTCTTCTGTAGATAAAAACGTAAGTACCCTGCCTGGACAACGAAACCTCTATCTGAAAGCGTTGAGTCAGGAATAGAGGGTTTTAGTTCTTTTACCAGACATACTATGCTGGCAAGAACCCATAGCCGAGTCTCCATAGAATCTGATGCGAGCTTCCAATGCACCAAAAAATTCACTTTGCCTTCTTGGACGTTTAGGGCCAAGAGAAACAAAGAATTCCCTCATAAAACTTCTCAAAGAAGTCTGATGAGGAGCAGTTCCATCTTGTCGGAACCCGGAATCTGTGGCCACAAAAGATCCCATTAGAAGTACATGATATCCTACTCTTGTTGTATTGAGGTATCATATAAGATCCCGAAGCTGTTAATCCTCTGCTATCCCCAATTCCCATTGTAGAGACAGAGCATAGCCTTTTACTGCGCTCTTTGATAGCAGATATATACAAAGGTGATTCTTCCCTCTAAAAAGGAAGAAAAAACCTCTATGTGGTTCACAGAGGTATCGGAAGAGGACAGTTTCCTCATTCCATCAAGCACGATTTGCAGCAATTCTATGTCCTGGCCATGACTATTGTCATTCACCTTGAAAAATCCTCTCATTCATGTCCACTTCTGGTCAGTCTGCATGCAGACAGACTCAGAGTGGAGAGGTTGTTAAGGTCTATTTATAACAGATGATGATAGAATATCCAGACTTTCTCGGAAAAGACTTCCAAAACATGCTGTGAGAAGAACGTGACCTCTGTGAATCCAATCTCTCTAAGACCAAAATGAGGCATAAAGTATCATTCTCTCTTCCTTTGACACCCATTTATCTTAATATCTGTTAAGAATGTATAAATCTAGGGGAAAAAAGACTAAAGTTGATTCCCCTTATAAACCAAAAATGGCATATATTGCTACCTTTCTTGGTTCGAGAATAAGGAAGCAGTATAGAGGCAGCATGTTCGTCTTCCACCTTGCGAAGAGATCTATGACGAAGACATCTCGCAGGTTTCCACAACTCTCTTTCCAACTAAGATTAGACATAAGTCAATAGTTATATTGTCGATCGAGAAGGTTCTCACGGACGTGCAACCTCGTGCAGCGAACCTCTTAAGGATCGTTACGTTCCGTATCTGTGTTCCAAACAGATTCTCTCTTGTTAACGCGAACAGAGGCGAAAAAAGAGATTCTCAATACTTCTTGAAATATGAGAGAGCTGTGGAAATGGCTTAATTGATTTAAATCATTTCTACCCTCCTTGGGATCGAGCCCCCTTCAAGATAGACGGGGAACAAAATCAGGAACGAACCGTGCCGTTACTGAGCCTGCTGTCAGAGAGGCTACTTAACCCTTGGATTAATAACTCGCTGTATCGAAAAGTTAGCACGTCCATTATTTTACTTCTGTAAGCATGAGAGCATCAAATAATATACTATATAGCTCTTCTGCGTTAAATTCATAATGTTGTCTCATTCCTATAATCCTGTTACATTGCGGTAAACATTACCACAAGGTTACAAGGGATCTTTTTATTGAAAACTCCTTAGCAAAACGAATACCATGTTATTCATGTTTGCCTATAAATCCCCTCAATTCGAGGCTAAGTCCATGATTGTAGGGGGAATATACGGTTAACCATTCGATCCCGTAGGAGAGAGAGATGTAACCAACTGCTCAGGACCAAGAACTGGATGGTACTGTATTGGCTTACAATGACAGCCGTCTCGTTCGCTGCCTGGCTGCATTCTTCCTGAGTTGCCAGTTACTCCATTCAATGAAGGAATACGTATAATAAAATTATTCTCGAGCCTAAGGAAGCTCTCAATAATGCATATTGAAGCCAAACAACCTTTGTTAAATACCGAAGCTGAGTAGGTATTGTCGTAACAAACCTTTTAAGCGAAGTCCTTACTAGGAAATTCCTGTAAGGATAGATAATTCCGTAGCGAACCACAACGGCAACTATGGTATGCGTATATGACTTGTCATTCAGTAGTCGTATACACCAAATCTTCTTACTACATTCTTTCCTCTCCGATGCAGAGAGAGAATGGAAATCTTACTCTCTTCGTTCTTTTCGTCAATAAACCCGAATTAGTATTAAGTCGAAAGAGATCGCAAATGAAAACTGAGGATCGAAGAGAATCTCTCAAGCTTTTATTCTCTTGGAGATAAGGCCGTATTCTACGCCTCTATTATCTGGAAGAGCCTCTAATCAATGAATGAGAGCTCATACGAATCTTGTTCAATTTCCAAACGATTGCCACTCTTTCTGTAAATGGTTGGTTGCATTATTTTTAGAAGGAGGATGATTTTAATATCCTCTTACTAGTAATTAACTAATTCTCTCAATAAAAAAGGTTGCTAAGGTCTTATAAACTGAGAGACCTGCCCCCTTATTGGCTTCCAATTCCGATCTATCTTCCATTTCCTGTCCATCAAGTTGGGAGAAGAATGAGCAACCGGAGGAGAGCGCCTCCTTTCGCAAGGTGAAGGGCTTTTAGCAGTACCGACTCTAACCTGACAAGGGCTACGGCCGCCTGTGCGACATCTTGAGTCCCCGCCAGGAGAAGGCCGATCTTGCTCTTGCCTTTACTTGCATTAAGACTATCCTGACAAGGGTGACGGCCGCCTGTGCGACAACTCCCGTCCCTATCAGGAGAAGGCCTCGAATGTCTTTCACCTTTCGCAGAATCAGGCATATCCTGACAAGGGCTACGGCCGCCTGTGCGACATCTAGAGACCCTGTCAGGTGAAAACTGATCTTGCGAAAATTCCCAAAGAGGAGCCTCTTGGTCCGCCTCTAACTCCATTTCCGATGAAGATCCTGGTTCATAGCGCCTGGAGCCTGGCTCCTGGCGCTTGGTTGGAGCCTTGCACCTGGTTGACACTTGGTGGCTGGTAGGCGCTTCAGGCACCAGGCGCTTGGAAGGAGGCTCAGGCGTTTTGCGCCTAGCTTCAGGCGCTTTACGCCTAGTTTCAGGCGCTTCGTGCCTCATTTCAGGGGCTTCAGGCGCTTTGCGCCTCGTTTCAGGCGCTTTGCGCCTAGTAGGAGTTTCAGGTGCTTTGCGCCTTTCTTTAGAATCCTCTCGCATTGTCGGCGTTTTGCGCCTGGCAGGCGCCTCGTCCGAGCTGTCAAAGACTTCTATCGGACGGGATTTCTTAACGGGAAGGAAGTGATCCTTTCTTCTGGGAGGATCCTTCTTCAAAACTCCCATTAACGAAGATATCTGTTGTTGCATTTCTCTTAGGATCTTCGTAGCGGCAACTTCTTTCTCCGTATCTGATCTAGGGGAAGGAGGATTTGATGACGAAAAACACTGTTTTAGGATGCCTTTCCAACGGCTATCCTTGGAAGTCTGGGACGCTACTACAGAACCTGCCGAGGGGACGCCCGACCGATGGGGATTCTCTGAAACCTCCGTGCGGCTTTCGACATTCCTTCTCCTCTGTGCTTGTGAGTTTGGAAGAGGTCTAGGCCTGAGAGCGAGACAGAGCCAATCGGACGCACCCTCCACTATTTTAGGACGCCTTTCCAATGGCGAACTTGGCAGTCTGGGACGTTCTACAGAATCTGCCGAGGGGACGCCTGATCGGTGGGGATTTTCCATAACCTCCGTAAGGCTTTCGACATTCCTTCTCCTCTGGGCCAGGGAGCTTGGAAGCGGTCTAGACCTGGGAGCAAAACAGAGCCGATCAGAACGCACCCTCCACTGCACTGTGAACACTAAATTCACTTCTTACCTTATAAGAGCTCGCATTTTGAGCTACATCCATTTATCTTCAAATTATGAATTTGTAGATTCTGTGGAGTAAGAAGGTGATGAGGATGCAAAAACTACTATTACTGTTAATACTCTAACTGCTCGTTAGCACGAGAGCTATTAAAGCTTCTAAAGGAAGCGTGAAAAGTTATAGGATTTTCTGACTTCCTAAAGTAGGAAGTTAGAGTTTTATATTTCCTCAATTAAGTTCTAACCCTTATTACACGTATTAATGAATAAATATTAATATTTCCCTTTCTTGCAAACTATGTGAGTGTCTACCGAAAACTTCGGTAGTTACACATCATATATTCTTCGAAATTTTCGAAGTCAAATTCATTAAAAAGTTAATAAAAGCGTATGCCGAACCAAAGACCCAGTACTTCCCTGCAAAAGACCGCCCAGAAGATCGATGGCGATGAAACACGAAAATCAAGTCAGGAGGTACCGCAAACGTATGTTTACAATACGGCGACAGAGAAAATCTGGTTCTAGAAGGTAATGGTTCCTATTCCAGCCACCCAGCGGCGGGACGGTAGATCACCTGACCTACCTACCTGTAGCGTGTGCCGCGAAATTCGAATTTCTGTCGGGGACGACGGAGTCTATAGCTAAGTACGTATATATCTGACAGGTAAGTTGAGTGTATGAAAACAATGATTTACCTTCAATGTTATGAATACATTCACTGCAAAGATAAGCAATAATCCAAAACCAAAAACTTACCATGTGCTTGATTTTGGCCATTTCTTGAGTGTTCAGGCCTTCCATTTGATCGCAGTTATCTTGCATTTCAATTACCTTTGCCTCCAGCCCTGTAAGAAATAACTAATATGGAAGAGCTCTTACTGTTAAAAGCCAGTAAATCTTAATTTGTGGACTTGACTTTATATTGTATAAAAAAATTCAAATATTAATCTGCCTATGTTGTACCTTGAAACGTATTTCACCAGTAAACAAACTGTCCAGTGGAGGCATTGTTGTATCTTTGTATGTACGCTGTACTTTGCAAACCAAAGTAAAAATGACAAATTTGTAACTAATTTGTATTTTTCATAACTAACAAACCTGAGGTCTTAACATTAGTATTTACTAGCGCCAAGCTGGAAACCGGTAGAATTAAAATTAAACTTGTGCGATCCAGGGACTATTGGCATCTACCAGGTCACGGGGCATGTATTACCCAGAATTCCCTCGGCGTCTTGTGACCCACCAGTTATACTTCTAACCCAGTTTAGACTGCTAGAGGGGTGGTTCGAGGTGGGCCTTTAACTGTTAAGACCTCAGGTTTGTTAGTTATGAAAAATACAAATTACTGTAGTTACAAATTTGTCATTTGTTCATATACGAAACAAACCTTCGGTCTTAACATTAGGATAGACTTACTTATGGGAGGGAGGTAAGTCTCTATAACTGACTGGGAGTTTGCCACCTAAATCCATTTCTGAGTATTAGGAGTATTCCAAGATAATGTACAATGAACCCTTGAACCAAAGATATAAGAAAATCTATTGGTTTCCCTCACTTGTAGGGAGAGACTGTGCAGCTGCTGCTGGCATCCCTGCGTTTGCAGCAAAACTACCTCCCACGTTCTGCATCGTCGTAAACATTGCAGTTGTTGGCATAGCCACAGCATTATTTCCCATAAAGGACAATCCAGGGGGGGATGAGGAATATTCAACGCTGCCGGACTCTGTAATGTGACAGCAAACCTTCCAAGGTTGGTACGCCTGGTAGGCCTAGCGCCGCCCACGTACCTTCCATCCTGTTCACGTCGGGAGCTGGGACCTGGAACAAAGATGGTGATGCTCCCCCCCTCCCTGCTGGGAACAACGGAGCATAAATATTATGCATAAAATTACCCAAACCCCTCCTGGAGTTTCCGTTAACGAACCGCTAAGAGAAACCGAAGGGATATGGGACAAATCAAAGGTAGGTGGTGAAACATATGGAGCAGTCTGGTGTATTGCCCATACAAAAGAAGCTGGCAACACTTGGTCATCCAAAGATGGCGACGACTCCTTTCTTTTGTACTTTCCTTTCTCATAAAACTTCCTCCACTGTTCCACCGATCAACCGCGACAAACAGAACAAAGATTAGTAATTGTACATACATTTTCTCTGCACCTACTACACATTGGATGAGGAGCCATCGACACCGAAGTTAGGAATCTTGAACATGGAAAACCACTGACTCCAGGGTATTTCCTTTGTCTTGTCTTCGAAACGGAAGAAGATCCCGATGGTGACGCAAAAAACTCCATCTCACCCCTTACACACTCTTACAGCTCACACCCACACTGAGCACACTCAGAGAAAGAGAATTAATAATAAAAATGAAAATGAAATGGATAAAAACGGGCAAACTAAAACCGCCTTTAAACAGATAGATAGTAACATGTCCTATCTTAAAGGCGGTAGAAAGATAAAACTGGTGGGTCACAAGACGCTGAGGGAATTCTGGGTAATACATGCCCCGTGACCTGGTAGATGCCAATAGTCCCTGGATCGCACAAGTTTAATTTTAATTCTACCGGTTTCCAGCTTGGCACTAGTAAATCCTAATGTTAAGACCGAAGGTTTGTTTTGTATATGAACAAAGTATTTTTCTTAGTCTTCAAAACACAACATAAATAAACATATCAATAATGTCCATATTAATCTCTCCCTTGTGACTGTAGTTATGTGATGTAAGCAGTTGTGATAAGGATACTAACATTGATGAACAATCACAAATGCAGGAGAACACAGAAGCTACTAAAACTAAAGTTGATTAATTCCACTGAATATATGCAAGATTTACAAAATTTCTATGCTTCAATGCAATCATTTGAAAATAAAACATCCATAACGCATGCAAATAGTAATGGTAATATGTAGGGAATAAAAGGTTACATAAATAAATATACTGTATGTGGGCACAAATAAAATGAAATAAAGTCCTAAGTCAATAAGTCAGATAACCATTTCTAAATTATAGACTACAGGTCACAGTCTCCAATTTCTAAAATACTTTGTAGTACGTACAGTGGACCCCTGTATTGGTGTTCTCAGCATTCACAGACTCACATATTCGTGGATTTCTCTATGGACCATATCTACCCATTATTCGTGGGAAATTCATATTTTTCTATCAGAGATACACAAATTATTGTATTTTCACATCAATTTCATGATTAAAACTAATAAAAAAAAACAGGTATAATAATTTTTAGTGAGTTTTTCTCGATTTTGAACTAACAAAAAAGGCAGTTTTAAGCATTTTTATAGGGGTTCTTAGTACGTATTTGTGAATTTTAGCTATTCATGGGCAGGGGAGGGGTGGAATGTATCCTGGCAAATGTAAAGGGGGTTCACTGCAGTTCATTTTGAAAATCTTGATAATTAAAGATCTTTTCATGTGAGGTTACTTAAGACATAAAAATTCTGTGGTAGGCAAGCCTATAAAGAAGTTACAAGTTTCACTGGAAGTAAAAAAAAAAAAAAGAATAATTCATAAAGTGAAAATGATAGAAGTATCATAGGAATTTGCCAATCCCAAGAGTAATTGACCACATGCCAACTAACAATTTATACTTCTCATTTCAAAAAAATAATTGTTTAAAATCAGACTTTTACTAGATGCAGTGTTTTTAGCACAGTGATTACCACAAATGAAATACTATCCTTAATGCAACCCAGTCAAGAAGGCATTAAAAAATGGACTCCATCATGTATGAGACCACATTATGTTATCTAAGAGTGATTTGCTTGTCTGTATTTTTTCAAAGCATAAAGTAATTGTATACTACATTCATATTCAATAATCACATTAATGACAGTGATAAACTTTTGTAGCCACTGTTTCAATGCTAAATACTATTTCCCCAGTCTACTTGCAGAGATGACCAGATTTTTATAAAACTAATACCATATAAAGCAATTTAATGTAATGGAATCACATCTCGATATTCCACAAGGTTAAGTTTGTTTGTTATTCAATGAATTGTGAAAAATAAAACAAGATCAACTTACAGAGGGTGGAATGCTATTTAGGAAGATACTTAAGGGGATGGATGAAAGTAAAAGCCACACACACTGAACATTCTAAAAACTTTTTTCACAATCTTTTAATATGTGATGTGTTGGGGACCAACTTTCCCATCATCAACTTATACTTGCTGCTTGATTTGGAAGATACATCCTATAACAGGAAGTTCTTATGAAGGGAAAGTACACCATAGCACCGAGATCAGTGGTCTAAACCACCTAAGAGAAATGAAGCCAAGCTAAAGTAAGGTCAAGTCTTGTGCTTGGTACAATCATATTTTAATTCCAACTCAGCCTATCCCAGACAACAAGCAAAAAGAAATATACACTTACTCTATAACACTTAGTTTTGCTCAATGGTTCTTTGCACTCATGAGCTCTCAGCGAGTCTTGGGGTAACTCTATATTCAAAAGGCTACAGATCAGTCAAAAAGTGTCAGAGAAGGTCAGAGGAAAAATTGGGCCACATTCTAATTAAAGGGAGTGTAGAATAGAATAGAATACAGAATCCAAAGGTCAAGCACTGGGACCTGTGAGGTCATTCAGTGCTGAAAGGGAAATTGACAGTAAGAAGGTTTGAAAGGTGTAGCACGAGTAAAACCTTGCATTTGCATTAGGAAACAATCTTTTGAGAGGGCTGAAAGTAAGATGGAAGAAAGAGAATATGAATGGAGGTACAGTAAAAGAAATGAGAGGGGTTGCACCTAGGAGCCAAAAGAATGCTGTCACCCTAAAGTAATGCCTATAGTACACCACATGAGGTGCACTGATGGCAGTACCCAACTATGGGGTAGAGGAATTTAAGCCAATGGTAAGCCAATAAGACAAGAGGTTTGATAGTATTATGGTCACTGCATGAAGCAGTCTGAGAAAAATACCCGAGACAAAAATAACAAACTTAAAGTGAAGTATATATCAGTGGAATTACACCCTACTAGTTGATAGGGAAGAGAGCCATAAGGTTTTCCAACATCGAAATGAGATACCAATGAAGTGGATACAAAACTGCAAAAACCACCAATCAAAAGAAACAATAGAGGCAGTCCCTGGTTATCGGCAGGGCTTCCATTCTCGGCGCGGTGCTCATAAGTGAAAACCACCATTAACTGAAACTCTGCAATTTATGGTGCCAAGTTTCACTTAATGGCACCAATAACTGGTTAACGGTGCCTCTGTTAAGTATGTTATGGTGCTAAAACTCTATTATTGGACAAGCCCCACAAAACCAGATCGCCATTGACCAAGTTCGCCAATAACTGGGGACTACCTTAAAGGGCACTTTACAAAAGTGCCCTTTATTTTAAAGCAATAAATAAAGATTTAATATAGGTCATGTCTTAGTGTAAGAATAAGAAATAAGGTATGAGGATATTCTGTAAGTTTGAGTCTCTCACTGCTGTATTCATAACAGGATTAGTCTCCAAATAAGTTAGTTGACATACCAACTTTTCCCTGGATGCTGAATGAGTGCCACAAGCTATTTACCTTAATAACAGTGACAAAACTCTACAATGTACACTTCAATAACTGGTTAGTGCATGCAATATACACACACGCTATATACTCTTAAAACAACTATCCAAGGGTGTAACAGCAAATATGGATAATTCCATACAAGTACAGCTTAACTAATCAAGTATCCTCACTTCCTGTAACAGCACAATTGACAAAAAAATCAAATATCCGAGCTGAATACATTACTCCATGAATTAATTACGATATGAATAGAATGACGAACGATAAAAAAGTAATGCAGGGTTCACCAGTGATGCAGGTGCAAATCAAGGCAAAGATGATGGGTGCTCTGGGTGCATCAACAATAACTGTTATTTGGCAGTGATGAAAAATATTTATTGAAACAGAAGCTTTCTCTGATTACTACAAACCTTTAATACCTACTCTATAAAAAAAATTGGATTTTAAAGCTTATATTCCACTAACACAGCCCTTTTTTATTGATTATGTGTTCTTCCCAAATACAGATACAATCCAAGATAACAAACTATTAGTTTTCATTGCAATTATGACTTTTGTAAAGAACATCTTAACGTTAAAGTCTAAGATACAAAACTATTAGTTTTCCTTCCATTTAAGACTTCAGAAAGGAATATCTTACAGTTAATGTTAATTGCCTACTATGCTTTATGAGTAGATTAATTAGCTAATATCTTTTAGCAGATTTAAGGCAAACCACTAAACAGTGAAAATAAGGATTTATATATTATAGTACTGTATATGGAACAATCTGTCATTGAAAAAGTCTTGCAATTCATTCCAATAATTCATGAACAAACAAAACCTTATACAATTTGTACAGCCATTTACACCAGAATAATTTTCAAATGCAGTAGTTAGTGAGTGTTGTGAGTAATATAAGTGCAAATCAAAGAATAGTCCTAGTATTGTCATACAGTTGTCCCTCAAAACCTGTGGGGGATCAGAGACACAAGCCCCCATGAAATTAAAAAATTTGCAAATAACTTTGATCACCCAGAGTTCAAGTCCTGATACTGTAGTGCGTTGTTGGCCGTAAGCTTTATTGATATTCAATATTAGCAGCTAATTTTTAAATACTATATAAGTTGTTAATACTAATACCAAATGAAAAAAAATACTCTACTAGTACTGTAATCTTAAAAACCCCACTCATCCTATACATACCTATGTAAGGATATGCTAATATGAATCCACTTCCATGCAAGTCTTTCACACTCTTGCTTGGCAGTTTTGAATGATGTCACATCATCATCAACAGTTGATGATATGACATACTTCACAATTTTGAATGATGGTTATAATGATGTGACAATGCAACACAAACATGCTGATACAGTTCTTGCTGTATAGTCATTAAACCTACACATGAAGATGCTTACACATAGGAGATAAATGTTTAAAAACTGTAAGGAATTATTATCATTTACCCTATAAGTAGAGGTGTATCATAAGGATCTTCAAACTGAAGATCCTCTTGACGAAGAGGAAGACATGGAGGGCTGGATGAATAAGCTAGGATTCAGGGTTTACACGGAAAAATTTACTGATTTCTGTCTGATTTTTTTTGCCTTTTCAGCAATACGAATTTATTTTTATATGGTGGAATTGTTTCTTCTGCAGTTTCATTCACTTTCAGGCATGTGTCTTTGACTAGTCATTATGATAAAAATAGTCCACAACAGTAGTGAACTGACACAAAACCTCTATCATCATATGATATTAATAGTTATATGTCTTCATGTTAGCAAATTAAAACATAGCAATTTAATTATTTCCAATATGATTTTAAGTTTCATATTAGTATATTTTCAGCCCTAAGTGCATGATCTTCTTCTTTAACTTAACATTTTTCTTTATTGCAGATGATGGTCATGATTTGTAAGCATGTATGGCCCTTTGTTAAAATTTGAACTAACTAAAATTCATTTTTAACTCCTCTGTGAGTTTATGCAAATGACAGTAACTAAAATTCATTTTTAACTCCTCTGCGAGTTTATGCAAATGACTGTAAAGTTTAAAAAAAATATTACAACTAATTGTTGAAGGAAACTCTGTGAGTAACCAAATCCACAAGCCCAAACCCCTTAGTTTCAAGGGCATTCAAGCATAAAAAGGCTCTGCAAGCTACTGTCAACTCAGAATGCTCCATATAATACAACTGATAAACAGATGGCTAAGAACATTAACAGAAATAAAACAAACTTGGTGCCTATAATAAAACAAACTTGGTGCCTATGTGTATTTCTCTGAATCTTTAGCACAATAACCTGCCATTCCATCTAAGTCATTATGTTTAGAGACAGATGTGAGAGGATTGAGTTCTGTTTACTTTTTCAGCAATAACAAACAAATGAGAACTACAATGTAACAAAAATTTCTCTAGCTACTAACTCCTACAGACTAAAGTTAAGAAAAGAGAGTAAATAATATCAAAGAGTAACCATTTGTTTCCATAGGCTAGATGCATTTGTCTGTTTATTGTTATGTTACCAAGAGTCAGTCTACAGAATTCTTTGGTTTTTTTTTATCCTTTACATATTCCCTGCAAAAATGACTAATACAACAAATGCTCAACAAAATCTTTTAAACTGTAGCACTTGAAATATAGCTTAGCCTCTCTCTCACTCCACTCTTCCATTCAAAAATACAAAAACAATTATTAATAATTTTGGTACCGGTACAAAAAAATACCGCTTCACTCTTACATGCATACACATTTGCAATACTCAAATCCTTGACTAACCTATCCAAGCGATGTTCCTTCCACAACTATCATGTGAACTGCAGTATTAGAAGTGAAAGTTTATATAATTGAATAACTATAAAATCAGATATCATAACAATAAATTGTACACACAACAATCATCATTCTCCACAAATCTGAGATATATGAGTTGATGCTACAAGAACCTTTATTGTTCATATACAGAAGAAACCTTTAATCTTAACAATAGGATATTTCAAAGCGCTAGCTGGTAACTGGTTAAAAACAATAAAAGATTGTGAGCAAGGAACCTGTGAGATCTGGCAACTCCTGCGTGTACGAGGCGATAGCTGGTCAGAGTTCGCGCACCAACTCATGACGTATCCAGTCTTTCCTAAACCACCTTGGAGAGTAAGACGCTATCATTTTGCTCTCCTTCCAAGGCGGTTGATTTGTCCTTGTGTTTCATTTTTTTTCAGTGTGTTTGTGTCTGTGTTTCTGCATTACGGATTCTACCGAGTATCCACGGCCTCGTCAACGCATGTGCCCGAGCATTTGGGGATTTCCTTGCTCCAGGATTTTAACTGCTGTTATCACAGACCCACATATGACACGCAGTAGGATGGTGTGGTAATTATTGTAAGATTACTAATCCTTGTCTGGAATGTCGTTCCTGGCCTAAGACGCAGTGGATAGTGTTTTATAGGAAGAGGGAACATCGAATAGTTTCGACTCTTCCTTCTTGGTAAGATTTTTTTTCTCAGATGGATGATTCGGCATCTCCTTCTCCCGCGATCACTCCCCCTGTGACTAGTGTGAGTGTGCCTCTGTCTCCTTCCTTTTCTTCAATTGATTCGTCAATGGAAGTATCAGGAGTTCCACAGGATGTTATGTTTAATATAGCCCCCTCTCCCTCAGGTTCTCACTTTATACCCGAGAGGGAAGGGGTTACATTCGGAGTCATCCAAGATGGCAGCTGTTTGGGCGTCGCTGGGTCTATGGGGTTCACCTTCCTTGGAAGGACTGCTGTCTCATTTCTTGGAGGCTCGTACCCCTCCCCCTACCCATATAGCAGTTCTGCCTCCCCTTGGACTCCTCTACATTGGATCTCGCATACTGCCACCTTGCGGAGCCCCATCGTCATCATTGACGCTCCCGAAGTCACATCTTATTGCTCTGCCAGTGAGGCCATCGACCAACTCCGGCCTTTGAGGTGGTGTGACGTCACTCCCAGAGTCCTCTTCCCGATATGATGTCATCGTCTTCTCTCGCTGAGCCGTCCGAAGCTGTAGTTCAAGCAGTCTACAAAAGACTGGAGTCTGTTTTGCGAGAGGATTTCTGCTGTATCTACGAAGAAGAAGTCGTAAATGGAGGGTCTCTTCTCCTACTCCAGCTACTAAGAGACCACATAGAGAGGAGTTTCTCTCCTTCTCCTGTTCCTACGACATCGCCCCCTCACCGTTGTGTCAGACGTTGGAGGATAAAAGATTTTGTGGTTTCGTTGTCTTAGAGTGAAAGGAGTGCATCGCTTTCTTCCCTTTATGGCCGTGTCTATGGCCATGTCTCTTTCATGCACGTTCATGTTCATGCAAGTGAGAGAAGTGTTTCTCCTCATGTCCCACAAAGTTGTGTTTCTTCACATTCACATTCATGAGGTTGGCAGTGGAGATAGTGGAAAGAAGGCATCCTCCTCTTCGATACAAGACTGTGTATCACTGGTACATCTTGAGAGTATAATGTATCTTTGTCTTCCGTTCACGGCTGTGTCTCTCCCTCTCATGTACGTGCTTGTGACAGTGTGTGTTGAGAGCATTAAGAGTGTTACATCTTCTGTTTGTGAATATGAATTATTCTTGCAAGCATGTGTTGACTAGGTTGGGGGCCACCCCTATTCGTCTGTTCCTGATCTAGTTCGTCGGCGCAAGGACAACAAAGTGCCGATTCAAAGATCGGAGGCTGCACCTGTGAAGGTCACTCAAGCTTTGTCTAAGGCAGTGTTTCTTAAACTTTCTTGTGCAGCAGACCCCTTTTATTAAAACTATACTCATTTAGCAGACCCCTTATTATGATAATTTCCCTCTGGGGTTAAAAGTGTTTTCAGTGTATAATATATAGTACTAAAATTGCTACTGAATTATTTATTAATGGCTTAACTTCAACATAAATGTTTACATTTTACTTGAGATAACTTTCACATTATTAATTTTGCATTATGCACACCAAATGAGCCACATTTTGGCCTAAAATTTATCTGATACCGACGGCCAAATTATCCTGCAGACCCCTTGGAACATTCCACAGATCCCCGGGAGTCCACACACCATACTTTAAGAAACACTGGACTAAGGATTCTTTGCTCGGCAAGACTGAGGCTGAGGGTCGAGGACATGAGGCTTCATTGGCCCGTGAATGTGCTTCTCATTCTCCTGGAAGAGACCTTAACATTAGGAATCCATCTCCTTCAGGTAGCTCTCTTCAGCAACGTTCCTCGTCTCGGAATCGTGCTCGGTTGGCGTCTCAAGGTCGTGTACTCGAATTGTCTCACGTTCGTGGACGTGCTTCCTCCCCCAACAGTGTCATGTTTCACCTGACGTACGTGATCCTTTACGTAATCATGTAGGGGATGCTTCTCTCGAGCCAGTATGCTGTTTGAGTCAGGATCGTGTACAAGTATCGCTGCAAGATGAGTTTCGAGAACCTTTGCTCTCAGTGTCTTCCGGTTTTAGAGCTTACATGCCAACCAATATTGTCCAGAATGTTGGACTTCCTGGGGAAGCTTCATCAGCAGTTTTACGGAAAGAGGAGGATACTGCCAAACCGTCTTCTTCACGTCAGTGGTTGGCTGTGCCAGAGCAGGAGGAGGGAGACAACTAAGAGTTTATGTCCACATTTGCAGAGGTTGTTGAACCCATTCGTGAGCTCAACAATCTTGAGGGTAGGGCGCAAGCTCAATCTTCTATCACCTCAATGGGTATATAAGCCTTGCTGGGTGCTAAACAGGACTCTAGAACTTCTTTTGAGCTCCCCTTGTCGGGTCACGGCCAGCCCACCCTACGTGTGAACGCTTTGGTGTCGGACCAAGATGGCTCTCTGCGTTCTAGTAGGTCATCTAAGCTTCTTCCCCTTCCTCTTGTGTGGCATAGGAAGTACTATTCCACTAGTACAGTTCAACTGATGTCCCTTCGCCTTAATCCGGATGCGATCTGTCTTAAACCTGGCCTAATTTTGGTACAGGTTAGGGCTGAAGGCCCTTCCTTTTCATCACAAGAATTTGTAGCTATGGAGACTACTGTGGCTTCCATCTCCCACAAGGTCTCCTGGCTGGACTTTTGGTCCACTGCGATAGCCAAGATTGCTTCAGATAGGACTGAGGGAGATTTAGTGAGTTCCTCCTCTCTCATTAGATTGTTAAAGTCCAGAGCTAAAGCAATTTCCTACCTGACACACCTTAGCTCCAACCTGTGGGCCAATCACCTCCTGGCCAGGAAAGAGACAGCACTGTCCGAAGTGGCAAATTCAGTGGACTTTTAAGTCTTCGTCATCTCTCAGAAATGGGGATCTGCTTGAGTTGCAGTTCCTGTTTCTGAGGACTGAATTGGAAAATGCTATCGACCGGCAACGAGCAGACACGAAAGACAGGTTGGTACATCAGGCAGTATCAAAGTCAGAGGCACGTTCAAGACCCCTCCCTCCTCCTCCTCAGCAACAGGTGAGAAGATATTCGCTTGTTAAATCTCCGACGAGTTCTGCCTCTGTGAGGGTCTCCCAATCTCCCTCACAGGCCAAGACATAGAAACAATGCCCCTTTCAATCATGTCCCTACAAGCCTGGTAGGGGCTCTTAGGGGAGGGGGCAGAGGGGGTTGTTGATAAAGTGGGCACCTCTCCCTCTCTGTTGCCATGGGTAGGGGGATGCCTGGCAGGCCAATGGGTCAAGTGGCAAGAGTATGGAGCGGAGAAATGGGTAGGATGTTATGCAGGTGGGATATCTACTACCATTCAACTTCTCTCTCACCTTCTTAGACAGACCCCTTCTCAATCAGACTTACGCCCACGACTCTCAGATGTTCATGGCTATTCGGGAGGAAGTGTCGAAAATGCTGAACAAGGGTGTGATGGAAGAAGTAGAGCATCCTTCTCTGGGGGTTTACAGTCGGATTTTCCTGATACCCAAAGCAACAGGCGATTGACGACCAGCGATCGATCTTTCCACCTTGAATAATTTTGTCAGGAAGACAAGGTTCAAGATGGAGACGCCCCGAACAGTGTTGGCACCGATAAGGGACAGCGACTTCTTGCTGTCGATAAACTTAATGGTTACTTAATTCCAGATCCCTATTCACCCTTCGTCCAGAAAGTTTCTTCGCTTCATTCTGGGAGAGCAGATCTTTCAGTTCAAGGTCCTGTGCTTCGGGTTAACCACGTCCCCTCAAGTATTCACAAGGGTCTTTGCCCTCATATTGGAAAGGCTCATGCTCAAGGTATTTGCCTGTTAAGGTACCTTGATGACTGGCTGGTATTAGCAAGCTCCAGGGAGAAACTGCTTCAGGACAGAGATCGTCTTCTTCAGTTTTGTCAGGAGCTAGGCATAATGATCAACCTAGAGAAATCAAACCTGGTTCCCAGCCAGAAAGCTCTTTACCTAGGTATGGTTTTAGATACAGCAGCGTTGTGGGTTTTTCCATCAGACCAGAGGTTGGACAAGTTGCGGCTAATAGCACAGAAGTTCTTGTCACAACCCGAACAGACAGCACATCAGTGGCAGGTGCTCCTGGGGATTTTGTCTTCTCTGGAGAAGCTGGTCCCTCGTGGGCGTCTTCATCTTCGGTCTCTGCAATGGAGACTGAAAGACTTCTGGACCCCATTGGAAGATTCTCCCCTACAGAGTCCCTCTGTCCAAGGAAGTGAGGCAAGACCTTCATTGGTGGTTGGACAACCAGAATATCTCAGTGGGAATCCCTCTACGTTCTCCCCCCCTCCAGACTTCCTTCTGGTTTTAAATGCCTCCATCTCGGGTTGGGGAGCTCATCTGGGAGACTTCCTTAAGTCAGGCATTAGGAGTGCAGAAGACAAGCTTCTACACATCGTTTTGGAGCTGAAGGCAGCTTTCATAGGACTGGAGGAGTTTCAGGAGAAAGTAGAAGGTCATTCGGTCATTCTGATGTCCAACAAAACCACAGTGGTGGCTTATGTGAACAAACAGGGGACCTGGTGTCTCGTCTCCTGCATTCCTTGACAGTAGAATTACACCAGTGGGCAATAGAAAACTGGGTAGAGCTCTCTGCCAGGTACATTCCAGGCAAGAGGAATGTGATAGCCGACAGACTGAGTTGTCGGAACTAAATCTAGGACACGGAGTGGTCTCTGCATCAGGTCATGGCAAACAGGCTTTTTCAGGTTTGGGGGAGGCCTATGCTAGACCTCTTCTCAAATCAGTTCAACAGAAAACTGGACGCCCTCCAACACCCTTGGGACAACCTTGAAGTTTATGCCTTCCCTCTGTTTTGCCTGATCTGTCAAGTTCTGAACAGGGTAATGAGTTCTCAAAATCTCAGGATGACCTTGGTGGCTACTCTGTGGCCTCAAGCAGTGTGGTTCCCAAACCTTCTGTCTCTTCTGGGAGAGGTTCCAATAGAGATTCCTCCGTGGCGACAACTTCTTTGTCAACTTCATGTCGAAAGACTTCACCAGTCAGTAGAGTAGAAACCCTGTCTCTTCATGGATGGAGACTATCAAGTATCTCCTCCGAGTGAGAAGATTTTCTAAGGAGGCAGCGGGACATATGTTCAGTTACCTCAGAAAATCCTCTTCAGCAGTTTACCAAGGAAAATGGGCAGTCTACTGTGATTGGTGTGGTGTCATTGACGGGGTATCTCTCCACTCAAAGCCTCTGTTCAGCGTATAGTAGATATTTTTATCTTTCTCATGAATAAGAATAGACTCTTTCTTTCTGCTGTCACAGGCTACAGTGCAGCACTAGGTTTGGTGTTAGGTATCTCTTCATCTTGGGGGATTTCCTTGTTGTTCAGGGGTTTCGAACAAACCTGTTCTCCAAAGGAACTCAAGTCTCATGCATAGAATGTTTTGTTTGTCCGGAGAAGCCTCACTCAAGCTCCAATCAAGCCCTTCTGACGCTAAAGACAATTTACCTGTTGGCCTTGGCTTCTTCAAAGAGAGTTGGGGAGCTTCATGGCCTAAGTTATGATGTGAAACATACCAGGGGTTGGGGGTTGGTGACCTATGAGTTTGTCCTGGAATTCATAGCCAAGACCCAAAATCCCTTGGTACAGGACAACAGATTTGCCTCTTTTTCCATTCCATCATTGAATGACTTTGTGAACAATGACCCACAGGAACTCTTACTTTGTCCTGTCAGATGCTACCTTAAAAGGACTTAGTCATCTAAGACCTAGCTTTTTTGTCAGCAATGGTCGTTCTAGAAAAGAGGTTTCCAAGAACACTTATTTCATTCTGGATATGTGAGGCAATTAAACAGGCTTATTCCTCGCCTGATGGTTCTGTCGCTGAGTCTGTGTGGGCTAGAGCACATGAGTTCAGAGATATAAGTTCTTCTCTGGCATTTAAGAAAAATTTTGCTGTTCATAGAATTTTGAGCACAGGTTCCTGGTTGCGCCAGTCCACATTCACTTCCTTTTACCTGAAAGATGTTGCTCACAGATCTTTGGACACGTTTTCCTTGGATCCTATGGTGGCTGCCCAACAAGTTGTGTAATTCATCCATTACCCCTAATAGGATATTTTGTATATTACCTATAATGATTGTGTAGAAGAGAGAATGAGTGACTTGGGTGGTTTCTTTCTTTCTTCTTCCTATGGGCGGGTTGAGGAATAGACATATCATATGCTGGAGTGGTCTGATACAGGTGAGTAAGGTAGCCATACTGAAAGTTGGTATGTTTTTGATCTTTGAAATACCAAACCCTCTATTCAGTAGCAAAATACTCCTCTCTCTACAGCAAGGGAGAGTGAGGGGGTGGTAACAAACCCCTGTGAGTATATGGTTTGTTACTTGAACAGTCAGAATTTTCTTTGATTCCCTGGTTGCAATAAATCTGCTCATATATCATTGTACTTCAACCCAGACGGCTGAGTTGTTAGATATCTATCCTCTCATAGGCATGAGACCACCTCCTCTAGAACTCATTCTTCTAAGAGGGGTGGTCAGGTGGCTTAACTCCCAGCCAGTTTAGGATACTTGTATCTCCCACCAAGTATAAGTCTATCCTATTATTAAGACCAAAGATTTGTTCTGCATATGAACAAATGACAAATGTTTTAATCAATTTGTATTTTTCATAGCTAACAAACCTGAGGTCTTAATGTTAACTGCCCACCTCTAGCCGCCACTCTCTCTGTTATAGTTCCTGGGTTGGGGAAAGACTAAATACATAACGAGGCGGTGCGTGGTCTCTGACCAGCTATCACCTCGTACATGCAGGAGTTGCCAGATCTCAAAGATTCCTTGCTTACAATCTTTGATTGTTTTTAACCAGTGACCAGCTAGCGCTTGGAAATATTCTATTGTTAGCTATAAAAAATACAAATTGATTAAAAAATTTGTCATTTTTCTTGTGAACCCAACAATCAAGGTATTCTCTGATCTCAGAGAGAGAGAGAGAGAGAGAGAGAGAGAGAGAGAGAGAGAGAGAGAGAGAGAGAGAGAGAGAGAGAGAGAGAGAGAGAGAGAGAGTGTCTATACGGCCTGAAGGACAGAATGGTTGTAAGCTTTATAGCCAATGCATACAGTGCATGCTCTTACTACTGGTACATGGTAAGTAGCATATGTAAGTGGATATATGGCAAATGTGCCTGGATACTTTTAATACAATTTTATTATTGCTACTATTGTAAGCAATGTCTGAGTATAGATTTGTATATAACCTTAACACAAAATAAAGTTATTGTTGTTATTAAGTTGGAAAACTTAGTAGATCTGAACTATTTTAGAACTATCTGACTGAACTATTTTGAACTAATCATACACTGGAAATATTTGAACTAATCATATACTGAACTTATTTGAACTTAATTTCTAAATCCCAAGCTGGAAAAGCCAAAAATCAAGAATTGGATTTAAATGGATTCTTGTTTACTGCACCTGTAAGAGCATTTCACAGCATAATTATTAGAGATAACTACTGCACACTCAGGGGTCTCTACAATCTTGCACAAAAGGGGAAGAAGAGCACTACGCCTTTCTCTAGTCCAAGTAAAGAAAAAGTCAAGTAATCATAAGCTTATTAATGAAAATACTTTGGATATAAAATGGCTACCCTGAGACATAAGGGTTAGTTTCACCCTATGATAGCTTTGATTTGAGACAGGTTGTCAGAATCAAACTCCTATATATCTAAAGAAGCATCTGCATTTACTTCATTTTTTTAATAAGTTGTGGATACTACCAGGATTAACCGTTAATAACATTTTACTCCTGTATATTTCAATTTTAGCCTTTGCATAAAATTAGAATATGGTCTTGATTACTTAGTGCCCTATTGTTCTACCAAATATGGACTCAGTTTCTGATATGTTAATTCTAAATCATACTATTCTGTGGTTTTTTCCAAAAAAAAGTATATCTTGCCAAAGCCATACAGAACTTTATCTCATTTAAAGATACACCTTTATAAATGATATTGTGATATTCCATGAATTTTACATAACTGCTAATAATTTAGAACATAATGATATACTGAACACAATAGAAAATTATATAAAAGCAATAAGGAAGGGGGGAGAGGTGTGACAAGATCAACATACAAGCACTACTCAAAAACTTTCTATGACAGCTATTCTAACAATAGAAAGTGTAATTCAAATGCACTGAACACTAAGATCAAAGCACCATAATAGTTTAATCCAAAAGGGTGTGTAAAACATCAGTCCCAGTACCCTTCCTATCCAAAATGCCTTAATGATATCCTTCACCAATCCCATTAAAATCAATAGAAAAATCAGCTGGATGAAAGTACTACTACAGGTCTGCAAGAAATGTTTGTGACACCTTCACCAAAGCAAAGCTCAAAATGAAATAAGAAATAACAAAGAGCAATAAGCAATCACTTCTTAACACTGTTTAAGATATCCAAATAACTGTGTAGTACAATGCTGTATGTACAATTAGTGAATAATATGCAGTAAAGTACAGTATTTTAGTGTCTATGGGTAAATTGCAGCAATTTATTAACATAATTTTCCTTATAATCAAGATGCTAGGTATCAGTGGAAGTGATCATACTCATCTTTCACCTCATCGCTGGACAACCCCATCCAGTGATGATACAGGAAATCCAAGTTCAACTTACCCTTCACTCTTGCTGAAAATGACAAGGAACACTACGTCAATGGTGGGTGTACACTAAACTATAATGGGTGACTGCTACTGGCTTCAGTGCAAATCCTTTTTATCATGACCTTCCCAAAACCAATCAAAAATTCAAATAAAAAATGAGAAAATCAGCACAGTCAGTAGTCTCCATAATAGCTTAGTCCAACTGGAATATTAAAATTTAGTAAAAAAAATTACTCTTTTTAATAATACAATTCCTAACTATATGAAATTAACACTATTCAATAAATCAATACTTATTGATAGCTGAATTACATTATCATCATTCATCCAAAACACACCATCTAAACAAAAACTGATGATTAAATTAACCATTTAATACCGTATAATGTACTTTCAATCATACGGCAAACTGTTAATTACTTTACAAACACAAAAACCCTAATGGTTACCATACTATAGCATACAAAATCCTTTTAGGTATCCAATGCATGCTGACAGATAGAGAAATGATGCATAATTACTAAGAGTATGTGTATTGTTAGTACTGTAGTTTGAACAGACTACAGAGTCAAAATTCTTCACTCACAGGGCTGGTCCAATAGATTTAATAATCTAATAGAGCATAACTTGACTAATATATTACAAATCTTCATAACACTAATAATTCCCAGCATATTTTTACATCTTAGTTTTTCCTTTAGGGGAGGTTAGGACAACTTTATTGTATCTTAACAATATCATTTTTGTACATGGAACTTACCCAGCAGATATATACTTAGCTGATTGACACCCTTGGTGGTGGGAAAGAGACAACTATTTACTGAATAGACAGGTAAACAACATACGTTGTAGGTAATAATAAATAAAACCTTGGTTTCCTACTTGATCAGGCGGAAGCCTCCATGGCTAATGCCTAGGAATCTGCTTCGCCTCAAGAGCCTCAGCGAGGATGTGACCTATGGCTAAGAGTTCTTGTGGGTCTGTCGATGGGGTCTTATCCATTTACTCGACAGAGCCTCTTACATGACAATATGCCTATGCCTAGTGGCATAATTAAGGAGCACAACACCGATCCCGATCACCTGATCCTAACACGAGGGTTAGTGCTTAAGTTGAAAAAGAGTTATCTACAAACTCCTTTCAAACAACCCAAAGAAAAAACACGACGTTAAATAAAATTTAACTCACTAGTTAAGGATCAGTATCTGCTCCCTATCCCAGCAATGTATCCGCAGACACGTATCAACCAAGAGAGAAGGATCCCTCGAAGGTTATCTTGACATCCTTCGGATAATGGGAAGTCAAACACAGAGTTGCATCTCCCGTATGTGACAGCTAATATGTCCTTATGACATATTGTTAGGGAAAGAACAAGAATTCGGAAAAGCTCGCACTTCATGCGCTTTTAATTCTCAGCTGTTTGAAGGAATCATCAATGCACTTATCAAGTGCTTAGGAGATCACAATGTCTCAAAGAAGGCAGGGCGTTCTTTGATATAGATCTCTTCTGGGTGAAGCCTGGAGCCTGGCTAGCGCTTGGCAGGCGTCAAGCGCCTGTCTAGCGCCTCGCGCCTGGCTGGAGCCTTGCGCCTGAATGGCGCCTAGAGCCTGGCTGGAGCCTCGCGCCTAGATGGCGCCTTGCGCCTGGCTGGCGCCTCGCGCCTGGCTGGTGCCTGATTGGCTCCTCCTTCCTGGCTAGCGCCTCGCGCCTGGCTGGAGCCTTGCGTCTGGCTGGTGCCTTGCGCCTGGAAGGCACCTGGAGCCTGGCAGAAGACTTCATGATTACTGGTCTATGAGTCTGCATGCCTCAAGAGTTTCAGCGAGGTAGGGACCTATGACTGACAAACCCTTACTGGATCATGTCAATGGGGGCTAGCCCGCTTACACGACAGAGCCTTCTCGGATCGTGCCAATGGGGGCTGACCCACTTACATGGCAGAGCCTTACCTGTATCATATCAATGGGGACTAGCCCTCTTACATGACAGAGCTTTAGGTTTCTCTTTACTGGAAGGAGCCTTGCATCTGGATGGATCCTCAATCCTGACTGGAGCCTAGCCTTGAAGGAGCCTGGCACCTGGATGGCGCCTGGCTGGCTCCTAGAGCCTGGCTGGCTCCTAGAGCCTGGCTGGCTCCTAGAGCCTGCCTGGCTCCTAGAGCCTGGCTACTAGAGCCTGGCTGGCTCCTAAGCCTGGCTGGCTCCTAGAGCCTGGCTGGCTCCTAGAGCCTGGCTGGCTCCTAGAGCCTGGCTGGCTCCTAGAGCCTGGCTGGCGCCTCGCGCCTCTGCTGGTCGCTCGGCCTGGCTGGCGCCTCGCGCCTGGCTGGCGCCTTCGCGCCTGGCTTGGCTCCTCCACACTTGCTGGAGCTTCGAGCTTGGAAGAGTCTCTAGGCTGTCTGACGATGTCCACATCGGACACTCTTATATCTGTCCGATTTGTTCGCCTCTGGCGCATTTGCGCCAGGTTGGAGGCCCGCTCCTTCTCAGTATCCGACCTGACAGAGTTCCTTGGAACTGTCCGCCTCTGGCGTCTTTCGCCTGATTGGCATTTGGCGCTTGGCTGGCGCTACATTGTCCGAGAGTCCTGAACAACCACATAGTTTATCAGGAGACTGGAGAGGGTGGAAGAAATTCTTCCCCTTTGAGCTTTTGGCCCCTGGCAAGGGGAGGTGATTTTAGTCAGCTACACCCAGTAGACGACAGGATATCTAACAACACGAGAGAGAAGAGTCTTCCTCTGAGGAGGATCCTTTCGTGACACTTCTTTGCCTAACGAGATCTCTTCTTACATGTTGATGAGGTTCCTCGTTGCAGAATCTTCCCTATCCTTGCCCGAAGGAAGGGAAGGAGTCTGGAAGTCGAAGGAGAGACTGAGCTGAAATTGGGCGGAACCCTGATTTCTAGCTCTTATTGTATCCTTCTGAATACCTTCTGGGAAGCATTTTGAGCCCTCATCGCACCCCGAAGACTCTGTAGGCAACGTTTAAACCATCTCTTCTTCTGTAGATGAAAAATGTAAGTACCCTGCCTGGGCAACTAAACTTCTCTCTGAAAGCGTTGCGTCAGGAATAGAGGGATTTATTTCTTTTGCCAGACATACTATGCTGGCAAGAACTCATTGCCGAGTCTCATTGAATCTGATGCGAGATTCCAATGCACAAAAATTCGCTTGTCTTCTTGGTCGTTTAGGGTTAAGAGAAACAAAGAATTCCTTCATAAACTTCCTCAAAGAAGTTAGATGAGGAGCAGTTCCATTTTGTCGGAACACGGAATCTGTGGCCACAAAAAAAAAATCCCATTCGAAGTACATGATATCCTACTCTTGTCGTATTGCGGTATCGTATAAGATCCCGAAGATCTTAATCCTCTGTTATCTCTAATTCCCTTTGTAGAGACAGAGTCTTGCCTTTTACTGCGTTCTTTGATAGCAGATATATACATAGGTGATTCTTCCCTCTGAAAGTGAAGAAAAAACCTCGCTATATGGTTCACAGAGGCATCGGAAGAGGAGGACAGTTTCCTCATTCCATCTAGCACGATCTGCAGCAATTCTATGTCTTAGCCATGACCTATTGTCATTTACCTTGAAAAAAAACCTCTCTTCATGTCCACTTCTGGTCAGTCTGCACGCGGACAGACTCAGAGTGGAGAGGTTTTATAGTCTATTTATAGATTCTGATAGAATATCCAGATACTCTTGGAAAAGCCTTACGAAACATGCTGTGAGAAGAACGTGACTTCTGTGAATCCAACTCTCTAAGGCCAAAATGAGGCATACATCCTCTCTTCCTTTGACGCCCAATTATCCTTAATATCTGTTAAGAATTTATAACTAGGGGAAAAAAGGCTAAAGTTTATTCCCCTTCTTTAAATTTAAAGATGTCTTATATTGCTACCTCTCTTGGTTCGAGGAAAAAGAAGCAGTCTAAAGGAATCCTGTTCGTCTTCTACCTTACAAGAGATCTATGAAGAAGACTTTCCGCAGGTTCTCACAACTCTTTTCAATAAATGTTAGACATATGTTAACAGTTATTATCTTCGATCGAGAAGGTTCTCACGGACATGCAAAATCTTGCATCGAACCTCTTAAGGATCGTTACGTTCCGTGTCTGTTCCCAAATAGGTTCTCTTTTGTTAACGCGAACCGGGGCGAAAAAGAGATTCTCGATGCTCTTTGCGATATGAAGAGTGTCGTGGAATTGGCCTAAGTGAAAAATTAAAATAAATCATTTCATCATTCCTTGTAAGCGAACCCCTTTTCGATTAAATGGGTAACGAAAATCAGGAACGAATCTTGCCGTTACCGAGCCTGCTGTCCGAGAGGCTACTGGACTCTTAGGTTAATAACTCGCTAAAACGAGAAAATATCTTGGATGGTGCTTCTGGCACAATTTGCGCCAGGCTGGCGCTTCCTTCTAGTTCTTTTTAGGTTATGTGCCATAACATCTATGCCTTTATGGTATACCCGACATCCTTCACATGTTAATTCCGTTCTTAGTGGGACAAAAAAACTTTTATATACGTAAGTATAGTCCATTCAGGGAAACAACTTCTGCCACTAAGAGAATGTTTCCCATCCGAACTCACCCAACTTCTCTTGAGCAATATCCGAATTTAAAAAGGTTGTGTGCGTTTCTCGAAAGGATGAGAGATTATATATTATCGCGCGCTGCCGTATTAGAATCCTTTATAATACTGTCACATTGTGGTAAACAGCATTAATCTAGGAAACCTTTGTAAGGATACTAGGAAATTCTGTAGTTACCTCGGTATGTGCATAAGACTTGACCATACCGTAGTCTTAAAGTGAATTCTCTACTACATTCATCTTCTCACTAAGCATGTACTCTAATAAGACCATGCTTTCGTAAGCATGAGAGCAATTATACAATATAGAGTTTCGCTGCGTTAGAATCCTTAAAAATGTTACCTACGGTAAACAGCATTGAAATGTAATATCTTTCTTATTGAAAGCTTCTTAGCAAAAGGCAGACAATATTTTATTTATGTTTGCTTAACTATCCCCTCAATCCGAGGCTAAAACCACGATTGTAGGGGAGAGACACGGTTATTCATTCCATCCCGCAGGAGAGACATATGTTACCGCCCACTCATGACCGACACCTACATGATACTGCGTTGGTGCCTAAGCGATAGCAGTCTCGTTAGCCGACTGGCCTTACTCTTCCAGAATTGCCAGCTACTCCATTTAATAAAGGAATCTTATAACAATTATTATCGAACTTCAGGAAGTTCTTATAATGCATATCTAAGCGAAACACAAGACTTCGATAAATCTAGAAGCTTAAGTCGGGTGTTGTCTTAACAATCCCTTTAAGCGTAGTCCTTCCTAGGAAATTCCCTGGAAGGATACTGTAATTGAGTTGCTCAGCAAAGAAGTAACTACGGTATGTGCTTATGATTTGCGGGTATCGTATTCTCATACAGCAGATACTCTACTACCTTCTTCCCTCCCCTGCCGAGGCAGATAGAGAAAGGATATTCTGGCGCCTGGATCCTTGCACCTAGCGCCTGGAATGTTCCGCGCATGCCTGGAATGTTTTCCGCGCGCTAGAAAGGAGACTCGCTCCTGGAACGTTCCGCTTGCGTGGAAGGTCCCGTGCGCCCTGACAGTTCCGAGCGCCTACTAGACCCCCTTTTAGAAAGAGCCTCTTGCCCGGAAACGTTCAATGGAAGGATCGTTCTGATTGCCACTCTACTGATAAGGCTCCTTGCTCTAGCCGTCTGTTTTTCTGGCGCAATTTGCGCCAGGCTGGCACTTCGTCTCTTTGAAGGCGCCTTGCGCCAAGAAAAATTTTCTAGAAACGCGGCTCGCGTTTGGTTTGTAGGAACGCGGCTCGCGCTAGTCTGTTAGCTGGAACGCTCCTCGCTGCTGGCTATAGGAACGTACCTCACGCTAGCTTGCTGGAACGCGGGCTTCATGGCAGCGGCTGGCTCTTGCTCAGTGTTCTCTTAGTTTTCAGAGAACGCGCTAGATCACTCCAAAAACATACATTCTTCGTCTTTTGTTTCGGATGTAAGATGAAGAGACGCACTTTTTTAAGGATGCCTTATCAATGGCTATCCTTGGCAGTCTGGGACGTTCTACAGAACCTGCCGAGGGGACGCCTGACCGGTGGGGGTTGGTTTCTCCCTAACCTTCCTGCGGCTGTCGACTTTTCCTCCTCCACTGGGTCTGGGAGTTTGGAAGAGGTCTAGACCTGGAAGCGCTACGGAGCCGATCAGACGCACCCTCCACTGCACTGGGAACACTATATTCACTTCTTACCTTTTTAGAGCTCGCCTTTTGAGCTCCATCCATTTATCTTCAAATTTGCACATATGAATTTGTAGATTCTGTGGAGTAAGAAGGTGATGAGGATGCAACAACTACTAGAATTGTCAATACTCTAACTGCTCGTTAGTACGAGAGCTCTTAAAGCTTCTAAGGAAGCGTATCTAGTTTATATGCTTTCCTGACTTCCTAAAGTAGGAAGTTAGATCTTATATTTCCTTCATCAAGTTTCTAACACTTATACACGTATTAGTGAAAAAAAAAAAATCAATATTTCCCTTATTGCAAAATATAAGTGTCTACCGAAAAATTCGGTAGTTTCACGTAATATATTCTTCGAAATTTCGAAGCCAAATTCATTAAAAAGTTAATAAAGTGTATGCCAAAACCAAAGACCAGTACTTCCTGCAAAAGAACAGCCCAGAAGGTCGATGGCGATGAAAAAACGAAAATCAAGTCAGGAGGTAGCAACAACGTGTTTGACACTACCGCGACAGAGAAAATCTGGTTCTAGAACGGTAACGTTCCTATTCCTGCCACCCCAGCGGCAGGGACGGTAGATACCTGACCTACTGCAGCGTGTGCCGCGAAATTCGAATTTCTGTCGGGGACGACGTGGAGTCTATAGCTAAGTCCCCTATATCTGCTGGGTAGTTCCATGTACAAAATTACTCTTTTTAATAATACAATTCCTAACTATATGAAATTAACACTATTCAATAAATCAATACTTATTGATAGCTGAATTACATTATCATCATTCATCCAAAACACACCATCTAAACAAAAACTGATGATTAAATTAACCATTTAATACCGTATAATGTACTTTCAATCATACGGCAAACTGTTAATTACTTTACAAACACAAAAACCCTAATGGTTACCATACTATAGCATACAAAATCCTTTTAGGTATCCAATGCATGCTGACAGATAGAGAAATGATGCATAATTACTAAGAGTATGTGTATTGTTAGTACTGTAGTTTGAACAGACTACAGAGTCAAAATTCTTCACTCACAGGGCTGGTCCAATAGATTTAATAATCTAATAGAGCATAACTTGACTAATATATTACAAATCTTCATAACACTAATAATTCCCAGTCATCTTTTTTACATCTTAGTTTTTCCTTTAGGGAGTTAGACACCTAATGGGTCTTTTAAATCCCTTTTTATCTTGTGTACTTTCCACAGGAATTCCTAACTGGTTTTCACACTCAATCATACCCTCCCTTCAAGATTTTCAAGTGCTATATACCTCTCTAATAGATTGCTCTTCCTTTTCTATCACATGCCAAAAACCATCAGAATCTATCATCCCATGACCATTACAACCTTCAGTTATTCATCACTTTATGCTATCTTCTCAGTAACTTCTAGACGTAAATCTAAGAACTATGCAGTTACAACTCTTGTGAATTACTTTAATTTTCCTTATAAGGTCCTATAAATAAGCATTTTACTGAAAGCACAGGTCATACACATGGATCATAAGTGTTTACCAACACAGCACTCTTTTTTAGATAGTATGTACTACTAGTTTTCTTACTGGCTTCCTAACCCTTTACTTTATGTCTCTGGGGTAACAAAAATACCTTCTGTACCTCCTCCTCTACAGTAGTTGCCTTGCTTAAACTGTTAGCTTTCACTGAAGAGCAAACCCATCATGCATGCCCTACAAGTCTAGACATGTGACTCATGGTGTTGACAACGATAAAATAATTATATTCACTATTATTCTCTGTGATCTGAGCACAGGAAAGTCCTTGCTCCTTTTGAATTCTTGCAACTATCAGTTACATTTCATACATAGTATTGGATTTACCTCTTTATAAGTGTAAAGTTAGGATAAAATAAAAATGTTGAAGTTTGGCAAAATTTGTATGGAGGTTTTCAGTTTAAACTTAGAAATTCACTGTCACAGGAAATGATGACTACCTATAAAAGGGACTGAGTCATGTGGGATGAATATTAAAAGTCAATGTCCTAAATGAGCGTGAAAAAATTACTTCAGTGTAATACGTATTCTGTTTGGCATGAATGCCATAATCAAATGGTCAATCTTAAATCCAAATCTACATGCATCCATTGTTCCAGTCTGCTTTATATATTCTTTTGTAGATCCTAATTGATTGGTTATGTTCCTTAGAAATTATGAAATTTCATTTCCTTTTTGTTAATTTTTCCTTGTTTCAATTTTATTCAGCATGCAGCCAAGTCAAATGTAACAGAAATATGTAGGCCCACAATGCAGTATTAGCCTCGTTTAGGTTTTTACCAGGTTCAATTACTGGAATAATAACATTAGCACAGTTTTCTGGAGATTAATTTCTCAACCTAAGGTGATTGTAAAACTAGCAAATATAATTCTGTGTAAATATGTGCAATGAGTTTTACAATAATAAAAAAAAAGGTCTTATCTTTTCCAGAGGTTAAACTACTGTATGAGGAAGGCATGTGTGCTCTATTTCTTAAAATCACTGAGGGATCTGGCAGCAGAAGTGACCTGACAAATATACCACAAAGTTTTGCAGTCTGCAACCCCTTACTATATGTAGGGAATAAGAGTATACTGGGCATCATTAAATAATATTCTTTGAGGGGAGTAAATTCCAGAAATACGAAAAAGGTATGTCACCAAAATTGCTTTATTTCTATGAAAAATGTTATTGTTAGTATACAATAAGGTTTTGTACATACTTACCTGGCAGATATATACTTAGCTTTACGTCTCTGACGTCACGACAGAATTCAAAACTCGCGGCACACGCGACAGGTAGGTCAGGTGATCTACCTTACCCGCCGCTGGGTGGCGGCTGTAAGAACCAATCTCCCTTTCCAGCCAGAATTTTTCCTTCCACCGGTCTCCTGAGGGGAGGCTGGGCGGGCCATCAATCGTATATATCTGCCAGGTAAGTATGTACAAAACCTTATTGTATACTAACAATAACATTTTTGTACATGAACTTTCCTGTCAGATATATACTTAGCTGATTGACACCCTTGGTGGAGAGAGACAGCAATATAAATATGGAAAAAAGGGGAAAACAACACTAGTTGTAGGATGTAAAAAAACAACCTTGGTTCTTACCTGTTTAGGCAGAAGACTTCGTAGTTACTGTCTATGAGTCTGCGTTGCCTTAAGAGCTTCAACGAGGGCGTGACCTACAGCTGACAGACTCTTTGGGTCTATCAAAGGGATTTGGTTATCCGCTTACTTGATAGAATCCGCAGCGGATCTGTCAACGGGGATTCGCGCCGCTTACTTTATGACAGAACCTAACAACATTCATTGCAAGGAGCTCAAACATAAACCGATCACCTAACCAATCTAATCGTTGTTAGACTACGAAATGAAAAAAACATGCCTACCCACATGTTCTTTCAAACAACCAAAAACTACAACCTAACAAGGGGAAAAAAATATATACTACTAAGGATATGTCTCAGCTCCCTGCCCCAGCACCGAATCCGCCGATACGTACGGGCCCTAACCCGAAGCACTTTTCATACGTAACTTTGACGTCTCTCAGATAGTGGTTTGCAAAGACTGAGTTTGCAACGCCAGAATGTTGCCTTCATAATATTACTCAGGGATATGTTTTTGTTAAAAGTCAATGACGTGGCAATAGCTCTTACCTCATGAGCTTTGACCTTAAGGACTTTGAATTGACTTTCATCCACATATCGCATGCGCTTCTTTCACCAGGCTTCTGATAAAGAAAGAAAGCGCATTCTTCGAAAGTCCTCCTTGAATCTCTTACAGAGCACCAAAGGTTGACATCATTGCCCCTAAGTTTTTTCTTTCTCTGTAGATAGAATTTCAAACTTCTTACTGGGCAAAGCTCCTCTCTGCTTCCCTCGCCATACTAATGCAGACAATCCTTGTACTTCAAAGCTCCTAGGCCAAGGATTTGAGGGGTTCTCGTTCTTGGCTAAGAACGAAGGAAGGAACGAACAGATAGCTGCATCTCCTCTGAATCCCACATTTCCTTCTAGTGCATGGAGTTCACTAACCCTCTTTGCGGAAGCCAATGCCATGAGAAAAATTGTCTTCTTCGTAAGGTCTCTAAACGATGCAGACTGAGGCGGTTCGAACTTATTGGACCTCAGGTAACGTAGCACTACATCCAGATTCCAACTCGGAACCCCTGGAGAAACTTCTTGATGTTTTCAGAAACGATCTTAATAGATCATGAAGGTCCTTATCTTCTGAAATGTTTAAGTTTCTGTGCCTAAACACTGCAGATAGCATGCTACGATAGCCTTTAATGGTTGATACCGCCAATCCACTTTCTTCCCTAAGGAAAAGTAAGAAGTCTGCTATTTGGGTCGCAGAGGTACTGGAAGAGGAAAAGTGATGGTTCCTACACCATCGCCGAAAGACGTCCCACTTCGATTGGTAGACTCTAAGGGTAGAAGGCCTTCTTGCTGCTGCGATAGCCGTTGCAACTCTTGCAGAAAAAGCCTCTCGTTCTGACCAAACTTTTGACAGTCTGAAGCCAGTCAGATCTCGAGCGGGGAGGTTTTTGTGATACCTCTCGAAGTCGGGGTTGTCTGAGCAGATCGATCCTCTGTGGTAATGTTCTCGGAAGATCTACTAACCATTCCAGTACCTCTGTGAACCATACTTGTGCGGCCAGAACGGGGCTACCAGCGTCATCCTTGCTGCCTCCGATTCTGCAAATTTCTTTAGAGTCTCTCCCAGTATCTTGAATGGAGGAAAAGCATACATGTCTAGACCCTTCCAATCTAGTAGGAACGCGTCTATCGACACTGCCCTCGGGTCCGATATCGGAGAGCAGTAGTTGGCTATCCTCGGCATTCTTGGCTGTGGCGAAGAGGTCTATATGAGGCTTGCCCCAAAGCTTCCACAGGTCCTGGCAAACATCTTCGTGAAGAGTCCACTCTGCAGGCAGGACTTGATCTTTCCTGCTTAGGAGGTCTGCTCTGACGTTCTTTTCTCCCTGTACGAACCTGGTAAGGAGACAAATCTTCCTTTGCTCTGCCCAAAGCAGAAGTTCTTTTGCTGTCTCGTACAGGGAGAAAGAGTGAGTCCCCCTGCTTTTCCTGATGTAAGCCAGGGCCGTGGTGTTGTCCGAGTTGATCTGTACTGTTGAAGCTAGGACGTGGGGCTCGAAAGCTTTCAAAGCTAGCCAAACCGCCATCAGCTCCTTCTTGTTGATGTGCCAGGTCCTTGTTCCTTGTTCCAGGTGCCTGACACTTTCTCTTGAGCCGAGCGTCGCTCCCCACCTGTTTCCGAGGCGTTGGAATACAACACTTGGTTGGGGTTCGGAATGTGAAGGGACATCCCTTCTGCAAACCTGAGAGGGTTGGCCCACCAAGAGAGGTCCTTCTTGATTTCCCTTGAATATCTCGAAGGAGAACTCTAGGTTTTGCGAACGACACCTCCAGTTTCGATGTAGAAAGAACTGGAGAGGTCTGAGGTGCAACCTTCCTAGAGAAAGGAATTGTCTCGAACGGAGAGTGTCCCCACAAACTCATCCACTCCCTCGCTGTGCATACTTCTTTCTCTAGGGAAGGCTTTGACTTTCTCTGACCCTCGGGCTATCCGTTTCTGGAGACGGAAAGCCCGAAAACTCCAGAGAAGCCATCCGAATCCCCAGATAGATACGATCTTGACTGGGGATCAACTGAGACTTTTGAAAGTTCACCAAAAGTCCCACCCAGAGAACTTGCCATGAAAAGGGTCTTTTGTAGGTCCTCCAAACATCTTTCCTGCGACTTGGCTCTGATCAGCCAGTCGTCCAAGTAAAGGGACACTCTGACTCCCTCCAAATGTAGCCATCTTGCTACATTTTTTTTTTCATTAGGCCTGTAAACAGACCTGAGGGGCTGTTGAAAGGCCGAAGCACAAAGCCCTGAACTGGAATATCCTTCCTCCTCCATCATGAACCTGAGGTTTTATTTCCTTGACGAAGGATGGATAGGCAACATGGAAGTAAGCGTCCTGAAGATCTAGGGACACCATCCAGTCCCCTGGCCGAAGGGCCGCCAAACACTTGAGGATGTCGTCTCCCATGGAACGAACTTCCTCTTTTCCTACAAAGAAATTCAGGGCGCTTACATCCAGAACCGTCTCCATCCTCCTGAGGCTTTTGGAATAGAAAATGCGGTTGTAAAAGCCCGCTGAGCAAGGGTCGCTCACCTAGCTCTATAGCCTCTTTCTCGAACATGTTTGTTCCACTGCTTGTGATAAAGCAAGGCTCATGATGGGATCCCTGTACCTGGCCACCAACTCCCTCGGAGTCGTTGTCAACGGTGGTCTTTCCGTAAAAGGAATCAGATATCCTTTCCTTATAATCGAGAGGGACCAGTTGTCCGCTCCTCTCTTGCCCAGGCTTCCGAGAATCTTAGAAGTCTGGCACCTACTGGTGTTTGGAGGACTACTTCCCTACTTCTTAGCTCTGACAGAGCGTGAGAAGGATCTACCTCTCTTGAAAAGGTCATTACCTCTCGAGGTAGAGGCTCTAGAAGGGGGGCCCCCTCGAAAGGGCTCCTGTCTAGCTGGAGTCTCCTTTCTTCGTTCTTCGTCTGGAAGGAGGTCCTAGGCTTCCGTGCCGACTGCGCGAGCATGTCCTGAGTCGCCTTCGCAGAGATAGATCCTGAGATGTCCTGGATTATCATTCTTACGGAAATAGCAGAGGGCGGAGGAGCTGCGAATACAGGAGAGAGGCTCTTTGGGCATGCGAAACAGACTTAGTCCATAAAGAAAAGAAAAGCAGCAAAGACTGATCTCTTCTTAAGGATCCTGCTCCAAATAGGGAGGCTATTTCGCTCGATCCATCTCTAACTGCTTTGTCAATGCACGTTAGAACACTGTTGAGATCTTCTGGCGAAAATAGCATCCGGGTTCTGAGTCTTCTTAGCCAAGACCCCCAAAGACCAGTCAAGGAAGTTGAAGACTTCCAAGACTCTAAACATTCCCTCAGCAGGTGGTCAAGCTCGTTCATAGCCCAGGTAGTCTTAGGCAAGACAAAAGAGCCGAGCGTCGTGCTGCATCTACCAGAGAAGAGAAGTCCGCATCCGCCGATGAAGGAAGACCCAGACCTAGGGGTTCTCCAGACTCGTACCAAAATCCAAGTCTGCCCCGTAAGCTTGGAAGGAGGGAAAGAAAACACATCTTCCCTTTCTCTTCCTTAGAAAGCAGCCAATACCCAAAACCTCTCAAAGCCTTCTTCATTGAGATGGTTGGCTTCATCCTCACACAAGAGGAAACTTTCGTCTTCTTCTTCGAAGTCGAGAATAAAGAGAGAGGAGACGGAGGAGCGACGGGAGTAAGGGAGTCTCCAAACTCTTGAAGAAGGAGATCTGTAAGGATCTTTATAGGACGAAACTGACGAGTCCTTCACCAAATCCTCTTCTGAAGGTTCAACTTCATCCACTGAAGAACCCTCCGCTTCTTTACGAGGGCAGTTAGCCTTCTCTAAAGAAATGCGCCTGTCCAGAGAGTGTCTAGTAGCAGACTGGCGCCTATCGAATGTGAAGCCAAGTTTCTGGAGAGCTCCTCTCGAATGAGTCCTTCCTACTGCTGATGAGTGCGTGCTCTTTGCTCCTTAATCCTACTCCTAGAATTCCGGGCTTCCAAAGGGGAGCGCCTGCTAGGAGAGGAGAGCCTACTAATTGCTCAAGGGCGCTTCTCAGGATCCATGCGCCTGTTCAAAGGAGAGCGGCTGCCAGGCGAGCTGCGCCTACCGCATGAGGCGAACGCCTACTAGGCTCTTGGAGCCTACTTACAGGAGAGCGAAGCCCTGGAGAAGGTCGCCTACTAGGAGACCGGCGTCTACCATGCTCCACAAACTTCGCTCCCGACTTGTGTGTCTCTTCAAAAGGTGTCTCCCAGAAGAGACATATCTTTCAGGCTCTACACGCCTGTCCTGAACCGAGCGGCTAAAAGGAGAGCCGCGCCTATCAGGAGAAAAGAGTCTATCCTCCGCACCACGCTTGGGAGCGGGAGAGCGTCTACTTGGGGAGTAGCGCCTACTAGGCTCAAGGCGCCTAACAAAAGGCGAGATCCTGTCTCTTGACGAAATCCATCAAAGAGTAGGCTCTCTTATCCGGAGAATGAAGGATCTTCGGTAAATGCGCGAGAAGGACGAGGCTGTACCCGCCTGTCTTTAGACGAACGCCTACTAGGCGCTAGATCCCTTCCTACTGGAGAGATGTAGTCACCAGGAGAAAGCTTCTTGGGCGATTGACGCCTGGAAGACGACAAGCGCCTGCCGAGGGAGAGAGCCTCCTTCCATCCGCTGATAAAGGAGAGAGAACCGACTCTGACTGAGACGGTAACACAGGCGAAGGAATCCTAGACTTCTTGACAGGGAGAGAGACGTCTTTCCGACGCGTTCCTCCTGCCAAGGAGCCCGCCAGCGCCGAAATCTGCGCTTGCAGTCCAGCAAGAATTCGAGCTGGAGATCTTGCAAAATCCTCCACCGGAGAAGAGGCTCGAAGCCTACTATGAGGCGAGAACTCCTGCTCCCTCCTGGGTTTCTTGATCTCTACTTCCGGCTCTTCTGGAAAAACTTCCAGGCTGGAAGGAAAGGAGCCAGGCGCCTTCCAGGCTCTCTTCAGCGGTCGCGAAGAATCCGAGGCGCTCCATCCTCTTCTAGGCGAAGGTGAGGAAGACGAAGAGAAGCATTGGCGCAATACCTCCTTCTTCGCGCGAACAAGGGCAGCCTGGGTACGAGCATCAGGATCTACCGAGGGGACGCCTGATCGGTGGGAGTTCTCCCTAACCTTCCTGCGGCTTTTGACTTTCCTCCTCCACTGGGACTGGGAGTCTGGAAGAGGTCTAGGCCTGGAAGCATTAAGGAGCCGATCAGACGCACCCTCCACTGCACTGGGGTCACTGCACAATTCACCTTCACTACTCTTACCTTCTTGCAACGAACGAATCTTCTTTTCCATGCTAAGGATCGTGGCTCTCATGGTTGCCACTTCCGTAGTCTTTTCCTTAGTTCGATGCAGGGCGAATGAGCTGAAACTGGAGAAGGTTCTAATGCTACAACAGGATTTTCTTCTACCTCGCTATACGAGACTTTACTAGAAATCCTAGACGAAGCCTTTCTCAACCCCTGTCTTTTCTCTAACTTCCTCAAAGTAGGAAGAAAGAGCCTTCATTCACCCTCATCCAACTTCTCACACTCATTACACGGGTTAACAAAAGAACATTCTTTCCCTCTCTACATTTAAAGCAAACTGTGTGAGGATCTACCGTAGCTTTCGGTAGTCTCCACCTTGCATTCATCCATAGCACACTCTAAACATAGAAGATTTCTTAACCTCACTCAGACATCTCGAAATCAAAGAAAAAATCCAAATCAATATCCAAAAACAATCCACAAATGCGTATGCCAAGCCAACAAGATCAGGTACTTCACCGAAAGTCAGTCCAAATAATCCACGGCAACGAGAAATGAATAAAGCTTCAGGAGGTAAACAACCACAGGTGTAGTCGTCACCGGCGACAGAAAAATTCTGGCTGGAAAGGGAGATGGTTCTTACAGCCGCCACCCAGCGGCGGGGTAAGGTAGATCACCTAAAACCTACCTGTCGCGTGTGCCGCGAGTTTTGAATTCTGTCGTGACGTCAGAGACGTAAAGCTAAGTATATATCTGACAGGAAAGTTCATGTACAAAATGCTAGTTTGGCCCCTCCGTCACTGGAGCTCTCTCAATAGTTTTGGAATTACCATGGATTAATTATCTAAAATATGATGTGTTAGTGGGCACCTACACTTCATTAATTTTATGAAAACTGGCCCATTTGCCACAGATATATTGTCTCCAAGAGATAATGTTTCCTCATATTTCCTGTTTCCTGAATTTCACAAAGGACTGATTCAGTTGTATATATTTCTACACATATATATAGACCAAATTTACCCATTTTGAGAAAGAAGAGTAAGAGTAAAGAAATATTTACTTAAGAAAATGACAGACAGACATAAAACAATGATTCAAGAAACCTTGTGCATCCTTAAGCTGTTCTGCAGTTTGTTTCTTGCTCACACTGAAGCCATCAATTTGCTGTTGTAACTGCTGTTCTCTTTTCTGACCCTCTTCAAGATTTCTTTCTAAGGCATTCACCTAACAAAAGGGAAAATAAAAGAATCTGTAAACTCAGTTACAACTCTAGTAACAAACAAACATTTTATATGTGCAATATTGGGTGCAAGCAGAAAAATGACACATTCAAATTTGATGCAAAATCTTTAAGAATGCTTGTGAAAGTTGCTGAAAAATAAGGGAACTACCCATGATGTGGGGAGAAGTTACTAGTTCCCTCACAGACTGTCATTCCTTAATAGAGGAATGCAATATTTGAGATCAAGAAGCAATAACTTCATGTAAAATACAGATAGGTGCATTTGAAATATGAAGTTTTTATGAATAAAACAAAGTTTAATGTATACTTACCTGGCAGGTATATATATAGCTTATATTTCTCTGTTCCACCTGGCAGAAAATTTTCAAAACTCGCGAATCGCTAGTAACCTATTTTTAGTTTAGTTCAGGCAACCCCCACCACCCGTTACCGTGGCGCTAGCGCTAGGAACCGTTCCCAATTGGGCCAGAGTTTCTCTGAACCCTGTCCCCCTGAGGGGAGGCGGGTGGAATTGGGAAATTAAATATATACCTGCCAGGTAAGTATACATTAACTTTGTTTTTATCATAAAAACTTCATTTTAATGTATGACACTTACCTGGCAGGTATATATATAGCTGATTGACACATTTGGAGGTGGGTCAAGGACAGCAACATTCTTAGAGTATAAAAATATTATTAAAATATTATTAAAACTAAACCAGGTTTCCTTACCTGCTAAGGTAGCTGACTTCATAGTCCTGCCTCTAAGCCTGCTTAAACCTTAGTAGCTCTCAACAAGGAAGTGTCCTGTATGTTGAAGAAGCTAAGACTGGAACTGACAACTGGACGTGACCAATGTGTTGACAGATCCTTACAGCCCTCTTATGCCACGGCATTCAAGCTAGTAACAGATCATTTACCTGAACTACACACACACCATCACCAGATAACTACTAACACGACTGAGAAAAGTACCGCATCCTTTTCTCAGACGACCAATAAACACAAACACCATCACCTAATAAAATCAACTAGCTTACAAGAAGGTTATGGGTAGTAACTCCTTTGCCCAATACTGTACCCGAGGGACACGTATGGACCTAGCGTCTGACAATTATCGAAGGTTGTCTGAACGTCCCTCAGATAATGAGACGCAAAATATTGAATTAGTTCTCCAATATGTTGATCAATAATTTCCTTGAGGGCTAAATTCTTTTTAAAAGCTAATGAAGTCGCCACTGCCCTGACTTCATGAGCCTTCACTTTCAAATACCAAAGCTCTGCTCTTCACACAACATAGAGCCTCTTTAATTAATTCTCTCATGAAGAAGGCTAGAGCGTTCTTCGTCATGGGTCTAGTGGTCTTTAACTGAACACCACAGAGCATCAGACTCCCTCTGATAACTCTTGTTCTTTCTATATAACATCTCAACGCTCTCACTGGGCAGAGAACTCTTTCTGCTCGTTACCGACCAATTCAGCTAGACCCCACACTTCAAAGGATCTTGGCCAAGGATTAGCTGGATCCTCATTCTTGGCCAAGAAACCTTCTTGGAATGAACACACTGCATTGCCGTGTCTCCATCCCACCTTCTTCGATATGGCCTGAAGCTCACTAACTCTTTTAGCAGTTGCCAATGCTACTAAAAAAAAAGATAGTCTTCTTAGCAAGATCTCTCAGAGAGGATTCCTCTAACGGTTCGAATTTGCTAGAAGTTAAATACTTCAAGACCACATCCAGGTTCCACGCAGGTGGCCCCTGCTTCTGATTGTTTCTTCGTCCCAAACGACCTAATCAGATCTCTCAGATCTAGGTTATTCGAGATGTCTAGACCCCTGTGTCTAAACACTGAGGTTAGCATACTCTTATAACCTTTAATTGTCGAAACACTGACAAGTGTAATTCTTCCTCAAGTAAAGAAGGAAATCTGCGATTTGGGTCGGGTCACAGAGGTACTGGATGAAGACACTTTCCTGTTTTTACACCACTTCCGGAAATTGTCCCACACTTCGACTGATACACCGTGATTGTGGATGTTTCTTCTGGCTCTAGCCACTGCACTGGCCACCTCTCTAGAATATCCCCTCGCTCTGACCAGACGTTCGATAGTCTGAACGCAGTCAGACCCAGAGCGAGGGTATTCTTGTGAAACCTGTCGAAGTGTGGGGTTGTCTGAGTAAATCTACTCTTAGAGAGGAGAGTCCTTGGCGTATCTACCGTCCATTCCAGTACCTCTGTGAACCAACTTTGGGCCGGCCAAAACGGGGCTATTAAGGTCATCCTCGTTCCTTTGCTCTCCCTGAACTTCTTCATCACTTTCCCCAGCACCTTGAACGGAGGAAAACGTACAGATCTAAGTTTGACCAATCCATCAGGAATGCATCTACCGCCACTGCTTCCTGGTCTGGAATCGAGAGCAATATGTTGGTAACCTCTTTGTTCTGGCTGTCGCAAACAGATCCACACCGGACGGCCCCACAACTTCCACAGGCTCTGGCAAACCTCCATGTGCAACGTCCACTCCGTCGAGAGAAGTTGCTCTCTCCTGCTCAACAGGTCCGCACCCACGTTCTTCTCCCTGTATAAACCTGGTGAGTATCACGACTTTCCTCTTCTGCCCAAAGCAGAATTTCTTTTGCAGATTGTAAAGGGGAAAAGAATGAGTTCCCCCTTTGCTTCCGAATATATGCCAGAGCCGTGGTGTTTGTCCGAGTTGACCTGCACTGTCTTGTTTCGAATCAACTCTCTGAAGTGCTTCAAAGCCAAAGAAAATTGCCAACGTTCCAATTTCCTTCCTGTTTAGTGCCACTTTGTTTCGTCCTTGTTCCAAGTCCCGACACCTCTTGAGGGCCTAATGTCGCTCCCCAACCCGCGTCCGACGCGTCGGAAAACAAGACGAGGTCTGGGTTCTCTGCTAAGCGACATCCCTCTTGCTAACCTGCCTGGAGTTAGCCACCACAATTTAATCCTCCTTTACTTCGGTCGGATAGAAACTGGAAGAATCGGTTGCGATTTTCTTGGCCATGAATCCTTCAGGAAAAACTTGAAAGAGGTCTCATGTGCATTCTTTCCTAAAGAAATGAACCTCTCTAGAAGAGAGTGTGCCCGTAGACCTATTCACTCTCTTGCAGAGGCATCGGTCTTTCTTTAGAAATCCTGCACCTTCTGACTGCATTGGGCTTGCCTTTCGGGGGACGGAGGAAAAGCCCGAAAAGTCACTGCCGATATCTGAATCCCCCCAAATAAAACTATCTTTTGTTGTTGGGGCTCCAAAATGGGACTTTTCCCATATTCACTACCAGACCTAGGTCTTTTGCTAAGTCAATGTTTGACTCACGTCCTCCAGACATTGACTTCTCGACTGGGATCTTATCAACCAGTCGTCCAGATACAAAGACACTATGATCCCTCTTAAATGTAGCCATCTCGGCCACATTGGACATCCTCCTCGTGATACTTGAGGGGCTGTGCAAAGGCGAAGATAGGGCCTTGAACTGAAAGACCCTGTCCTGAATACAAACCTAGATACTTTCTGCTTCCTGGATGGAAATGGAATATGAAAGTATGCGTCTTGTAAGTCCCAGAGTCGCCATCCAGTCCCCTGGACGTACCGCTGCCAGTACTGAATCGTTCGTCTCCATAGTGAACTTGGTCTTTTCTACGAAAAGATTCAGTTGACTTACGTCCAGCACTGGCCTCCAACCTCCCGAGGACTTTGCAACCAGGAACAGACGGTTGTAAAATCCCGGAGATTCGTGATCCAGAAACAGGTTTCTATTGCTCCTTGCTCTAGCATGGAAAGCTACTTGCTCCCACAGAGCCGCTTTCTTCTCTCTAAATCGTTGTTAATTTGTCCCCGAGGGCTCTCGGAGATGTTGCGAGAGGAGTCTTTTCACGAAAGGAATCTTGTATCCTTCCCGAAAGCTACGTTGACAGCCCAGGGATGCCTTCATTTGTTGTTCCAAACTTCCCAAAAAACATTTGTGAGTCTGGCTCCCACTGTCGTTCCTGGAGGAACCGAGTTTTCTCATTCTTTTAGAGGGAGTCTTGGCTCCTCTTTTCGCGGGTACTCTCTTACCCCCTAAAGGCGGGTCGAGCGAATGTTCTTCCTCGAAAGGGCTGTTGCGACGGTCTAGTCTCCTTTGGCGTCTTCTTACCAACTTGGTTGGTAAGAACTTCTTAACGAGACGAAAGAAGATCTTGAGTGATTTCTGCGAAAGGGATAGAGCTATATCCCTAATCACCTCTGAAGGAAACAGCTGTTTCGAAATGGGGAGAGAACAGTAACTCCGATTTTTTGAGAGTTAGAAATCTCCTTATTTGTGGCGAACGAACACAACAGCGATCTCTTCTTAAGCACTCCTGCTGTGAATAACGAAGCCACTCATTCGTTCCGTCTCTAAGAGCCTTATCCATGCAGGACATAATGCTCTTATAGCTGTTTCTAAAGTCCTGCGAATCCTCTTCTCCTATGGAATTCGCTAGCGCTCCCCAAAGACCAATCTAAAGAAATTAAAGACTTCGAAAAGTCCTAAAATGAACAATTTGTCCAAAAATTGCATTTTTCCTAACTATACAAACCTGAGGTCCTTTTACAATAGGAAGGTACTAGCGGCAGCTGGATAGGTCGTAAGCTTTCGAACAAGGGGTTCGGTAGTTAATGCTTGTCCGACAGGCGCGCGCGCGCGCGACTGGTAGTAAAACAAATCACTTTTGCTTTTGGGTGGCCCAAGCAAAAACTGCAGAGTGAGGGGTGGCATGAGGTGGGGCTATGTGTAAAAGGACCTCAGGTTTGTATAGTTAGGAAAAATGCAAATTTTTGGACAAATTGTCATTTGTTCCGAGACGGCATACAAAAACCTTCGGTCCTTTTACAATAGGAAGACTCACTTCTTGGTGGGAGGAATCTGAGTCTTTTTGTGAAAACAGACTGGTGTTTTCGCCCAACCTGGAATGCCTCCCTGGTCGTAAGAGCGAGGGAGGGATCCAAGCCTCTGTCCGATTGATCGGGGGTGTGCACCGCAGGATCAATGGTCAGACCTCTGGACCAAGTACTAAGAGAGAGGCAAGCGATCTCTTCGTACAGCAAACAAGAACAAGTTCCTATTTGCAAGAGGCAACATAAAGTTATGGTTTGTCCTCTTGTTGGCATCCACTTCCCCCCCCTTGTAGGAGGAAGTGGGGTGGATATTCGCTCCCATCCCTAGTGAAAGGGATAGGATGGGGCTCTGTCGAGTAGCTCACCGGCATCTCGTCCTTATCCAGCAAGGTGATGACCGTATCCCTCTACCCACAGGTTAGAGGGGGAGAAAAAGATAGGAAGAGAAGCCAGTCACTCTCTAATTCACTTATCTATTAACAGTCACACCAGGACTCGATTTGCTGTTCAGCCTGCTAGGTGTCTGGGTTAGCTAGACAACGTGTTGAGCAGCCACCACGGGTCCTAAGGGGAAAACGATCCACGGACCTGTGGGCAATATCCAAAGTAGAAGACGGTGCCGGTGGTCTGGTTGTACCAGACCCTGCCTTCAGGACCTGCGCCATGGAGAAGTTCTTGTGTAACTCGAGGGAGTGTACTTATAGGTCATCTTGGTGCTGACGGAAGAGTCTTCAACAAACTCACATCCTGGGATGTCGAGTTCTTCAGAAAGCGCGGTCGCGCTTTCACAGGACAAGCAGCATCTCTTCGCATCGAAGGCGGTGAATCCATTAGGGAGGGGGCGGGATTGTGAAGGACTCTAACCGATCGTCAGGACCGAGGGTTCAGAGTCTTCGCTACGAATTTCGGTGTACGAAATCGAGCGTCACGAATCCCCATCCCTGGATGCTTGAACTTCGCAGGAAAAGTCATGCAATTACCTCAGAGGAAAAGAAGGGAATGGTCGTATGAACCCTAACCCTCTTCTCGACTTCGGTGATGTCCTGTACCCCATACTGGTCTATCCGCTGGGCAGCGAAGTTGTTTTCTTCTCGGGTAGTGGATAGGACACAGACATCAATGTGGGTGTCGATGGTATGGTACTGTGACAAGCGTTAGGACGAAAGAAAAGATTGTTATGGAACAACCGAACTCAAAAGTCCACAGCGAAGTTCGTAACAGACTTGGGCGCTCTGACAGCTGCCGACTTGACTGCGTTCGGTAGGAGGCAAAAAGTTGTCCAGGCACCCGAGCAAGTCACGTGACCTTCGCCTTAAAAGGGTTCTGCCAAGAGACTAAACAAATAATTTGTTCGTCACCGATGCCAGAAGGCAAGGTGATGACTCTCTTAAGGCATGTGCCCAACAGGCGAAAGTCAAATGCCTTCTAGAGACCGAGGTCCTTGATGGCAAGATATCTCATAGTACAGTAAGTCCTCGGGTTACGCTGGTCTCGACTTACGATGTTTCGTGGTTACGAACGCGCCCCCATAAAAATATAAAAAAAATAATATTTGCGTTGTTCCGTCTTACGCGGTTTAGCGTCCGTAAGCAACGTAAACAAACGCGAAACTAGTTCCAGGCGCACAGCGGAAGAAATAACGCTTTGTGGGGAGAGGACGGCGTCGCTTTCGCTACGCTCATTCTCGCCCTACGCCATTTTGGTGTGTTTACAAGGCCTCTCTCTCCCCTCGTGTTGTTATCGTTTTTGTAACTTTTTTGCTCTTTGTTATGGGGGGCTCCCCAAGCGCAGGCGGACTTTCTTCTGATTGGTAGTGCATCGAAGAAAAGAAAGGCCATCACCATGGAAATTAAAGTGGACATTATAAAGCGATCTGAGAAGGGAGAAACGCCAACAAACATTGGCCGCTCGCTTGGCCTTAGCCGTTCGACCGTTGCTACCATTATCAAAGATAAAGAGCGCATCGTTGAACATGTGAAAGGATCTGCTCCTATGAAAGCGACAGTGATAACTAAGCAGCGTAGTGGTCTAATAATGAAATGGAAAGGTTATTGGTGCCTCACCTCAAGAATCATCTGCCTCAGCATCTCCAGCAACTTCTGGAGGTTCTTTTTCTCTTCACTAACCTCCCCCAGTCTCTCCAGCACCGCAGCTTCCTCTCCAGTGTGCAAGCCAATCAACTAATAAAGGTAAGGAATTGTTCTCTCGTTGTTATGATAGGTATTTACATATTCTCGGCTAAGGAGAAACAACATATGTGTCGTTGAAGACGAAGGTGTACAGAAAATGCAACCTACGTCTTCGCAGCTGAACCGAGAGAAGGATTCTCAAGATTCTGAACCTGTTATACAAAGACTGAGAACGCTAACCGCTATTCATTGCTGTCCGGTGAGGATCGTAGTTGCAATAAAAGCGGAGCGCTTTTCAGTAATGAAGACAGGGAAATACTGCCTGAAGAAACTGCTTCTCATGGGCTGAACCATTTGGAAGTAGAGCTGTCAGGTCGGAGAGTAGGCGATGTCTTCTGACATATCTGTTAATTCGGGCGGAGCAAATGAATAATTGCACACCTACGAATTACGAGATATTTTGAAGACAAACTCAGATGTCTGCAAAAATCATTCGCATTATCGCGGTGCGATGCAGCGGTTGACTAGTACAGACTTCTGTTACCGTGCGGTAAACAGAAAGATGAAAGAGTCCAAGAGATATCTCTGTTGAAAATTCTCGCAATGTCGAAGGCGATGAAATCAAGCGTCACAGCAGTAGATGGTCCTTCTTATTGCGAGAATCCCCGTTAATCAGAGACCTAAGTCCATGATGTTGGGCAGAGATACGGTTCGGTAGTCAATCAAACCAGGGGAGAGAGAGACGTTAACCGACCGTGCATCTCCGAGACCTAGCTGATACTTGAGCCGCTATCAGGCAGTTCAATACGCAGTAGCTCTCGGTGACTCGTCATCCTGAGTTGCCAGTTAATCCATTATTCCACGAAGGAATGCGTTTCGGCTAGAACCATCGAGCATAAAGAATACGCTCGAGCAATTATATTTAAACGAAACGGATTTCGGTAAATACAAAAGCTGATTTGGTGTTGTCATGACAATACCAAGTATCTAAAATCGAAACTGATAACTGCTGGGAGGTTGCAGGCAACCCCGAGTTGCAGTTCAATTAAGATACAATTCGTCTCGGTCACAAACCGTAGAGTTAACTACGGTATGCGCCTACCCCCCCGGACAATTCAACTGTTACAAGAATCATGTCACGAGGGTAATATACGTAGTATATTTGTAGGTTCTGTACAACGACCTCCATCCTAAATTCTTTTCCCCTCGAGGAATGAGAATAAGGATTGGAGATCGACCGCCTTCGTTCTCTAGTCAAGAGAGTGAAGGAGAAGTCTTTCCCAAAGGAAAGCTTCAATGGTGAACAGAATACCGAAGACGATAGTTCAAGCCAAACTGGAAGTTCCCGTCCGTTCTTCTCTATTCCAGGTTAATCGCCTACTGTGAGATACTCTTCTTTCAGCAGCAGTCTTCTTCAAATGCTAGAAATTACAGGAATCGAGCATAAGCGAGGTTTCCCGATTATCGTAACAATTATCGGGGATTCTCGCTCACTTTGGAGGGGAACCGTGGTCTCGCCTAAGTGTTTGGAGATCGTAAAAAACTCGAACACTCTGAGTGCGCTAGAAATTCCGTAGAATTCTAAGCACTCTGCGAAACCCCCACCGAATTCGTCAAACGATATCGGCTGGTTGTTCCTCTCGATTCCCGTAGAAATCGAGAAAGGGGCAGGATCCCTCCTCAACGACCGGGGCTTACGTCAGGTAGGACCCGAAGGTCCCCCCGGTAGCGCAGCCCCTAACGTGGGATCTTTAAGAGAAATCTCGTAGGATCCCTCCCCTTTCCCTCGTAGCCGTAAGGAGAGAGGGTAATGGGGGAGGAATGGATACTGGCTCGCCTTCCCAGCGGAACTAGCAGTTGGAGAAGAAAAGGAGCAGCCATCGCCTTACGGCGATGGCCTCTCAGAGCCTGGGAAAACGTATCGTCAGGAGGAAAACGTTTCACCCCGAGGAGGGTTACGAACTCATACTGTAGGTAAGGATCTGCCGCCACTGTGAACGTTCGTCTGGGTGGGGCTGATCGACACCTGACAGGAGAGAGCCGATACCGTCCTCCGACTCATTCCAGTCCTCGTCGAGGTCGAAACCTCTCAGGAGGACCGAAGGGGGGTATTCAAATACGGTGTCCGAAGACACGTAGAAACGCCTCTGTCGCAGTAGAGGAGGTGAGTAGCTTGTTCGACCGGCCAGAACTGAGAGAGCCTTCTTGTCCGGAGACGAGAGACTACCTGGTTCAACACAGTCGGCAAGCTCCGATCGCGGCAGACCCACCGTCGATTTGGGTTCCCTCTCGGGCCCCAAAACGACTCGAGCCGAGACGTGGCTCTGCTGGTGGGAGCGGCGATCCTTCCCAGAGGTCGTTGTGCTGACGAATCAGCGCATAACCTCGGCAAAGTTCCTCTGGATCTCGGAAGTCACAGCATCTTGCAGAGTGGGGACCGTTAATACCCTTCGAACAAGAGCATATTCCGAGAACCTTCCTCCTAAGAATGGGGGAACAGCGACAGCCCTCTCGGTCTTCCCATCCACTTGCGCATACGTCCTGGCCGGTCCAAGAACCGTGCCTGGCACGTAGGGCGTCGTGGTGGGATGTGCGCACCCCTCACGATCACTCTCAATAACCTCGCTCTCCCGGTGTAACCCGAGGAGGTTGAAGGTACGGGAGAGGCAGACCTGACGCTCCCTCGTTGCTGCGCTGGCAGAACCAGCAGGCTTGGAGGGCTGCAGGCGATCGTCAAACCCGTCCCGGTGGGGCGATCGAGCTGCAGGCCTGTTCGAACCGTCTCGCTGTGGAGAACGGCTGGACTGAGCACAGCGGCCCCGATCTCGAGTGTCAGAAGAGCTGGTGCTGGTTGCCATACCCGATCGCTCTCTGTGAGAGCGACGGTCAGGCGACCTGCAGGCTCCACTGTCACAGTGAGACCGGTGGCTTGTCCTCACGGCACGTCACGTCGCTGGTTCCAGCCGTGGCTGGCACCGGCGAACGGGAGGACCTCTTCCCAGCCTCAGCCCGTGGCCGGTCGTGGACCGTCACGTCCCGGGTAGCCAGCTGTTCGCCGCGAGAGTGATAGCTGGTCTGGTGAGAGTCGCGTGAGCGGCTGTCACCAGTCTTCCGCCCCGTTGCCGTGAACCTGACGCTTGAGCGGACTCAGAGGTCTGGTTCCTGGCTGCACGGTCGCTGGTAGGCGACCGTACACTCGGTTACCTCCCAACCGCGAACGAGAGGGCCGAGACGGACCCTGATGCAGTGGCAAGAACCACTACACCCAGGCGAGGAAGTACCGGTGTTAGCCGGTACCCCCTCTGGGTCCCCTAGTCTTTTCCCCTTCCTGCGGAAGAAGAGACGGGTCCCCGCTCCCGAGAACCAGGAGGAGGGACCCTCGGAAGGAACCCTCCCGTCCCACTTGACGGTGAGACGGGTCCCGAGAAGCTCCCGAGGGAGACTTCTTAGGAGGTAGGAGGAAACCTTCCTTCTTCCTCGGCTGTGAAGCCTTAGAAGTCGAGGGGAAGAGGCGGCAGCCGACGACGATTGAAGAAGATGAAGACGACGACGACGACACCTTCCTCCTCTTCTTGTCAGCTTCCTCAGGACAGACGTAAGATCTGCTATCCAGGGCGGAGCCGGGGCTGCTGTAGCCGAAGCTACAGGGCCCGGACGCACCTGTACAGACAGACCAAAGTCTGGGGTAGTACCACCACGAACAGGGACGACATCCAGCAGGTATGGGCATCTCAGGAACAGCAGGCACAGCCAGCACAGCATCGGTAGGACCGCCAGCGCAGCAACGGCAGGGACAGCCAGCGCAGCAACGGCAGGGACAGCCAGCGCAGCAACTGCATGGACAGTCAGACAGAATCGGCAGGTACGGCAGGCAGCACCGGGGAACACAGGAAGTGGAGCAGCAGCCAGCAACATCCTTAGGTACCTGGCGGCAGGTCCAGGGGCGAGCTCATAGGGCGGCAGCGGAAGTGTGGTCGCTGCAGCGCGGCAACCACGAGCGGCGGCGGCACGTCCCCCTCTCAGGTACGGGCGAACGGCACTTCACAGCGGCTGTAGGCAAGACTGTTACCACGTGAGGTGATTACCCACCAGGTTGAGGAGGGACGTCGGTCACCTGGAGCAGTGGTCAACCACTCCATGGGAAGTGACCGCAGTAGGCCCAGTAGGCCCAGACATAGAAAACCGCATGCCCCTGGACACTAGCACGCCCTGCAAAATCGAAAGGACGCCCAATACCTCACAAGGTCCACCCTCGTTGGCTAGTATTAGCACCTGCGGATAACAGTAGTAGCGATTAGTGGGGGGAAGTTCCCCTCGCGCGGGGGGGTGAGCCCTCTCCGAACGAGTGGAAGACCCCGAATACAATTGTACATCGGGCACCGAGCGCCATCCCCCGCGCTCGACGGATCGGGCGAGGAGAAGAACGCCGATAACCTCCCCCCCCCCCAAGGGGAAGAAGGGCCATCTGTGGGAGCTGAGCGGGGGGGTTCTCGTTCCCCCCCACCCCCGCACAGCACCCATGTACCCAACAATAATATAAGAGCCCGAGAGCAATCGTGCCATCGGCCCGAATGCAAGGGCATAAGGATCAATTCCCTGACTGAGCGGAACTTGAACCAAATAAATATTGATGCAATCAATAATAAAAGAATAAAATGAAAAAGAATCTTGCATTACGATTCACTTCACAATGAATAAGGGCTCGGATCGAGCGCATTTGCGCCCTCGGTACCGAGCGCAAAGGTAAAAGGATCCATTCCTTACCTTTAGGATCAAGGTTTATGGAAACCTGATTCATAATGAATTGATGCAATCAATCAATATATATGAAAATGAAAAAGAATACTGCGCTTGCGATTTCACTTCATACAAATAAAAAGGGGAAGGATCAATTCCCGGTAAATAGCGGAAACATTGTGATCCCAGTAAACAATGCAATCTCAATAAAATATGAAAATGAAAAAGAACTGCCACTTGCGATTTCACTTCATTCAAATAAAAAGGGGAAAAGATCAATTTCCGGAAGCTCGGAAACTGATCCAAAATGAGTATTGCTACAATCAAAATAAATATATGAAAATGAAAAAGAATACTGTACTTGCGATTCCCAACTTCCATACAGAATAAGTTTCCGTCGCCGAGCGCATTCGCTCGGCAACGAGCATACAGGTCAAAAAAAATATAAATGAAAAGAGCACTTACTTACATTTTCATCTACACATTTCCAACCAAAATATACGCTCGGAGCGATGCGCTCTCCCGCCCATCGGCACCGAGCATACACAATACGAGGATCATTTCTGGGAAAATGAATTCCCGCACTTACGCCCTTCAGTCCCGGCACTCGGGTAATCGAGGGCGTGGTGAAACCAAGATCCTTTAATTCACAATTGAATTCAATGGAAATAAATATGAAATGATGTACTTACAATTCAGTTTCACTAGATAAATAGAAAAAGAAAAAACACAACCATGCGAAAGCAACGACGATAAAGCGGGCAGAGAGCGATGATACACGTCCACACGCCAGCAGGCCGAAAGCAAAAGTGGTTTGTTTACCTACCAGTCGCGCGCGCGCGCGCCTGTCGGACAAGCAGTTAACTACCGAACCCCTTGTTCGAAAGCTTACGACCTATCCAGCTGCCCGCTAGTACCTTCCTATTGTAAAAGGACCGAAGTGTATGCCGTGTCGGAACAAAATCCCTTTAAATAGATGGTCAAATTCCGAAGACGTCCACCAGACCTTGGCCGACTGTAACGCCTGTCTGCGTGAGCTGTCCACTATACTGGAGAAGTCCCCCTGGGAGGAGGCAGGTACTCCCAGGCCTAGACTTTCTCCAGTAGCGTACCATACTCCTGATTTAGAAGCTAACTTAGCTGGAGGAAAAACAAACGAGTATTTTCCCGCTTCTTTCTTGTCCTTCATCCAGTCATTCACCCGTTGAAGGGCCTTCTTCGCTGAAATTGACATCGTCATTTTCAGGAAGGAGGACTTCTTGGAGTCCTAGTCTTGGAAAAACTGTCACTGACATCGAAAGAACAATCCAAAGCGAATGCCAAGCTAACGTTTCCGAGTACAATACCAAAAAATCCAAGATCAGTCAGCAACGAGAATGAAAATTCTAGCAGGGAACCACCAACAATGTTGCCGGTTCGGCTGGCAGAGAAAATCTGGCCCAATTGGGAACGGTTCCTAGCGCTAGCGCCACGGTAAACGGGGTGGTGGTGCCTGAAACTACTAATAGGTTACTAGCGATTGCCGCGAGTTTTGAAAATTTCTGCCAGGTGGAACAGAGAATATAGCTATATATATACCTGCCAGGTAAGTGCATACATTAAAAACAGGTATTCCCCAGGTTATGGTGGTCTTGACCTATGGTATTCTGTACTTATTGTGTTTTTTCAAATACATTCATAAGAAAATTGGTTCCATCTTAAGGATGATTCCTCAAAATTATGGTGCTACAACGATGCCATAACTAATGATTATGACACTGGATTACTGTGCTGTAAGCCCCATAACTTGCCAGTGCTATAATGAACATGAAAAAACCAGTTTAACGAGCTGTAACCATTGGGAGTGTTCACTACAAGGAGGTTACTTCTATGGGAGGGTTGACTATAAGGAGGTCCCTCCTGTAAGGACTGGAGAAAACCAATGTATATTACCAAGGCAAAGCTCAAAAACCTGTTTCTTTCCCAAGGCTTACAAAAGTCTCTTTCTCTCTCTCTCCCCCCTTACAGGCTGCCTGTAAGGGGAAGATAAAAAAAAAAAAAAAAAAAATCTCGTGCCAAATGGCTGGGACCTAAGGAACATCAGAATATGGATAAGGAAAAAATTCCCACATCAGATGTATGGATGGTATTACATGCTATTAGGTCAATCTCACCTTCTTAACCCATTCCAATACCCATACTCATATGATTAAGATGAGTGGCTCTGCATGATCCCATCCCTTGAGCGAGTCAGTCTTTTGCATTCCTGTGTTTCACTAGGGACATTCTGTAATTCATTTTTGGCTCTTAAACACAGAGAAAACAAACATAGACTAAAGTTTCCAAGGAAGACATGATACTGTGAAAACACAAAGTAAATACTTCAGCTAACCAGATAACTTCATACCAGCATGCAAAATAATGATAAGCTAAACATAATCCACCTAAAAATTGTATTACCTCTGCCAACAAAATTATGAGGACAATGAATAGAACATTGCTAAAAATCTAAGTACATTAACTCTATGCTATTCTCCAGGGGAACTCAAGTCTCCTGCGTGGATCTTTCTCTAGTCCAGAGAAGTTTCACTCAAGCTCCATTTGAGTCCCTACGTCGGTCATCAGACAGGGATGGCCTTAGTTATGATATTAAATACACCGGGGGTCGGGGATCTGTAGCTTTCGAATTTGTCCCAGAATTTGTAGCTAAGACCCAGAATCCCTCGATGCATGACAGATTTGTCTCATTTTCCATTCCCTCACTGAATGACTTTATGGACAATGATCTGCAAGAACTCTTGCTTTACCCCTATCAGAGCAATGGGATGCTATCTTATCTTAAAAGAACTTGTCACCTAAGACCTTTTGTTAAGACCTCAGCTCAGGTTTGTTAGATATGAAAAATACAAATTAATGAAAAATTTGTCATGGTGCCACTGTAAATGAGTATCAGCCTTTCCTAGAAAATATATAATGAACAAAAAACTACTGAGTGACAAAGCCAGATTGAAGACAAGAGACTTGAGAATGGCTTTCATTCACACCATACTGAAAACCCAAGGGAATATGGACAGCTATAATCGATCACAAAATTTATTCTATAAAACCTACCATTACAGCACTTTCAGTGAAAAGAGGGAACTGAAGTAGTTGGCTTGCCTGATAAAGAGATCCAGAATAGAAATGAGGCGAAGTACAGGGATCAAAAGGTGAAACTGGGTGAAAACCACCCAATTGCACAAAGTAATAAAGGAGCTGGAATGGAGGTAAAGCAAAAGGTTGAAAAATCATTATGAGGAAGAAAGTGAAGTAGAGAAGAACATTCATATTACGAAACTATCAACATGTAGTACACCATGTCTGCTTAATAGCAAGTCAAGAAAAAACCTTAATCAACTAGCAGCTCAGTATGTCTGCCTGGTAGCAAGTCAGGAAAAATTACTCTATGACTTCCCTCACAGCAAGAGAAACAAAACTGCTGGAAGTGCTACATTAATTTTGGATGCTCACTGGCCAATAAATACTCTGGGGAAACATTAAAGATCTGTATTTGTGGAGGAACATATCTTATACAGAGAATATTATTGGTGATACCAAAGTATCTTATACAGAGAATATTATTGGTGATACCAAAGTGTAATATGGAATTTTTGCCTCAAGAAACTTCTTAGTTACACATACTTTATCCTTCTCTTCTTGTAGCTTTGCTCTCCACTCCTGTTCTCGTGCATTTATCCTTTCTAAAGCCGAGTCTTGCTGTGTTTCTAAGGCAGTTCGTAGTTTTGAAACTTCTCGCTCTAGTTCTTGCACCTGGCAAAAAAAAAAAAAAATCTTGATTTAATAAAACATCAAAAAAGGGCACAATATGAAATGAACTGTTTTCATTGTAAAATTTTTATCAACAATTTGATTCTGTGATACAATGAATATTGTCTGTTTGCATCCTATGAAACAAACAAACATGTTAAAAGAAAATTTACAAGTAATATGGGAACCTGCTTTTAGTTTGCATTTTTGCTTCCTGCTTTAAACTCGTCACCAATATACTAAGGTAGCTACTTTTAAAACTTCTCAGTCAGTCAACTGACCATAACTAGAGACACAGAAGTAAATTAAGTTTTTTTTATGTAAAATCCACACTTCCATCCGATAAAATGATTTCTGAAGGAAAGAGCCACTCATCTTTCAAAGTTCTGACAAGTACATGAATCATGTCTGATGTATCCAACAATGATAAGGTATTTCTTGTCCCTCGAGTCTAAAGTTCACTGCAATTATTGTTTAAACCCCTATTGTGAAGGCATTAATTATAAATGCACTGGCTAGAGTCTCAACTTCTGCTGAGCTGAACTCTATTGTGTAGATAATTAATTTTAACATCAGCCCCTGAGGTCTCTCTTTTCAAGTAGATTTCAGCTATGCCCATGGATCTCCGTTTCAGTCCGGGTTTTGACTGCTATAATTTGTGGTTCCTGTGATTGTAAACGATGTCTCTACCTCTGTTATGTCTGTGTAATGAATCTCCAACATAGTAGTGACTGTGTCAATGACAGGTGTCCCCTCTTACTGATCAGGACCTACCCTGATGAGGGCCCTGTCACCTCCACTAGCAACGGTGGCGCAACAGTCAAATTTGAATTTTGTTCTGCCGTGGTAGGGAACCTACAGCTATGTAATTGCTTGTTCAGACACTGAAATAAAATAACCAGTTTGCTGACACTGGCATGTGGCATGAGATAACATCATTATTTAACTGATGTGGCTTCACAGACCACATCATGAGCACAGCAAGAACCAAGTAATTGTTCCTCAAATCAATGTTTGCATATTTCACACAACTGAACAGCATTCCTCACAGTGCAAACAGCTCAAAGAGCAAACAAAATACTAAGAGAATAACAGGACAACTAACAGATGAAAATGGTACAAAACTAAAACCATTAAGGATGCGTCAATAAAAAAGCACTACTTTTTTTACTACTATATAGAAAATTGGAAAAATGAATAAAGGAAGCGCAGCAAAATTTAACAATGAAATATGAAACAACACAAATTTCAGACACAGAACAATACATACAAGAAACTGACAATAAGCTGCGCAACATACAAGACTTGTGTTTAGCATAAAGACCAAAAGTTATATTCTACCAATACATGAGTGGGTTGTTAACATAGTGTCAATTCTACCTTTCAATTAACAATGTACTCTTTCCCTTTAATCCATGAACCAAGCACTCCTGGTTAATCAGGCCAGCGCTAACATCCACTGATAAATGTAACTCGCAACTTTCAAACTTTTTAGTGATATTTGATCCAAATTGACCGTTAGTGGTCTTCATTCATTCAGCTCGGGCAAGGAGGTTAGTATAAGGCCATAAGTAAATCTAAAGAGCTTGTATGATCTTGCGTAGTATTTGTCTAAAGATACAAATTATATGTTTTCCACAAAAGTTTGTATTGAGTTTGTTCTAAATAAGAACATACCTATTTATACTATCCAATGAAGTCAAAAACAAAACACAGCTCTAAGGGCTAGACTGTCCAACATTCAATGAGTTACCAGCTAGGACACATGTGGGGTAACCTTTTACACTTGACTTCATAAATAGTACAATATTTCCAGAATTAAAATACACTGAAGTGAATACAGAACATATTTAAAACCTAACTTCAATAAATACATAGTAAATGAAAGGAAACAAATATGATATTGTTAAGATACAATAAAGTTTTGTACATACTTACCTGGCAGATATATACTTAGCTATAGACTCCGTCGTCCCCGACAGAAATTCGAATTTCGCGCACACGTGCAGGTAGGTCAGGGGTATCTACCGCCCCGCTGCCGTCTGGTGGCAGGAATAGAACGATTACGTTCTAGAACCAGATTTTCTCTTCCACCACCTGTCTCCTGAGGGGAGGTTGGGTGGGCCATCAATCGTATATATCTGCCAGGTAAGTATGTACAAAACTTTATTGTATCTTAACAATATCATTTTTGTACATGGAACTTACCCAGCCAGATATATACTTAGCTGATTGACACCCTTGGTGGTGGGGAAAAGAGGAAAAAACAAATATTTACTGAATAGACAGGGTAAAAAAAAAAACAACATATTGTTGTAGGTAATAAATAAATAAAACCTTGGTTTCCTACTTTGATTTCAGGCGGGGAAGACTTCCATGGCTAATGCCTAGGAATCTGCTTCGTCTCCCAAGAGGGCCTCAGCGAGGATGTTGACCTATGGCTAAGAGTTCTTGTGGGTCTGTCGATGGGGTCTTATCCATTTACTCGACAGAGGGGGGGGGGGGGGGCCTCTTAACATGGGGACAATATGCCCTATGCCTAGTGGCATAATTAAGGAGCACAACACCGATCCCGATCACCTGATCCTAACACGAGGGTTAGTGCTAAGTTGAAAAGAGTTATCTACAAACTCCTTTCAAACAACCCAAAGAAAAAAAAACACGACGTTAAATAAAACTTTAAACTCACTAGTTAAGGATCAGTATCTGCTCCCTATCCCAGCAATGTATCCGCAGACACGTATCAACCAAGAGAGAAGGATCCCTCGAAGGTATCTTGACATCCTTCGGATAATGGGAAGTCAACACAGAGTTGCATCTCCCATATGTGACAGCTAATATGTCCTTATGACATATTGTTAGGGAAAGAACAAGAATTCGGAAAAGCTCGCACTTCATGCGCTTTTAATTCTCAGCTGTTTGAAGGAATCATCAATGCACTTATCAAGTGCTTATGAGATCACAATGTCTCAAAGAAGGCCAGGGCGTTCTTTGATATAGATCTCTTCTGGGTGAAGCCTGGAGCCTGGCTAGCGCTTCGTGCCTGGCAGGCGCCTAGCGCCTGTCTAGCGCCTCGCGCCTGGCTGGAGCTTTGCGCTCTTGAATGGCGCCTCGATGCCTGGCTGGAGCCTCGCGGCCTGGGATGGGCGCCTTGCGGCCATGGCTGGCGGACCTCCGCGCCTGGCTGGTGCCCTGATTGGCTCCTCCTTCCTGGCTAGCGCCTCGCGCCTGGCTGGTGCCTTGCGTCTGGCTGGTGCCTTGCGCCTGGAAGGCACCTGGAGCCTGGCAGAAGACTTCATGATTACTGTTCTATGAGTCTGCGTGCCTCAAGAGTTTCAGCGAGGTAGGGACCTATGACTGACAAAACCCATCTGGATCATGTCAATGGGGGGCTAGCCCGCTTACACGACAGAGCCTTCTGGCATCGTGCCAATGGGGGCTGACCCACTTACATGGCAGAGCCTTACCCGTATCATATCAATGGGGACTAGCCCTCCTTACATGACAGAGCTTTAGGTTTCTCTTTATGGAAGGAGCCTTGCGTTTTGGATGGATCCTCAATCCTGATGGAGCCTAGCCTTGAAGGAGCCTGGCACCTGGATGGCGCCTGGCTGGCTTCTAGAGCCTGGCTGGCTTCTAGAGCCTGGCTGGCTCCTAGAGCCTGGCTCCTAGAGCCTGGCTGGCTCCTAGAGCCTAGCTGGCTTCTAGAGCCTGGCTGGCTCCTAGAGCCTGGCTGGCTCCTAGAGCCTGGTTGGCTCCTAGAGCCTGGTGGCTCCTAGAGCCTGGCTGGCTCCTAGAGCTGGCTGGCTTCTAGAGCTTGGCTGGCTCCTAGAGCTGGTTGGTCTCCTAGAGCCTGGCTGGCTCCTAGAGCCTGGCTGGCTCCTAGAGCCTGGCTGGCTCCTAGAGCCTGGCTGGCGCTCTTGCGCCTGGCTTGGCTCCTCCACACTTGCTGGAGCTTCGAGCTTGGAAGAGTCTATAGGCTGTCCTGGCGATGTCCACATCGGACACTCTTATATCTGTCCGATTTGTTCGCCTCTGGCGCATTTGCAACCAGGTTGGAGGCCTGTCCTTCTCAGTATCCCGACCATGACAGAGTTCCTTGGAACTGTCTGCCTCTGGCGTTTTTTCGCCTGTATTGGCATTTGGCGCTTGGCTGGCGCTACATTGTCCGAGAGTCCTGAACAACCACCACTAGTTTATCAGGAGACTGGAGAAGGGTGGAAGAAATTCTTCCCCTTTGAGCTTTTGGCCCCTGGCAAGGGGAGGTGATTTTAGTCAGCTACACGCAGTAGACGGGGGGGACAGGATACTAACAATACGAGAGAGAAGAGTCTTCCTCGAGGAGGATCCTTCGTGAACACTTCTTTTGCTAACGAGATCTCTTCTTACATGTTGATGAGGTTCCTCGTTGCAGAATCTTCCCTATCCTTGCCCGAAGGAAGGGAAGGAGTCTGGAAAGTCGAAGGAGACTCTGAGCTGAAATTGGCGGAACCCTGATTTCTAGCTCTTATTGTATCCTTCTGAATACCTTCTGGGAAGCATTTTGAGCCCTCATCGCACCCCGAAGACTCTGTAGGCAAAACGTTTTTTCAAACCATTCTCTTCTTCTGTAGATGAAAATGTAAGTACCCCGCCTGGGCAACTAAACTTCTATCTGAAAGCGTTGCGTCAGAATAGAGGGATTTATTTCTTTTGCCATACATACTATGCTGGCAAGAACTCATTGCCGAGTCTCCATTGAATCTGATGCGAGATTCCAATGCACAAAAAAATTCACTGTCTTCTTGGTCGTTTAGGGCTAAGAGAAACAAAGAATTCCTTCTCATAAACTTCCTCAAAGAAGTTTGATGAGGAGCAGTTCCATTTTGTCGGAACACGGAATCTGTGGCCACAAAAAAAAAAAAAAAAAAAAAAAAAAAAAAAAAAAAAAAAAAAAAAAAAAAAAAAAAAAAAAAAAAAAAAAAAAAAAAAAAAAAAAAAAAAAAAAAAAAAAAAAAAAAAAAAAAAAAACAAAAAAAAAAAAAAAAAAAAAAAAAAAAAAAAAAAAAAAAAAAAAAAAAAAAAAAATCCCATTCGAAGTACATGATATCCTACTCTTGACGTATTGCGGTATCGTATAAAGATCCCGAAGATCTTAATCCTCTGTTATCTCTAATTCCCCTTGTAGAGACAGAGTATGGCCTTTTTACTGCGTTCTTTGATAGCAGATATATACATAGGTGATTCTTCCCTCTGAAAGTGAAGAAAAAAACCTCGCTATGTGGTTCACAGAGGTATCGGAAGAGGACAGTTTCTCATTCCATCTAGCACGATCTGCAGCAATTCTATGTCTTAGCCATGACTATTGTCATTTACCTTGAAAAAAACCTCTCATCATGTCCACTTCTGGTCAGTCTGCACGCGGACAGACTCAGAGTGGAGAGGTTTTATAGGTCATTTATAATAGATTCTGATAGAATATCCAGATACTCTTGGAAAAGCCTTACGAAACCATGCTGTGAGAAGAACGTGACTTCTGTGAATCCAAACCTCTATAGGCCAAATGAGGCATACATCCTCTCTTCCTTTGACGCCCAATTATCTTAATATCTGTTAAGAATTTTTTTATAAACTAGGAAAAAGGAAAAAAAAAGGCTAAAGTTTATTCCCATTCTTTAAATTTAAAGATGTCTTATATTGCTACCTCTCTTGGTTCGAGAAAAAAGAAGCAGTCTAAAGGAAGCCTGTTCGTCTTCTACCTTACAAAGAGATCTATGAAGAAGACTTTCCGCCAGGTTCTCACAACTCTTTTCAATAAATGTTAGACATACGTTAAAACAGTTATTATCTTCGATCGAGAAGGTTCTCACGGGACATGCAAAATCTTGCATCGAACCTCTTAAGGATCGTTTACGTTCCGTTGTCTGTTCCCAAATAGGTTCTCTTTTGTTAACGCGAACAGGGGCGAAAAAAAAGAGATTCTCGATGCTCTTTGCGATATGAGAGTGTCGTGGAATTGGCCTAAGTGATTAAAATAAATCATTTTTCATTTCATCATTCCTTGTAAGCGACCCCTTTTCGATTAAATGGGTAACGAAATCAGGAACGAATCTTGCCGTTACCGAGCCTGCTGTCCGAGAGGCTACTGGACTCTTAGGTTAATAACTCGCTAAAACGAGAAAATATCTTGGATGGTGCTTCTGGCGCGGCAGGTGCTTCTGGCGCGGCAGGCGCTTCTGGCGCAATTTGCGCCAAGCTGGCGCTTCCTTCTAGTTCTTTTTAGGTTATGTGCCATAACATCTATGCCTTTATGGTACCCGACATCTTCACATGTTAATTCCGTTCTTAGTGGGAAAAAAACTTTTATATACGTAGTATAGTCCATTCAGGGAAACAACTTCTGCCACTAAGAGAATGTTTCCCATCCGACTCACCCAACTTCTCTTGAGCAATATCCGAATTTAAAAAGGTTGTGTCGTTCTCGAAGATGAGAGAATTATATATCTCGTGCGTTGCCGTATTAGAATCCTTTATAATACTGTCCACATTGTGGTAAACAGCATTAATTCTAGGAAACCTTTGTAAGGATACTAGGAATTCTGTAGTTAACCTCGTTATGTGCATAAGACTTGACCATACCGTAGTCTGAAAGTGAATTCTCTACTACATTCATCTTCTCACTAAGCATGTACTCTAATAAGCCATGCTTTCGTAAGCATGAGAGCATTATACAATATAGAGTTCCGCTGCGTTAGAATCCTTTAAAATGTTACCTACGGTAAACAGCATTGAAATGATGTAATATCTTTTCTTATTGAAAGCTTCTTAGCAAAAGGCAGACAATATTTTATTTATGTTTGCTTAACTATCCCTCAATCCGAGGCTAAAACCACGATTGTAGGGGAGAGACAACGGTTATTTTTTCATTCCATCCCGCAGGAGAGAGAACTGTTACCGACCACTCATGACCGACACCTACATGATTACTGCGTTGGTGTCTAAGCGTAAGCGATAGCCAGTCTCGTTAGCCGACTGGCCTTACTCTTCCAGAGTTGCCCAGCTACTCATTTAATAAAGGAATCTTTATAAAATTATTATCGAACTTCAGGAAGTTCTTATAATGCATATCTAAGCGAAACAAGACTTCGATAAATCTAGAAGCTAAGTAGGTGTTGTCTTAACAATCCCTTTAAGCGTAGTCCTTCCTAGGAAATTCCTGGAAGGATACTGGTATTGAGTTGCTCAGCAAAGAAGTAACTACGGTATGTGCTTATGATTTGCCGTATCGTATTCTCATACAGCAGATACTCTACTACCTTCTTTCCCTGCGAGGCAGATAGAGGAAAGGATATTCTGGCGCCTGGATCCTTGCACCTAGCGCCTGGAATGTTCCGCGCGCCTGGAATGTTCCGCACGCTAGAAAGGAGACTCGCTCCTGGAACGTTCTGCTTGCGTGGAAGGTCCCGTGCGCCCTGACAGTTCCGAGCGCCTACTAGACCCTTTTAGAAAGAGCCTCTTGCCGGAAAACGTTCATGGAAGGATCGTTCTGATTGCCACTCTACTATAAGGCTCCTTGCTCTAGCCGTCTGTTTTTCTGGCGCAATTTGCGCCAGGCTGGCGCTTCGTCTCTTTGAAGGCGCCTTGCGCCAAGAAAAATTTTCTAGAACGCGGCTCGCGTTGGTTGTAGGAACCGCGGCTCGCGCTAGTCTGTTAGCTGGAACGCGCCTCGCTGCTGGCTATAGGAACGTAGCTCACGCTAGCTTGCTGGAACGCGGCTGGCTCTTGCTCAGTGTTCTCTTAGTTTTCAGAGAACGCGCTAGATCATCGAAACTCCAAACATACATTCTTCGTCTTTGTTTCGGATGTAAGATGAAGAGACGCACTTTTTAAAGGATGCCTTATCAATGGCTATCCTTGGCAGTCTGGGACGTTCTACAGAACCTGCGAGGGGACGCCTGACCGGTGGGGGTTCTCCCTAACCTTCCTGCGGCTGTCGACTTTCCTCCTCCACTGGGTCTGGGAGTTTGGAAGAGGTCTAGGCCTGGAGCGCTACGGAGCCGATCAGACGCACCCTCCACTGCACTGGGAAACACTATATTCACTTCTTACCTTTTAGAGCTCGCCTTTTGAGCTCCATCCATTATCTTCAAATTTGCACATATGAATTTGTAGATTCTGTGGAGTAAGAAGGTGATGAGGATGCAACAACTACTAGAATTGTCAATACTCTAACTGCTCGTTTTTTAGTACGAGAGCTCTTAAAAGCTTCTAAAGGAAGCGTATCTAGTTATATTGCTTTCTGACTTCCCTAAAGTAGGAAAGTTAGATCTTATATTCCTCATCAAGTTTTCTAACACTATACACGTATTAGTGAAAAAAAAAAAAAAAAAAAAATCAATATTTCCCTTATTGCAAAATTATAAGTGTCTACGAAAAATTCGGTAGTTTCACGTAATATATTCTTCGAAATTCGAAGCCAAATTCATTAAAAAGTTAATAAAAAGCATATGCCAAACCAAAGACCCAGTACTTCCTGCAAAAGACAGCCCAGAAGGTCGATGGCGATGAAAAAACGAAAATCAAGTCAGGAGGTAGCAACAACGTATGTTGACACTACCACGACAGAGAAAATCTGGTTCTAGAACGGTAATCGTTCCTATTCCTGCCACCCAGCGGCAGGGGCGGTAGATCACCTGACCTACCTGCAGCGTGTGCCGCGAAATTCGAATTTCTGTCGGGGACGACGGAGTCTATAGCTAAGTATATATCTGCTGGGTAAGTTCCATGTACAAAAATGAAGCCTGAGGACCTCCCGATACTTCCAACAACGAATTGATGGAAGAAATGGAAGGAGACACAGGTACACAAACAATAGCATCATAGGGTGTGACTGAGGGAGAATATGAAGCATCTAGGTGAGGAGAAGAAAACCCTCCCCAAGAAGGAAGAGTCGAAACTCTGCAATGCTCCCTCTTACCATAAAATAACTTCCACTGCAATCTAGGCCACGCACGACATTCCAGGCAGGGATTGTCACCGTACAGAAATTAGAACGGCACCTACTACAAGTCGAATGGGAGTCCGTAGCAGACGAAACCAGGAAATGAGAAAATGGGGAACCTTGAACACCCAGGCACATACGCTGAAGAGGCTGTGAAGATGCAGAGGAAGCCATACTGACACATATACACACACAGACAACAAATAGCGAAACACAGGCAACACAACCGGCTTGGACGGAGAGTAAGCAACCACATCACTCCCCAAGGCTGTTAAGAAAGACTGCAACCGCTGCATCCCCCCAAGGCGGTGAAGAAAAAGACTGACGTGATGGCATGGGTTGCCTGGTCTTTGACCAGCTTTCACCCAATAATTATGTGCACATGTTACCAGTTTTCAGAGATTCCTTGCTTTACAATCTCTGATTATTTAACTAGTTCCTGCTAGGCGCTTGAAAATTATCCTATTGCTAAGACTGAAGGTTTGTTTCGTGTATGAACAAAGAAGAGAAACTGGCATCATTATGAACCAAATGTGACTTCAGTGCTGTCATATACTTCAGCCTAAGATGATATATTCTACATAGTATAGCTACTTATAAAATGTTGTAACTTCACTCATTATAATCATCCCTATATAAAAAACGAAAGTAAAATCGTTGTACAGACTTACACGATCATGATTGAGAGCCAGTTCACTAGAATCAGTTGGAGACCTAGGAGGGGATATTGGTAAGCCAAGTCCTTGAAGTGATGCCGTTGATGCCTGTCGAGAATGACGTGATCTTGGTGTCATGCTTCCTGGTGTATGTGTTGATGAACGTTGCCGGGAACCTCCAGCCATGGATGCTAATGCTTGAGGAGATGTGAGCTTTTTCAAATCAGTCACATCTCCTATTTTATTCTTCAGATTCCCAAACATTTTTGTAACTTTTGCCCTGAAAAGATTACGTAAATGCTGTCTATAATGGAAGTCTTGGGCAATTATAGTAAATCACTTTAATTTCATGGTAATTTACTTGGTAAACTTCATGTTAAGTTTCAAATTACAACTGAACAATGTTTAACATTTAAACAATATAGTTTTCATTATTCAGCAATATATAAACCCTATAATTACTTAGATTATCCAAAAAAGTTATTTGTTTGTCATGTTAATTTTCAATTATAATTTTAAGCATTAAATAAAAGCCAATATAAATGTAAGAAAGTGGCAGAACATATTCCATTAGGCATATTGTATGATAACCTGAAAAAAATGGGTAAGGAGTAACTGGAGTTATTTTGTGTACAAAATGTGAAAAAATGCTGATGAACCATCAAAACATGATGTAAAAGTCACTTGGGAGATTTAACTCTGAGAGTGTTAAGACACTTTTGAGTTTGAAATGATTTATCCCTGGGTCCACTTTTGTGGAAAGATGTGGGTATCAGGTGGTCCATGACTGGTGCAGGACACTGAAGCATGCACACTCTATTGTAGTTTATATATTTTCAAGACATTGTCTTCTGACATGAAATTTATATACTTTTGTAGTGACTAGAATTAAGGTAAAGTAAAAGCTTTTGGGAAACTGTCTGTAAACAATGTTTCCTAGTGTGGACAGCCCTATTAGCTACTACCACATACTTTTCCATTTTGTGCTTCAGTAGTTACCTATGACCCAACAAATAGGGTAAACAATCGCAGACGATCCATCGCCATCGCGTGGCTCGGCCTTATTCACTCGATATTTAATTGGTGAAACAAGAATACAATTACATCTTTAAGCATACCATTCAAAGATTGAAGTTTCGTCAACAATAATGTGATATATGAAAGCCCCATATGAACTAAAATAAGCATGTGAGCTCTTTGTAAAATATGTTTTCAAGGCAGTTTTGAAATCCAGTATGGCGGCAGTCGCGTGACTGGCCCTTCTAACCACAGACAATCCACCAACGTTAGCATATATATGTAACGTTTATTGATCTTACTCAAGATTGCAGTTGTAATCAGCACAATAAAACAACATTTTGTTGCCTATATTAGTGAAAGTATGAAACTTGTAATTCCTGGGGTCATGGTTTGAACTGAATTCATTTTAACCTAGTAATATGACATTGTTATGATACAATAAAGTTTCATACATACTTACCTGGCAGATATATACATAGCTATAGACTCCGTCGTTCCCGACAGAATTTCAAATTTCGCGGCACTCGCTACAGGTAGGTCAGGTGATCTACCGCCCTGCTCTGGGTGGCAGGACTAGGAACTATTCCGTTTTCTAATCAGATTCTCTCTTCCACCTGTCTCCTGCGGGGAGGCTGGGTGGGTCTTCAATGTATATATCTGCCAGGTAAGTATGTATGAAACTTTATTGTATCATAACAATGTCATTTTCATACATTCAACTTACCTGTCAGATATATACATAGCTGATTGACACCCTTTGGTGGAGGGCAAGAGACAGCTAACCAACTGACTAGAAGGTAAACAACAAAATATGTTGTAGGTATTAATAAACCTTAGTTTCCTACCTTTTTAGATGGAAGACTTCGTGGCTACTGCCCAGGAGTCTGCTTCATCTCAAGAGCCTTAGCGAGATAGTGATCTGTGGCCAAGAGTTCTTGTGGATCTGTCGATGGGGTCTCTTCCACTTACTCGACCAGAATCCTAACTGGCGTTTTGTCAATGGGAAGCACATCCGCTTATATGACAAACACGGCCACTAATTTAAGGAGCACACAACCAATCCCGATCACCCGATCCTAACCCGTGTTAGTTCTAAGATGCCTAGAGTTATCCCAAAACTCTTTGCAAAACAACCACAAACTCGAAACTCATACATACAAAAATAACAAAATTTTTGTACCCCTCTAATAGTCAGATGTCACTACTCGATTTACAAAATGAAGAGAAGTGAAGGCCGCCTGTGCGACTACTGACCTCCCATACACCGAAAACCCGAGAACACATCCGACAAGAGGGTTACGTACAATAATTTAAGGAATTGGTGCTTTCTCCTTTACCCAGAACCGTCTGTGCTGACACAAACGGACCTAACGAAAAACAGGTTATCATACGTAACTCGCACGTCTTTTAAATAATGTGATGCAAACACACGAGTTGCATCTCCAATAAGTTGTGTCCAAAATGTTCTTTAGTGACTATTTTCTTTTGGAACGCCACCGAGGTTGCGATTGCTCTAACTTCGTGGGCTCCCACTCTTAGAAGATTAAAGAATCATCTGGACACTTCTTATGAGCTTCTGTGATAACACTTCTAACAAAGAAGGCTAATGCGTTCTTGGACATTGCTCTCTTGGGTCTTTCACTGAGCACCAAAGACCTTTCTGCGAACCCAACTGCTTCTTCTTGTCCAGATAAAATTTTAGAGCTCTAACTGGGCAAAGGGATCTTTCTGCCTCTCTGCCCACCAAACTAGAAAGTCCTTTCACTTCGAAGCTCCTGGGCCAGGGATTCGAAGGGTTTTCATTTTGGCCAGCCAAAAAAGTGACTGAAATGAACAAATTGCGGAGTTCTTTCCTTTGAAGCCAAACTCTTGATTCAAGGGCGTGCAACCTAACTGATTCTTTTGCCGTTGCAAGGGACATCAGAAACAAACACTTTCTAGTGATATTACGGAACGAAGCAGTGTGAAGTGGTTCGAATTCATCTGATGAAAGAAATTTAAGAACCACATCTAAGTTCCAGCTTGGAACCTTAGTTTCAAGTGATTTAGATGTTTCGAATGAACGAATGATGTTTTTTTCCCCCCCCCCCCCCCCCCCCCCCCCCTCGTGCAAATCCTTATCATTCGTTAGATCTAATCCTCTGTTTCTAAAGACTGCTGAGAGCATACTCCTGTACCCCTTAATAGTTGGTACCGAGAGATGCGACTTTTGTCTAAGAAACAGAGGAAATCTGCAATTTCGGTCACAGAGGTACTGGAAGAGGACAGCTTCTTCGACCTACACAGTTCTGAAAACTTCCCACTTCGATTGGTACACTCGCCTAGTAGATGATCTGCGGGCTCTAGCAATTGCGTTTGCTGCCTGGCGAGAAAACCCTCTCGCTCTGACAAGTCTTTCGATAGTCGAAAGGCAGTCAGAGCAAGAGCGGGTAGATTTTGTTTTGATGGTACTCTCGAAGTGGGGTTGTTTGAGCAGATCTATTCTGTTTGGAAGAGATCTGGGGAAGTCCACTGTCCATTTCCATCACCTCTGTGAACCAAATTTGAGCTGGCCAATACGGAGCGTGATCAGAGTCATCTTGTTCCTTCGGATGCCACGAATTTCTGACTACATTCCCCCAGTATCTTGAACGGGGGGAAAAGCGTAAACGTCTATTCCTGACCAGTCCAGGAGAAAGGCGTCTGTTGCATAAGCCCGGGGATCCTCCACCAGGGCACAAAATGTATCTATCCTTTTGGAGAGGAATGTGCGAAAAGATCTATTTGAGGCTTCCCCCAAAGGAGCCAAAGGCTCTGACAGATCTGAGTGGAGTGTCCATTCTGTGGGAAGGACCTGGAATCTCCTGCTCAATCTGTCCGCTCTCACATTCCTCTCCCCTTGAACAACCTTGTTAGAAGAATTACCTTCCTTTGGTTCGCCCAAATCAGTAGATCCCGTGCCAGCTCGTACAGAGCAAAAGAGTGCGTCCCTCCTTGCTTCTTGACATAAGCCAGAGCTGTCGTATTGTCTGAATTTATCTGCACGACTTTGCTCTGACTAGTGTTCGAAGCTCTTTAGCGCCAGGTGAATTGCTAAGAGCTCTTTGCAATTTATGTGCCATGACACCTGTTCTGCCGACCCAGGTGCCTGACACTTCTCTGGGTCCCAATGGGTTGCACCCCAGCCCGCCTCCGAGGCGTCTGAAAACAATGTCAGGCTTGGGTTCCGTACTTGCAGGGACACTCCTTTGTTTTCCTTTAATGGAACCAACCACCACTTCAAATGATGGTTTTATTTCTTCCGATATTGGAAACGTGTCCGAGAGCTGACCTGTCTTCCAACTCCAACTTCTTTTCTTAGGAAGAACTGAAGCGGTCGAAGATGTAATCTTCCTAGGAGAAAGAACTGTTCGAGCGAGGAAAAGGGTTCCCATAAGGCTCAGCCATTCCCTCGCTGAAGTGCGCTCTTTCCCTAGAAAGTTCGATACTGTGGCACAGCCTTTCTTTAATCTCTCTTGAGATGGAAAAACTCGAAAACCCCGAGAATCCATCTGAATCCCCAGATAAACCACGTTCTGGCTGGGGATCATCTGCGACTTCTCGAGGTTCACGATCAATCCCAAAGACTTTGTCAATTCCAGTGTTATTAACAGGTTCCTCCAAACATGCTTTTGAGGACCTGGCTCTGATGAGCCAGTCGTCCAGGTACAGGGAGACATTTATCCCTTTCAAATGTAAGTGCCTTGCTACATTTTTCATCACGTCTGAAGACTTGAGGAGCCGTGGACAGGCCGAAAACACAGGGCCCTGAATGATAATTTCTTCCTTCGAACATAAATCGAAGGTACTTCTCGACGAATGGTGGATCGGGATGTGGAAGTATGCGTACTGAAGGTCTAGGGACACCATCCAATCCCCTTGTCGTAGTGCTGCAAGGACTGAGGCAGACGTTTCCATGCTGAACTTCTGTTGTTCGACAAAATTTGTTCAGCGCACTTACGTCCAGTACCGGTCTCCAATCCCCACCCCGAGGCTTTTGTTTACAAGAAAACAAGCGATTGTAAAACCCCGGGGAGTTGCAATCCAGCACAGCTCTATTGCTCTTTGTCCCACATCTGTTCCACCATTTGACGAAGAGTATCCCTCAGATGGGTCCCTGTATCTGGCGGACAATTCCCTCGGGAGATGTTGTCAAGGGCGAAATATCTTGAATTGGGATGCGATACCCCCTTCTGATAATCGACATCGTCCAAGTGTTGGCTCCTATGTCTTCCCAGGCTTTCGCAAAATAATGTAGCCTGGCTCCTACGGGTGTCTGGCGGAGGACAGAATTCTCATTCCCTTTCTTAAAGGGACGGAAGGAAGACCTGCCCCTCTTTATCGGTTGACTTCCTTCTGGCGATCGGTCTAGTTGGAAGACCTCCTCGAAAGGGCTGTTTCTGAGCTGGGCGAGCCACTTTCTTTCCTCACTAGCCACAGGCCTATTCTTCCTTGAGGATTGTCTAAGGAGATCCTGGGTGCCTTTTCCGTCAGAGGAATGCGCGATGTCATCCTTCACCAAACTGCGAGGGAAAAAGGTGTTCAGAGATAGGCGCAAACAATAAGGCGGTCTCTCTGCGAATGAGAGACGGCCTTCGTGAGGAAAGCACTGTGCACCGCCTTTTCTTTAAAACTCCTGCACCATATAGGGAGCATACCTCAGCCGATTCATCCTGAACAGCCTTATCAATGCAGGCGAGGATGCAATTTAGGGTTTCTGGGTCGAGTTGTTCCTTTTCTTGAGATTTCTTGGCCAGAACCCCAAGGGACCAATCTAAGAAGTTAAAAACTTCTAAAGTGTGAAAAAGTCCCTTGATGAGGTGGTCCGTTTCCGAAAGCCCCCATGTAACCTTCGCTGCATTCAAGGCGTGCCTTCTCGACGAATCCACCAAACTCGAGAAGTCTGATTCAGCTGAAACGGACAGAGATAATCCCATATCCTCTCCCGTTTCGTACCAATTTCCTCTCCTCCCTGTAAGTTTAGCGGGAGGCATACAAAAGACCGTCCTTCCTAATCCTTCTTCTTCTTGAACCAGGAGTCAAGAGATTGTAGAGCTTCCTCATAGAAATAGCAGGCTTCATTTTAAGGAAAGAGGAAGACTTGAGTGTTTTCGTGCTCGAAAACTGCGAGCGTGGAGAAGGGGGAGCAGCTGGCGTCAAAGAGTCTCCATATTCCTCCAACAGAAGGGACGAAAGAACTTTATAATTAGAAGATCCTTCCCTTCATTTCGTCCTCGAGGCATCTTCTGGGTTGATAGGCTCGGAAGGAGAAGGCTCTCTCCTTTCTACTGACTCTTCTCTTACTCTCTTACGGAGTGTCAGGCTCTTCATACGATGAATGCGCCTGGTGTACAGCAGGAGTATCTCGCCTGGGAGGAGTAACGTGCTTGGAATAACTCCTGGCGCCTTTTTGGCAGGCGGCATCCTGGCGCCGCAGCGCAGAGCGCCTCGAATACTCCTGGCTTTCAGTAGGCGCATTTTGTTCAGAATACTCCTGGCGCGTGGTAGGAGTATTAAGTTCCGAATACTCCTGGCGCCTGGCAGGCGCATAGCGCCTCGAATACTCCTGGCTTTTAGTAGGCGCATTTTGTTCAGAATACTCCTGGCGCCGTGGTAGGAGTATTAAGTTCCGAATAAAAATCCTGGCGCCTGGGAGGGAGCTATAAGCTTCGGAATACTTCCTGGCGCCTGGGAGCAAGTAACGCGCTTGGAATTAACTCCTGGCGCTTGGCAGGGCGCAGGAGCGCCCTCTCGGAATACCTCCTGGCTTTTAGTAGGCGCATTTTGTTGAAGAATACTCCTGGCGTGTGGTAGGAGTATTAAGTTCCGAATACTCCTGGCGCCGGGGAGGAGTATAAGCTTCGGAATACTCCTGGCGCCTGGGAGGAGTATAAGTGCAGGAGTACTCCTGGCGCCTGTGAGGAGTATAAGGTTCGGATACTCCTGGCGCCTGGGAGGAGTATTTAGTTTCAGAATACTCCTGGCGCCTAGGAGGAGTATCTATGCCCGACGACTCCTGGTGTTCTGGTAGGAGCACGTCGTTCCGAATACTCCTGATCCTTAGCATGCGTCTGATGTTTAGTAGGAGTATTGATTCCGGTAGGCGCTTTCCGTCTCACAAGTGCTCTACTCCTAACAGGATCTTCCTCTTCAGCTAACTCTTGGCGCTTGATTGAAGATCTTGAATGTTGTACTGGCTCGTTGCGCCTACTCGGCAGCCTGGCTTCTGGTTGGCGCCCTACTCTTGACAGGAGTAGCTTCCTTTCTTACCTCTCTCCTGTCTAGCGCACCGCCAGAGATGGCCGCCTGTGCGACAACTCCCCTGAAGGATGCGTCGCGCCTGGCAGGAGATAGGTATTTAGATCTTTTTAATAGGAAGCCTATCATCCTTCTTACGAGTAGGCTCCTTATAACGAGTTCCTACTAACAAGGCTAATTGCTCTTGCATATTCTTCAAAATTTTCTTGGTTGAGGAGTCTTCCGAATTAGGAGAGGGAGATCTGGAAGGCGCTCTAGGATCCCTTCCAGACTCAGAGTCTGAATGTATTCTCGCCTTCTTTATTACCGAAGGCGCTCCTCCTTCTGAGAAGCGTTCGGGACTCGAATTGAGCTCATGCTCTTTCATACTCCTCTTCAACGGACGGGAAAGATTCGACTCCTTCCATCCTCTTCTCGGAGAAGGCGAACTAGACGACGAAAAAGCACTCTCGAAGGACGCTTTTCCTATAGCGGTCCTTGGCAGTCGATACGATCGATTCTGCCGAAGGGACGCCTGATCGTTGGGGATTCTCCACAACCCCCGTACGGGCTTTCGACTTTCCTTCTCCTCCGGGCCAGGGAGCTTGGAAGAGGTCTTAGGCCTGGGAGCGTCGCAGAGACGACCAGACGCCCCCTCCACTACACTGGGGACACTAATATCACTACCACATTCACTTTCCTTACCTTCCAATGCTGCGACTTTTTCCTGCATTTTCTGAAGGGAAGCTCTAAGTTCTGCTATTTCCGAAGCAGAACTAGAAGGGATTAGCAAGTTTTGTTGAAACGGGCTGAAACAGGAATGGTCATGATCATCATAGGAAGAAGCTACAGAGCTAGATAGTAAATCATGAGAGGCAGACATTCTGCGGGTTTTATAAGCCGCCTTCCTCTCTCTATCTTTCTCTAACTTCTTCAAGTAAGAAGTTAGATTCTTCCACTCTTGTGCACTCAGTTTCTCACACTCATTACACGTATTCTCAATCGAACATTCAAACCATTCTACACCCCCTACAACTAGTGTGAGGATCTACCGAAGCTTTCGGAATCCTCACCTTACAGCCCTCATTCACACACACTCTGAAACTAACACTAGAATCAGACATATTCACAAATTCCAAAAACCAAGTCCAAAAAACAGTCCACGATAGCGAATGCCAAACAACGATCCAAGTACGTCACCAAATATCAGCGAGAGATGATCAAAAGCTTTGCGAAAAACGAATTCTAGTCAGGAGGAAGTAACAACAATGTTGATACAGCCGGCGACAGAGAGAATCTGATTAGAAAACGGGAATAGTTCCTAGTCCTGCCACCCAGAGAGGCGGTAGATCACCTGACCTACCTGTAGCGAGTTGCCGCGAAATTTGAAATTCTGTCGGAACGACGGAGTCTATAGCTATGTATATATCTGACAGGTAAGTTGAATGTATGAAACAGTGGTTTTATCCTTACTGCCATAACAACTGAAACTCCACAGTGCTTATTTGATTGTAATTATACACATTATTGGTTTTAAATTGCACTTGAACCATGTTGCTGTTCCTGGTTCCTAAGCGCTCACTTCACAAACACAGTTACGAGCAGCAGACGACGACACTGTTTATGAGGTGCAAAGCTTTATTCCCTTAATTGTTTACTTTACTCATTATTTAGTTCAACTTTACTTTGTTACTTCAAAATGTTTATTCAATTCATGTCTATTATCCCTTTTTTGCAACCAAATTACCCCCCCAAAATTACAGATATTTCTAAAGTATATACAATCCAATGTTTCTAACCTTGTCGTACATCTGGCTACTGAAAACCATCGCGGAGCAGACAACGGATTAGTGGATTATAATTTTTTTTTTTGCTAGCACTTTTCATTGATTTAAGTCTATAGTATTAGTATTTTGATTTTTTTTTAAATAACTGTATGCCTGAAATAAATGTAACCTTTAATGTTTGCATGCTAAGAATGGCAAAATCATCGTTGCCACATTAGTGGAGCTTCACACATACACCGATGCATTATTATAAACGGTTTCCATGAATTCTAGTTGTCATAGTAATGCAATAATGATAAAATTGCTTTAATATTTATGTATATTTACTTCCAATACATAGGCTGATTTCACCAATTTCCACGTTCTGTGTAAGTCTTATACCCAGTTTGGAGGGTCAACACATACCAATTGGCAACAGAGAGAAGGGAAGGAGAAGGAAGGAAGAAGGACAGGGGTGGCGGTGGAGGTGGGGGGAGAGGGTAGGTGGAGCTTTTTACTGCTGTGTTCGTATCCATTTCTGGATAATGAAGTTTTTGTCTCTTGGTACAAGGACAAGTGTTGTTATTCTTTACGATTAGTGATTCACGATACCCTTATAAATTACGGCACTGGGTGTAATACACTATAGCAAAATCTCGTTCTGATAAGAGTGTTCGTTACAGAAATATTGCTAAAAAATGTGCTTGCACTGTCTCTGAAACCCATAATAGGTATGCTGCTTAGTTGTCAATCAAGTTTTTTGTAATCAAGTATTTTTACAAGCTATTGTATAAATTTGTAACCTTCTCAATCAAAACATATGCTCATCAACGCTAACTTTCCTCTTTTAACGACTTTCTGGTCATTGCAAATTCGGCCCCATTAATTTCTTATGGTGCGAAAACAGACAAGAGGCCCAGGGAGCGAAAGCAAAGCGATTGCGTCACACTACGGTGGTAATCCGGCTGTAAAATATCTTCATATATCCAAAAAGTAAATAATAAAGATATATATGCACATTACGATTATAACAATTACATGAATAGCTGATAATAATCTACATGAGTAACTGGTAAACTGTTCTGCAAGAAAGTTGAGTATAGCAATTCATTTACAATTGGTACGAAAGTCAAGAAGTGGTGAGGTCATAATACAGGACTTAAAAAAACGTTCTAATTCCGAAAAATAATTACTTAAATTTGAGTCAGGAATCAAGTTACTTTTTCAATAACGAATATATTCAAATTAATCATCATAAATATGTAAAATATTAATGTTTTACTATTTACTTAAATAATTATCTAGTGCACGCTTCGTCGTCGTCTTCTACCAAAACCGTAGTTTCCTTAAAAAAGTCGTGGCAAGGGACTGTTTTACGATTGTTGCAATGAAAGTGCCCCAGCGTCTATGGGTACAAGTGGTGTGCAGATTTAGCACAGGAAATGGGAAGTTTGATGACATAAGCGACTCCCCAAACATCGAGAAGGCGTCAATCTTCTAAAGTTTTTTGATCGTAAGTAAAAATTTCGAAAGCGTTTTGGTGTTGCGGGCCTGTGTTGGGCACCCTTTTCATTACCGTGTTTAAATCTTAAAATACGGCCTTCATTTCTAACTTTGAAGAAAATACTTACTTTGAAAGGAAAGTAGAGGTCTTTAGCTCCTTCTCTCACCAACAACTCGTGACTGATGACCATCTCCGGTGTCAGGACACGTTAAAAGTACTTTTTCGGAGGGTGGCCAGCCGTGATAGTCGGTGAGTTTGCCAGTCAACGCGGTGTTTTACCCTATACCTAGTACCTAGCTACCTAAAGGCTAGGTACTAGGCTAGGCTAGCTATCCAAGCAGTTACGGACACCAAGTAGGATTAAGGCTGTTCAAGTAAAGCAACCATGGGTGTAGGCTATGACAAGGCTCACTCTTCATACATATTTATATTAATTTTCAAAATATCAAGTGATGAAGAATGAAGGAAATGTATGAAAAATATTGGTCCACCTAGGCTTTTACCAATGTTCAGTCACAGTGGCTTTCCTCACTGAGTTATTTCTTTTAGGCGTGATCCACCGGTTTTCTGCATAATTATCATCATGATCTGTATGCACTGAAACAAAGAGGTTTAAAGCCATAATTACCTGTAATTTTGAATAAATAAACTCCTTATTCACGTCATGTATCAGCTGCTAGCTGCCATCGCCTATCTTCCGACGTCAACAACATAACAATGTTCGATCATTATGAACCTTTTTCTTAATGAAATTGTGACTGTTTCTTAGCTTATTTTGTAGCATTTTGCGGTATGCCATTACGACTTATAAGCTATAAAAATTAAAATTGTTAAAACGAACGATTTTATTGTACGTCTATCGTATGTTATGCATATAGTTGCATTTCATTGTAAGGTAAAGTCACTGTTGACCCTTTCGAACTTTTATCTCGCCTTCTGTCTACACAGAGCAAATAGTGATAACTTATTTGACGTTATTTTTGCCCAAAAGAGAAAGAAAATGGGTTATGTTTCTCTTATTGCTTACTAAGATATTAAATGTAGAATTAACAGTGTTTAATTGGAGTTTGGGCAAAGAAAGTTAATTATATTTGCTTGTTGATTTACCTTACATGCATTATTGCATATATAATTTACTTTCCCGGTAACGTTACATTAAACTGGATAGACGCAAAGCTACCGAACTGGAATTCTTACGGAATGCTTGGGGATAAGTGTAAAGCAGCTTAATCTCAACAACAAAAACATTGAAATTCCATAGAAACTTTCATTTCAGGAACCTCTTTGAGTAACGTAAATACACACATACAAAAATGTATGTATCTGTTGTAGCTGAACCTACCAGCAACGAAGAATATAAAGTAGCTCAACAAGCATAAAAAAATATTGGAAAGCTAGCTGGCTTCGAGTAAACGACACCAAGATCCTTCAGTCACAAGGTGATTGAGAAAAAAAAAAAAAATACACGTACAGACTTTGGTATATTTGAAAAGAATAAAACTATTCAAGCAAAAAAAAAAAAAAAAAAAAAAAAAAAAAAAGAAAAAAAAAAAAAAAAAAAAAAAAAAAAACGGATAAAAAAGGGGGAGTGGGTGGGTAGTATGACCGACAATGAGGGCCTTAAAAACTAAAGACGTGAAAGTAAATAAATGTCTCATGGATCTGTGGCTAAGCCACCTGAAACTAGTTTCGCCGATTACTCAACAGCGCAAGCAAGGCCGACACGAACCACGAACTCGTCAAAGGAGCTGGGTCAGCGCGTACAAAATAAGGAACAAATTTGTCAGCATTCGAAACCAATAGAATATGTCATTTTGATCTGTTATGTGCAAAATAAAATAGGTACTTATCTTTACCACTATATGAAACTTTTGCATTAAGATTCGTAAATAAAAATATGCATTGGGGGATGACATTACAGTACCTACACTGGTGCAATATGCTTTCTCGAATTTTTATATACTTGTATACTGTCGCTCTTTACAATCAAAGACGGAAATCTGATTGCCTTATATGTATATGTAATTCTACAAAATTATATTTTTAATTTTTCATTTAGCTAAATATTAATTGATATGTCACATACGCCTGAAACAAGGGAAAGTTTGAAGCTGCAAAATGAATCAGCAGTTATCTTGGAAGTAGAATAAGCAAACGCCAAGGGTGGTTGAGGGGCCGTTTGATAAATCTTACATGACGATCGCAAAGGTTCCTCGTTGTCTGAACTATATTTCAAGTCTGCTGGTGGAGGAAGCAGTTGCGAGGCAAATATGCTGGGAGATAGCTGCTGGCCCCATAATTCAAAGTACTATATAAAAAGTTTCCAGGAAAAAAATTTCGTTTCTTTCTTCTGGTTATCACTATACTTCTCCGTTTTCTTTCCTTCTTGAAGATTGACCTCACAACTTGTGAACATAGTTGCGGCAGTCTGTAATGAACATGAGAGGAATTCGAAGTGGAAAGACTGATTCGTCAAAATAGTATTTCAGCTGTTACGAAACGTGATTGAGAAAATTACTATGAACATTATCACCCTTATGTATCTTCACATTTCTCCCCCTATATGTTTCTTACGTTACATAACCAGGCAATCTGTAAATATTGTATTAAAATACTCTTCATATTTTCAGCCGAACGTTGCCCCAGCCGGCGCTGGAATAGCGATAAATCTGTTATCCGTTGTATTTTCATGCATCCGTCATTTTTAGCCATTAGTTACGTGAGCTGCAGTTTCATAACGACATCTTTTCATTTTGGTGAGTTATGCAGTGCATAATGGGGGTGTGAAACCACGACCCTACGAAAGACGAATGGGTGAAATTTGAATCGGACTGGATATAATTTGTGTAATGTTTATGAAGTATTTTTATACAGAGTTTTTTAAACCTTGGAAGCAATTAGGCTGAGGGATTGGAAATAATTTTATTCAACAACTGAAACCCGTATAGCTGTCCTATACGGTACTATTGTTTGATGGCTTCTTTGGTGTTGGAAATCTTCCCTACTTTGATTTGGCTGTTATTGACAAAAATAGTCTAGAATTCATCGTGCAATTACATCAGTTAGACTATTAGCGCTCACCCATTTGTCTTGTGCGTTAGATTACATCGACGACTGGCATGGTAGATTCGTGTCCTAATGATAACAAGACAAAAGCATTATGGATCCGTGGATAGTCTTGGAACCAGCCTACACAAGATTTTCTGTCCACATTTCCAGTAGTAGTGTACGTAGACTACATGATTTAATGAATTGATTTAGCGTCTCTCTTTGGAGCCATCATTAGAGAAGTTTTGAGTGTGTTCAAAGTTTATGGCAGTGGATTTTTTTATTCTAATAACCAATTCAATTTATAGGTTAGGTTTCTTGGCGTACACCAAAGTTGGTCACATGGAAAATTGAAAAAGGTAGGATAACTAGTACTGGGGTTTCAGTGGTTACTTTTACTACCTCTGTTGTTTTCTGCTTGTGAAAAGGACCGTTGGATTGACTTTTCAATTTATTAGATTTTTCGAACAATTTTTAGCAAAAAAGAACCTGGTGATAACAGTGGGGGTGCTTAGGTGGGGCCAAGATATTGGTTTGGGGAAAGAAAATTATACAAAACTAATGTACCAATTCTGTAATTAGTAAAATATACAATTCTCGAATATATATATCCATGTGAATGAAGGAAAATAATAGTATTAGAAACCTGTATTTGAAATGATAGAGCTCAATTTTCAATTAATATTCAAGCCTCACTACACCTAAGCAAATGTATCAAATAAGGCAAAGTAAATTTCCTGAACCATATATTCAACACTAGCCTAATTTCTGTTATAAAGTTTTAATTTTCAATTATATTAATATCCTTATCATGTATAAATATATCAAATTAGTGCATATCATCAGTAACACACAAGACTTAAGTATGACTCAAAATCTCTTCAAAATGTCATCCTATCCCATTCCCTCTTCATCATCTCTCCCTGGAAATTAATTCAAGCAGCAGTAACCAATTGCAATACACTTATTCAAAACTGTAACAATAGTTTTAATCACTTAAAGCTGTAACTATAGTTTCAATCACTTCATACATAAGATGATAACATTAAGTTGAATAATCATGAACAAAGTGTCGTTTGTGTTCAAGGGCCCGGCTCCCCCTGGGCCCCCATAGCCACCACTGGGTGATGGGTAAGCTGTTGTAAGTCACAGCTAAGTTTTAAATGTATAAGTTGGAATGTTCAAAGAAGTACTGAATAGATGGAGTGACAGAGATAAAGGGAAGAAAGGGCCATAACATCCAAGAAGCTGAATTGTGTTAGAAATATTTGAAGCACCAATTAATATATAAAACATTGTCAGCAGCAATCCATATCAAAACCTTACTGTTAGTCAAGGCTAAACCGAACATAAGTGGAAATTTATCAATCTATCGACATCGACAAAGAAAAAAGTACAAGACACTCGAGTTGGGGGTGAAACTGGCAAATACAAAGGTAAAAGCTGCTTCGATATTGATTGGGGTGACCGTGCTAGTGACGTAAGCATCAATAGTTGCTTGTCGAATTAGAAGTATCTTTAAGGTTACTTTTGTTTACACTCCTCAATATTCACGAAAGGCCAAACGGCCAAGGGTATATTTATCTCGCGTTTATTCGCAGAAAAATTCCTAATAAAGTACATAGCAGTTTTAAGCAGTGCAAACCTCAAGAGCTGATACAAGTGAAAAACAAAAGTTTTGATAAGCTTGTCAACGGAACCAATTTTTTCCCGATGCCATTAAGTAGCCTAGATTTGAACGGGGAACAAATGTTTGCAGACTTGAAATCATTTAAGTATATATACTCGTGTATTATAATTGCGCAGGCTAAGGCAATCGCGTGTGGTTGCAATATCGGGGTAAAGAAGAGAGAGAGAGAATGAGGTAAGCGACCGTAGTAACCTAAGAGACCGAACCTAGCATAAACCACGCACACTTGTCACTACCACCGCAGTACCTCTTTATCTTGTGTCTTCCTCATTTTACTACCTTGCGCACAGAATTTTTAAGTAATTTTTAAGAAGGGCCGCCATGCAGTGGTGGTGTTAGCGATACAGTGATAAAAGTGGTGTGATGTGACTTTGACGGTGTAGGCAATTGAAAATTTGTTTTGATATATATTTTGTTCGTAATTACATCAGGAAACGATGCCACAGACGGTTAATTTTTCTCTTACTTGAAATGAAGTTGATTGCATTTGTAGGTACTAATGATAGAACTGGGAGTCGAGTGATTTAATAATGTTCCCAGTCAAACAAATACAGGGTCTGAACCTGGAGGTAAAATTCAACGTGGTCGGTTGGTTTTGCTGTGCAGTGTGGGCAAATAAAATTGCCTAGGTCTAAAAAAATGAGACGAAACCTATAGATGGTAACTATAAATACCGGTTTTACTGAAGCAATATAGACTTATGAACAAATGTAGCGGAATTCACACGGGAGAAAGTATTGACCCGAACTTTGTTTACCAGTTATCAATTTAATGTTTGGCCAAGAATAATTGCTGGTAGTCGGAACATCGCATAGAAGGCGGCAGCTCAGTGTAATCATTTAACGAAGACCGGATCGTCATGATGGGGGACAAAATCAGACACTTTTTACGAAGCAGACTTGACCAAATCTGGCCAGCGGACGTAGCACGAGGTTAGTGGCATTAATGTTTCTGTACTGGTCAGAGTTTACACCACGGCATTATTTAATATTCTTGCAACAATTTTGACAACTGGTATTGGTGGGTTTGTTCGTTGGGAAGAACAGTCTTCCAGTTACAGAACTTAATTTTTTATTTGTTGTAATTATTGCCAAAACAATTTTAAAGTAACATCGTCACGGTAGCCTTGACTTAGCCCCATAAAAAGAAAAAAAACCCGGCATGGAAAAGCGTGTTACTTATTTGGTGTGATTAAGCTGAACCAATTAGCATATCTTGTCATTCATTTGCCCCTATTTCGCGAGTTTTAGAGAAACGTTCTAGTGTAGGTAATTTTCATGTCAAATATTAGTTTATAGGCCTATCTTGTTAATAAGATACACACAAAGGGGTTTGTATTGACAAGTATAAATAAATAAATAAATAAATATAACGAGGAAATCGAGTAGCCAAACGGGCATTGTGGCTAGTATATAATTATTTAGTAACCGGGTATACATAGGCTATACAATATATATATATATATATATATATACTATATATATATATATTATATATATATATATATTAATTTATATATATCATATATATATATATATATTATATATATGTATATATATACATACATATATCTATATATATATTAATATAATCACAATAATTAAAGACGATATTTATGCATGTCTAAATCCACACGCACACACACACACACACACACACACACACATATATATATATATATATATATATATATATATAATATATGTATATATACATATATATATATATATATATATATATATATATATATGTATATATATATATATATATATATATATATATATATATATATATATATATATATGTGTGTGTGCTGTGTGTGTGTGTGTGTGTGCGTGTGTATTAGACATGCATAAATATCGTCTTTGGTAGTTGTGATTATATATATATATATATATATATATATATATATAGAATATATATATATATATATATGACTGGTAAAAATGTAGAGAGAAAAGTACTATATTTCAGAGACTGCTGTCTCTCTCTTCAGGTATATGAAAGAGAGAGAGACGCAGTCTCGAAATATAGTACTTTTCTCTCTACATTTTGGTGTTTTTTTATGGGCTCCTTTATTAGATATATATATATATATATATATATATATATATATATATATATATATCGAGCTACAATGTCCTTTAATATCTAATTCGCTCTACTCGGAATTAATATATTTTCCTATATGCTTAACCGAAGGGGAATTTTTTCTCGATAATGATTTGCTGCCAGGGCAGGGCGAACTATGGATCCTTTTCTTTTCAAACCCAGGAACGTCAGTGAAGCTTTACTACTACACCACCGCGAAGAGGCTAAAAGTTCATGTCGCCTCTCACCCTCATATACCTTTCGCGCGCAGGTAATTAGTGGCTTGGAGACAACATCAACCTACCTTGACTCCGTAGTGTTGAGTGCTTTTGACAGCACGTAGCCAATCTATAATTCTATCACATTTCCGTGATTCATAACATATCGAGCTACAATGTCCTTTAATACTAATTCGCTCTACCTCGGAATTAATATGTTTTCATATATGCTTACCGAAGGGGAATTGTTTTTCTCGATAATAGATTTGCCTGGGACCAGGGCGCGAACCTATGGATCCTTTCAAACCCAGGAACGTCAGTGAAGCTTTAACCTACTACACCACCGCGAGAGGCAAAAAGTTCATGTCGCCTCTCACCCTCATATACCTTTCGCGCGCAGGTAATTAGTGGTTTGGAGACAACATCAACCCACCTCGACTCCGGTAGTGTTTGTAGTGCTTTTGACAGCACGTAGCCAATCTATAAGTCATATCACATTTCCGTGATTCATATACATATATCGAGCTACAATGTCCTTTAATATCTAATTCGCTCTACCTCGGAATTAATATATTTTCATATATGCTTAACCGAAGGTAGAGCGAATTAGATATTAAAGGACATTGTAGCTCGATATATGTATATGAATCACGGAAATGTGATATGACTTATAGATTGGCTACGTGCTGTCAAACGCACTACAAACACTACCGGAGTCGAGGTGGGTTGATGATGTCTCCAAACCACTAATTACCTGCGCGCGAAAGGTATATGAGGGTGAGAGGCGACATGAACTTTTAGCCTCTCGTGGTGGTGTAGTAGGTAAAGCTTCACTGACGTTCCTGGGTTTGAAAGGATCCATAGGTTCGCGCCCTGGTCCGGCGGAAATCTATTATCGAGAAAAAATTCCCCTTCGGTTAAGCATATATGAAAAAATATATTAATTCCGAGGTAGAGCGAATTAGATATTAAAGGACATTGTAGCTCGATATATGTATATGAATCACGGAAATGTGATATGACTTATAGATTGGCTACGTGCTGTCAAAAGCACTACAAACACTACTGGAGTCGAGGTGGGTTGATGTTGTCTCCAAACCACTAATTACCTGCGCGCGAAAGGTATATGAGGGTGAGAGGCGACATGAACTTTTAGCCTCTCGCGGTGGTGTAGTAGGTAAAGCTTCACTGACGTTTCCTGGGTTTTGAAAGGATCCATAGGTTCGCGCCGCCCTGGTCCAGGCAAATCTCATTATCGAGAAAAAATTCCCCTTCGGTTAAGCATATAGAAAATATATTATTCCGAGGTAGAGCGAATAGATATTAAAGGACATTGTAGCTCAATATATGTATATGAATCACGGAAATGTGATATGACTTATAGATTGGCTGCGTGCTGTCAAAAGCACTACAAACACTACCGGAGTCGAGGTGGGTTGATGTTGTCTCCAAACCACTAATTACCTGCGCGCGAAAGGTATATGAGGGTGAGAGGCGACATGAACTTTTAGCCTCTCGCGGTGGTGTAGTAGGTAAAGCTTCACTGACGTTCCTGGGTTTGAAAGGATCCATAGGTTCGCGCCCTGGTCCAGGCAAATCTATTATCGAGAAAAAATTCCCCTTCGGTTAAGCATATATGAAAATATATTAATTCCGAGGTAGAGCGAATTAGATATTAAAGGACATTGTAGCTCGATATATGTATATGAATCACGGAAATGTGATATGACTTATAGATTGGCTACGTGCTGTCAAAAGCACTACAAACACTACCGGAGTCGAGGTGGGTTGATGTTGTCTCCAAACCACTAATTACCTGCGCGCGAAAGGTATATGAGGTGATAGGCGACATGAACTTTTAGCCTCCTCGCGGTGGTGTAGTAGGTAAAGCTTCACTGACGTTCCTGGGTTTGAAAGGATCCATAGGTTCGCGCCCTGGTCCAGGCAAATCAATTATCGAGAAAAAAATTCCCCTTCGGTTAAGCATATATGAAAATATATTAATTCCGAGGTAGAGCGAATTAGATATTAAAGGAACATTGTAGCTCGATTATATGTTATATGGAAAATATCACGGGAAAATGTGATATGACTTATATATATAGATATATGTAATGTAGGTATAGATATATAAATCTATATATATAATATGTTGTTATGTATGTATAATAAATATTAAATATATAATTAATATAGTATAACTTATATTATTATTATATATTATTGTATAGCCTATGTATACCCGGGGTTACTAAATAATTATATACTGGCCACAATGCCCGTTTGGCAACTCGATTTCCTCGTTATATTTATTTATTATCTATACTTGTCAATACAAACCCCTTTGTGTGTATCTTATTAACAAGATATATATATATACATATATATGTATATATAGTATATATATACATATATATAAATATATTATATACATTATATATGCACACACACACACACACACACACACGCACACACACACATATATATATATATATATATATATATATATATATAATATTATATATATATATATATATATATATATAGCGTTGTTGTTAATGATTTTAAAGTGGATGTATTTTCTTATATACATCGTTCGTGGGTTCGAAACTCACCATGAAAGTTTTTTTTTTTTTTGTCTGGAATTAAGCCACTGTAGTGACAAACGTATAAAAAAGTGGGAGCAAATCGAGCAGTTAAGAGGTCAGTGTGGTTATTACAAACATACGCACACACATGCGCAAACTCTGTATAGTATACACTATACATATACACATATATAATATATATGTGTGCATGGATGTATGTGTGTGGTTACTGTCCGTTACCAGGCCACTTCTGTACACAACATGACGGCAGAAAGATGTCTCATTGACTGCTTCAGTTCCATTTCTGCGTCTAACCCACTTCCATAATTTTCTAACGCTAATGGAGAATTTGACAATGCAGACTCTTCAGACTTTGAAATGATCATGTGACGAATTTGGTGGAGTCTATCTTTGAGGAAAAGCTTTGTGGACCTTTTTTACGTATCGTATGAACTCTTTCGAAAAACTCCCAGCATAATGCATTGTTATAGCGGAGTGACTTTTCTTCCCCTGTTCACAGTAGGGTCGAACAGAACAGAATGGAATAGAAAACTTAAACCAAAGTCCAAACATTAGGACCCATGAGGTCATTCAGCGCTGAAAGGAAGATTGAGACCAAAAAGGTTTGAAAAGTGTAACATAAGGAAAACCTTGCAGTTGCACAATGAATCAGTTGTTAGTATAGGGCGTAAAGTAAGATGGAACAAAGAGAATAATAACGGAGGTACAGTGAAAGGAATGATAGGGGTTGTGGTTAGGGTCCAAAAGAAAGCTTTAAAGAACCTGAAGTAATGCGCTACGGTGCACCCCATGAAGTCCACTGACGGTACTATCCAAGATGGAAGAAGATATCTTTTTACATCTTGATACTATCCCCCTACCGGAGGCAGTAGAGTAGATGAAAGCAGATCTGTATCTAACGAGGAAACTTGGAAAAACTACAAACTGGAGAACAAATATAGCTAAGAAATTCAGATGCAGTTTGGGAGCGTCCTGCCATGGCCGCCTACGTATATAGTAGTATAGGTGGCCGGGGTCCTGCTTCTTCAGTGTGGGGACACTACTAAAACCGATTATTTGGGTTTTAGCGTCTCAACACCGGCGAGGGAAACAGGCCGCTCCCAAACTGTATGTGGATTTCTTAAACACATTAGTTCTGCAATTTGTGTTTTTCATACAGTAGATTTGAGTTGAAGGCTTTTATCATTATTATTATTTCAAATAAAATATGGCAGAATGTTCATAATCATTCACATAGAATAATACGCATTCCCGAGGCGCACATACAGATGGGGGAAATGGTCAACAGACAATGGAATTATTTAGTTTAATTAGCCCTCCACGATTTGAATTTCTGTTTCCCTTTAAGACCCAGCTTTCGTTCCTATGGAAAGCTGGTCATTGATACTTGTCATATATGTATAAGTGAAGACCTGTGAAGTTGTAACGCCAGTTATTACTGGGTGAATTTATGAATTCGTATCCTTTTGTTTATTATCAGGGGTATTAACAGATTGTGTATCCTTCGTATACTTCGTCATTATTTTGAGGCAAGCGTCTTTGTTACCATTTGGTAATTGGATCACTCGAGGATCTCTGTTTTCTTTTATTTACCATTTGCGTGTGATATGCACACCACGAACCGTGATGACGCAGATAGTCAAATATAAAACCTTTATATACGCCTTTTGTGTACTGCATTATTAATTCAGTGCTAATTACGATTATATCTAACGGGGTAAGATCTGGTACGAGCAAGAATATTCTGGGAACTTCTGGCCAGGTTCAACAAGTGGGCTTCTTGGCTTTAGGATGAGGTCGATAGAATGAATAAAAAGGAAATGCTCCCGGGATTGAATAAATGATGATTCGCACACGGATTGATTATTGCGTAACGCTGAAACACGTTACCAACCTGCAGTCTCTAACCAAAGCAAGTTAGTGAGTATATTCCGGAACTGTGACCTCTCTCGCCACGGTTTAGAAACATTTCATATGAATTATTCAGTATATTTCTGGACTACGATTTCTTTGAACTCTTATAAGACTCGTCTTGGAGTAAACCATTCACATCAATATGATCATTATTAAGAACAAGGGCCAATGAAAGGTCGGTTATTATGAGCTAATAGAATTCTGGTGACCTTGACATCAAAAGGCCGATATCGCTATAAGTATTAGGATCCAATAATATAATTTGCTCTTTTGTCGATAACACCAACCATCAGTTCTAATAAGGGAGTTTCACTGTGCTACTTGTTTTGCAAGGCGAACATTTCAGTTAGGTACTCGTTTGCAAGGCGAACATTTCAGTTAGGTCTCGTTTTGCAAGGCGAACATTTCAGTTAGGTAACTTCGTTTGCAAGGCGAACATTTCAGTTAGGTACTCGTTTGCAAGGCGAACATTTCAGTTAGGTACTCGTTTGCAAGGCGAACATTTCAGTTAGGTACTCGTTTGCAAGGCGAACATTTCAGTTAGGTACTCGTTTGGCAAAGGCGAAATCATTTTGTCAGGTTAGGTACTCGTTTGGCAAGGCGAACACATTTCAGTTAGGTACTCGTTTCGTGCAAGGTTGAAACATTTCAGTTAGGTACTCGTTTCTTGCAGGGTGAATATTTCAGTTTATGGTTATTCGTTTGCCAAGGCGAAAACATTTCAGTTAGGTACTCATTTGCAAGGCGAACCATTTCAGGTTAGGTAACTCGTTTGCAAGGCGAACATTACAGTTAGGTACTCGTTTTGCAAGGCGAAAACATTTCAGTTAGGTACGGCAATTTGCAAGGCGGAACAATTTATTAGGTCTCGTTTTTTGCCAAGGCGAAAACATTGTCAGGTAAGGTCTCGTTTTGGCAAGGCGAACCACTTCAAGGTTAAGTTACTCGGTTTGCAAGGCGAAACATTTCAAGGTTAGGTTTACCTTTCGGTTTGCAAGGCGAACAATTTCAGGTTAGGAATTTCGTTTGGCAAGGCGGAAACATTCGGTTAGGTCTCGTTTTGCAAGGTTGCGAACAATTTCAGTTAGGTCCTTCGGTTTTGCAAGGCGAAACATTTCAGTTTAGGTTTCTTCGTTTTGAAAGGCGAACATTTCCAAGGGTTTAGGTTTTTCTTTCGGTTTTGCAAAGGCGAACATTTCAGTTAGGTCTCGTTTTTGCCAAGGCAAACATTTCAGTTAAGGTCTCGTTTTGCAAGAGAAACATTTCAGTTAGGTACTCGTTTGCAAGGCGTCAACATTTCAGTTAGGTACTCTTTTTGCAAGGCGAACATTTCAGTAGGTTCGTTTGCAAGGCGAACATTTCAGTTAGGACTCGTTTGCACGGCGAACATGTTCAGGTTAGGTCCGTTTTGCAAGGCGAACATTTCAGTTAGGTCTCGTTTTGCAAGGCGAACATTTCAGTTAGGTTTCGTTTTGCAAGGGAACATTTCAGGAGGTTCGTTTGCAAGGCGAACTTTCAGTTAGGTACTCGTTTGCAAGGCAACATTCAGGTAGGTCTCGTTTTGCAAGGCGAACATTTCAGGTAAGGTCCGTTTTGCAGGCGAACATTTCATTTAGGTGTCGTTTGCAGCGCGAAACAGTTCAGTTAGAGTACGCGTTTGCAAGGCGGAAAAAATTTCAGTTGGTCTCGTTTTTGGCACGGAGAACATTTCAGTTAGGTTACTCGTTTGCAAGGCGAACATGTTCAAGTTAGGTCGCGTTTTGCAAGGCGAAACATTTCGTTAGGTCTGTTTTGCAAGGCGACATTTCAGTGGGTACTCGTTTGCAAGGCGAACATTTCAGGTAGGTACTCGTCTGCAAGGCGAAACATTCAGTTAGGTACTCGTTTGCAAGCGCGAACATGCTCAGTTAGGTATACTAGTTTTGCAAGGCGAACATTTTCAGTTTAGGTCCTCTTGTTTTGCAAGGCGAACCATTTCAGTTATGGGTCTCGTTTGCAAGGCGACATTTTCAGTTAGGTTCTCGTTTTCAAGGCGAACCATTTCAGTTAGGGTACTCGGTTTGCGAATGGGCGAACATTTTGAGTTAGGTCCTCGTTTTGCAAGGCGAACATTTCAGTTAGGTGTCCGTTTGCAAGGGCGACTTTCAGTTTAGGTCCCTCGTTTTGCAAGGCCGACCATTTTTCAGATTAGGTACTCGTTTGCAAGGCGAACATTTCCGTTAGGTCTCTTTTTGCAAGGCGAACATTTCGTTAGGTACCTTCGTTTGGCAAGGCCAAAACATTTTCAGTTAGGTCTCGTTTTTGCAAGGCGAACATTTCATTTTATTCTCGTTTGCAAGGCAAACATTTCAGTTAAAAGGTACTCTTTTGGCAAGGCGACATTTCAGTTATAGGTACTCGTTTGCAAAGGCCAAACATTTTCATTAGGTTACTCGGTTGCAAGGCAAACATTCAGTTTAGGTAACTCGTTGCGGCGAAACAATTTCAGATAGTTACTCGTTTGCAAGGCGACATTTCAGTTATGTACTCGTTTTGCAAAGGCCAACATTTCAGTTTAAGGTACTCTCGTTTTTGCAAGGGCGAACATTTCAGTTAGGTACTCATTTTGCAAGGCGAAACTTTCAGTTATGTCCTCGCTTTGCCTAAGGCGAACATTTCATTTAGGTCTCGTTTTGCAAGGCTAACATTGCAGGTTAGGTACTCGTTTGCAAGGCGAACATTTCAGTTTAAGGTCTCATTTTGCCAGGCGAAACATTTCAGTTTAGGTCTCGTTTTGCAAGGCGAACATTTCGTTAAAGGTACTTGTTTGCAAGGCGAACATTTTTTTTTTTTGTTTCCAGTTAGTACTCGTTTGCAAGGCGAACATTTCAGGCTTAGTACTCGTTTACAGGCGAACATTTCGGTTAGGTCTCGTTTGTTGCAAGGCGACATTTCAAGTTTTAGGATCTCGTTTTGCAAGGCGAAAACATTTCGTTATGTACTACATTTCGTTTGCAAGGCGAACATTCATTAGGTACTTCCGTTTGCAAGGCGAACAGTTTCCAGTTAGGTCTCGTTTTGCAAGGCGAACTTTCAGTTAGGTAGCTTCGTTTGCAGGCGAACATTTCAGTTAGGTCTCGTTTGCAAGGCGAACAATTTCAGTAGGTCTCATTTTGCCAGCGAACATTTCAGTTTAGGTCTCGTTTTGCAAGGCGGAACATTTCAGTTAGGTCTCGTTTTGCAAGGGCGAACATTTCAGTTAGGTACTTCGTTGCAAGGCGGAACATTTCAGTTAGGTCTCGTTTTGGGGGGGGGGGCCAAAGGCGAACATTTCAGTTGGTCTCTTTTTGCAAGGCGAACATTTCAGTTTGTTCTCGTTTTGTGCAGGCGAACATTTCAGTAGGTACTCTTGTTGCAAGGCGACATTTCAGTTTAGGTCTCTTTTTGCAAGGGCGAACATTTCAGTTAGGTACTCGTTTGCAAGGCGAACATTTCACTTAGTTTCTCGTTTTGCAAGGCGACATTTCAGTGTAGTTCTCGTTTGCAAGGCGAACATTTAGTTGGTACTTACTCGTTTGCAGCGAACATTTAGGTTTAGGTAACTCGTTTGCAAGGCGAACATTTCAGTTAGGTACTCGTTTTGCAAGGGCGAACATTTCAGTTATGGTACGACTCGTTTGCAAGGCGAACATTTCAGTAGGTACTCGTTTGCAAGGCAAACATTTTCAGTTAGGTACTGTTTCAAGGCCAACATTTTCAGTTAGGTACTCGTTTTGGCAGGCAAATATTTCAGTTAGTACTCGTTTGCAAGGTGAACTTTCAGTTAGGTACTTCGTTTGCAAGGCGAACATTTCAGTTTAGGTACTGCGTTTTGTAAAAGGCAACATTTTCAGTTAGGTACTCGGTGCAAGGCGAACATTTCAGTTAGGATCTCGTTTTGCTAAGGCGAACATTTCATTAGTCTCTTTTGAAAGGCTAAACATTTCAGTAGGTCGTTTTGCAAGGCAAACATTTCAGTTAGGTCTCGTTTTGCAAGGCGAACATTTCAGTTAGGTCTCGTTTTGCAAGGCGAACATTTCAGTTAGGTCTCGTTTTGCAAGGCGAACATTTCAGTTAGGTACTCGTTTGCAAGGCGAACATTTCAGTTGAGGTTCTCCGTTTTGCCAAGGCGAACATTTCAGTTAGGTACCTCGTTTGCAAGGCGAACATTTCAGTTAGGTCTCGTTTTGAAGGCGAACATTTTCAGGTTAGGTCTCGTTTGTCAAGGCGAAACATTTCAGTTAAGTCTCGTTTTGCAAGGCGAACATTTCAGGTTAGGTTCGTTTGCAAGGCGAAACCATTTCAGTTTAGGTACCGTTTGCAAGGCGAAATTTCAGTTAGGTTCTCGTTTTGCAAAGGCGAAACATTTCAGTTAGGTTATCGTTTTTGCAAGGCGAACATTTTCAGTTAGTCTCGTTTTGCAAGGGAACATTTCAGTTAGGTTCTCGTTTTGCAAGGCGAACAATTTCAGTTAGGTCTCGTTTTGCAAGGCGAACATTTCAGTTAAGGTCTCGTTTTGCAAGGCGAACATTTCAGTTAGTACTCGTTTGCAAGGCGAACATTTCAGTTAGGTACTCGTTTGCAAAGGCGAAACATTTCAGTTAGGTCTCGTTTGCAAGGCGAACATTTCAGTTAGGTCTCTTTTTGCAAGGCGAACATTTCAGTTAGGTCTCGTTTTGCAAGGCGAACATTTCAGTTAGGTACTCGTTTGCAAGGCGAACATTTCAGTTAGGTCTCGTTTTGCAAGGCGAACATTTCAGTTAGGTACTCGTTTGCAAGGCGAACATTTCAGTTAGGTCTCGTTTTGCAAGGCGAACATTTCAGTTAGGTCTCGTTTTGCAAGGCGAACATTTCAGTTAGGTATCGTTTTGCAAGGCGAACATTTCAGTTAGGTACTCGTTTGCAAGGCGAACATTTAGTTAGGTACTAGTTTGCAAGGCAAAACATTTCAGTTAAGGTTACTGTTTGCAAGGCGAACATTTCAGTTAGGTCCGTTTTGCAAGGGGAAACATTTCAGTTAAGGTCTCGTTTTGCAAGGCGAAAACATTTCAGTTAGGTCTCGTTTTGCAGGCGAAACATTCAGTTTAGGTCTCGTTTGCCAACGGCGAAAACATTTCAGGTTAAGGTCTCGTTTTGCAAGGCGAACATTTCAGTTAGGTACTCGTTTGCAAGGCGAACATTTCAGTTAGGTCTCGTTTTGCAAGGCGAACATTTCAGTTAGGTCTCGTTTTGCAAGGCGAACATTTCAGTTAGGTACTCGTTTGCAAGGCGAACATTTCAGTTAGGTACTCGTTTGCAAGGCGAACATTTCAGTTAGGTACTCGTTTGCAAGGCGAACATTTCAGTTAGGTACTCGTTTGCAAGGCGAACATTTCAGTTAGGTACGTTTGGCAAGGCGAACAATTGAAGTTAGGTACTCGTTTGCAAGGCGAACATTTCAGTTAGGTCTCGTTTTGCAAGGCGAACATTTCAGTTAGGTACTCGTTTGCAAGGCGAACATTTCAGTTAGGTACTCGTTTGCAAGGCGAACATTTCAGTTAGGTACTTCGTTTTGCAAGGCGAACATTTCAGTTAGGTACTCGTTTGCAAGGCGAACATTTCAGTTAGGTACTCGTTTGCAAGGCGAACATTTCAGTTAGGTCTCGTTTTGCAAGGCGAACATTTCAGTTAGGTCTCGTTTTGCAAGGCGAACATTTCAGTTAGGTACTCGTTTGCAAGGCGAACATTTCAGTTAGGTACTCGTTTGCAAGGCAAACATTTCAGTTAGGTACTCGTTTGCAAGGCAAACATTTCAGTTAGGTACTCGTTTGCAAGGCGAACATTTCAGTTAGGTCTCGTTTTGCAAGGCGAACATTTCAGTTAGGTCCCGTTTGCAAGGCGGAACATTCAGTTAGGGTACTCTTTGCAAGGCGAAAACATTTTCGGTAGGTATCGTTTGCAAGGCGAACATTCAGTTAGGTACTCGTTTGCAAGGCGAACATTTCAGTTAGTCCTCGTTTTTCACTTTAGTTTGCAAGGCGAACATTTCAGTTAGGTCTCGTTTTGCAAGGCGAACATTTCAGTTAGGTATCGTTTTGCAAGGCGAACATTTCAGTTAGGTCTCGTTTTGCAAGGCGAACATTTCAGTTAGGTCTCGTTTTGCAAGGCGAACATTTCAGTTAGGTCTCGTTTTGCAAGGCGAACATTTCAGTTAGGTCTCGTTTTGCAAGGCGAACATTTCAGTTAGGTACTCGTTTGCAAGGCGAACATTTCAGTTAGGTACTCGTTTGCAAGGCGAACATTTCAGTTAGGTCTCGTTTTGCAAGGCGAACATTTCAGTTAGGTACTCGTTTGCAAGGCGAACATTTCAGTTAGGTACTCGTTTGCAAGGCGAACATTTCAGTTAGGTACTCGTTTGCAAGGCGAACATTTCAGTTAGGTACTCGTTTGCAAGGCGAACATTTCAGTTAGGTCTCGTTTTGACAAGGCGAACATTCAGTTAGGTACTCGTTTTGTGCAAGGCGAAACTGTTCAGTTAGGTCTCGTTTTGCAAGCGAACATTTCAGTTAGGTACTCGTTTGCAAGGCGAACATTTCAGTGAGGTTAGTTTGCAAGGCGAACATTCATGTTAGGTCGTTTTGCAAGGCGACATTTCAGGTAGGTCTCGTTTTGCAAGCAAAAACATTTCAGTTAGGCATACTCGTTGCAAGGCGAACATTTGAGTTAGGCTCGTTTTGCAAGGCGAACACTTTCAGTAGGTCTCGTTTGCAAGGCGGAACATTTCAGTTAGGGTCCCGTTTTGCAAGGCCGAACATTTCAGTTAGGTATTCGTTTGCAAGGCGCACATTTCAGTTAGGTCCCGTTTTGCAAGGCGAACATTTTCCGGGTAGGGTACTCGTTTGCAAGTGCGAAACATGTCAGTAGGTCTCGTTTTGCAGGGAACATTCCATTTAGGTTCTCGTTTGCAAGGGCAAACATTTCAGTTAGGTACTCGTTTGCAGGCAAACATTCAGTTAGGTACTCGTTTGCCAAGGGCAAACATTTCAGTTAGGTACTCGTTTGCAAGGCAAACATTTCAGTTAGGTACTTCGTTTGCAAAGGCGAAACATTTCAGTTAGGTACTCGTTGCAAGGCGACATTTCAGTTAGTATCGTTTTGCAAGTCGAAATTTCAGTTAGGTACTCGTTTGCAAGGCGAACATTTCAGTTAGGTACCGTTGCAGGCCAACACCATTTCAGTTAGGTACTCGTTTGCAAGGCGAAACATTTCAGTTAGGTCTCGTTTTGCAAGGCGAACATTTCAGTTAGTCTCGTTTCTGAAGGAGAACATTTCAGTAGGTCTAGTTTTGCAAGGCAAACATTTTCGTTAGGTCTCGTTTTGCAATTGCGAAACAATTTCAGTTAGGTCTCGTTTGTGCCAAGTCGAACATTTCATTAGGTACCGTTTGCAAGGCGGAACATTCAGTTAGGTCTCGTTTGCAAAAGGCGAACATTTCCATTAGGTACTCGTTTGCAAGGCGAACATTTCAGTTAGGTACTCGTTTGCAAGGCGAACATTTCAGTTAGGTACTCGTTTGCAAGGCGAACATTTCAGTTAGGTACTCGTTTGCACAGGCGAACATTTCCAGTTAGGAACTCGTTGCAAGGCAAGCATTCAGTTAGGTACTCGTTTGCAAGGCGAACATTTCAGTTACGGTCTCATGTTTGACAAGGCGAACATGTAGTTAGGTACTCGTTTGCAAGGCGAACATTCAGTTAGGTACTCTTATTTTTTTAGTTTGCCAAGGCGAACATTTCAGTAGGTACTCGTTTGCAAGGCGGCACACTTTCAGTTAGGTACTCGTTTGCCAAGGCGAACATTCAGTTAGGTACTCGTTGCAAGGCGAACATTTCAGTTAGGTTACGCGTTTGCAAGGCGAACATTTCAGTTAGGTCTCATTGCAAGGCGAACATTCAGTTAGGTACTCGTTTGCAAGGCGGAAATGTCAGTTAGGTACTCGTTTTGCAAAGGCGAACATTTCAGTTAGGTATCGTTTGGCAAGCGAACATTTCAGTTAGGTACTCGTTTGCAAGGCAAACATTTCAGTTAGGTACTCGTTTGCAAGGCGAACATTTCAGTTAGGTCTCGTTTTGCAAGGCGAACATTCAGTTAGGTCTCGTTTTTGCAAGGCGAAACATTTCAGTTAGTCTCGTTTCTGCAAGTGCGAACATTCAGTTAGGTCTCGTTTTGCAAGGCGAACATTTCAGTTCAGGTACTCGTTGCAAGGCGAACATTTCAGTAGTCTCGTTTTGCAAGGCGAACCCCAAATTTTTTGTTTTTTTTTTTTTTTTTTTTCCCCCAAAGGGGTTAGTTCTCGTTTTGCAAGGCGAACATTTCAGTAGGTACTCGTTTTGCAAGGCGAACATCTTCAGTTAGGTACTCGTGTGCAAGGCTAACATTTCAGTTAGGTACTCGTTTGCCAGGCGAACATTTCTTTAGGTACTCGTTTGCCAAGGTAAACATTTCAGTAGGTACTCGTTTGCAAGAGCGAACATTTCAGTTAGGTCTCATTTTGCAATGGCAACATTTCAGTAGGTACTCGTTTGCAAGGCGAACATTTCAGTTAGGTTACTCGTGTGCAAGGCGAACATTTCAGTTAGGTACTCGTTTTGCAAGGCGAACATTTCAGTTAGGTACTCGTTTGCAAGGCGAACATTTCAGTTAGGTCTCGTTTTGCAAGGCGAACATTTCAGTTAGGTACTCGTTTGCAAGGCGAACATTTCAGTTAGGTACTCGTTTGCAAGGCGAACATTTCAGTTAGGTACTCGTTTGCAAGGCGAACATTTCAGTTAGGTACTCGTTTGCAGGCGAATATTCAGTTGAGGTTTTCCGTTTTGCAAGGCGAACATTCAGTAGGTTACTCGTTGCAAGGCGAACATTTTAGTTAGGTACCGTTGCAAGGCAAACATTTCAGATAGGTACTGGTTGCAAGGCGAACATTTCAGTTTAGGTCTCGTTTTGCAAGGCGAACATTTCAGTTAGGTCTCGTTTTGCAAGGCGAACATTTCAGTTAGGTCTCGTTTTGCAAGGCGAACATTTCAGTTAGGTCTCGTTTTGCAAGGCGAACATTTCAGTTAGGTCTCGTTTTGCAAGGCGAACATTTCAGTTAGGTCTCGTTTTGCAAGGCGAACATTTCAGTTAGGTACTCGTTTGCAAGGCGAACATTTCAGTTAGGTCTCGTTTTGCAAGGCGAACATTTCAGTTAGGTCTCGTTTTGCAAGGCGAACATTTCCGTAGGTTACTCGTTTTTTTTGCAAGGCGAACATTTCAGTTAGGTCTCTTTTTGCAAGGCGAACATTTCAGTTAGGTCTCGTTTTGCAAGGCGAACATTTCAGTTAGGTACTCGTTTGCAAGGCGAACATTTCAGTTAGGTACGTTTGCAAGGCGAACATTTCACAGTTAGGTACTCGTTGCAGGCGAAACATTCAGTTAGGTACTCGTTTGACAAGGCCAAACATCTTCAGTTAGGTTACTCGTTTGCAAAGGCGAAACAGTTCAGTTAGGTCTCGTTTCTGCAAGGCGAAAGTTTTCAGTTAGGTACTCGAGTTGCAAAGGCGAACATTCAGTTAGGTATCTTTGCCAAGGCGAACATTTCAGTTAGGTACTCGTTTGCAAGGCGAACATTTCAGTTAGGTACTCGTTTGCAAGGCGAACATTTCAGTTAGGTACTCGTTTGCAAGGCGAACATTTCAGTTAGGTCTCGTTTTGCAAGGCGAACATTTCAGTTAGGTACTCGTTTGCAAGGCGAACATTTCAGTTAGGTACTCGTTTGCAAGGCGAACATTTCAGTTAGGTACTCGTTTGCAAGGCGACACATTTTCAGTTAGGTACTGTTTGCCAAGGCGAACATTTCAGTCAGGTACTCGTTTGCAAGGCGTACAATTCAGTTAGGTACAGTTGCCCCCAAGGCGAACATTCATTTAGGTACTCGTTGGCCAAGGAGAAACATTTCAGTTAGGTTTATCGGTGCAAGGGCGAAAATTCAGTTAGAGTACTCGTTTGCAAGGCGAACATTTCAGTTAGGTACTCGTTTGCAAGGCGAACATTTCAGTTAGGTACTCGTTTGCAAGGCGAACATTTCAGTTAGGTACTCGTTTGCAAGGCGAACATTTCAGTTAGGTACTCGTTTAGCAAGGCGACATTCAGTTAGGTTACTCGTTTGCAAGGCGAACATTTCAGTTAGGTACTCGGTTTGCAGGCGAACATTTCAGTTAGGTACTCGTTTGCAAGGGCGAACATTTCGGTAGGTATTCGTTTGCCAAGTGCGAACATTTCAGTTTGGTCTCGTTTTGCAAGGCGAACATTCAGTTAGGTACTCATTGCAGGCGACACATTTCAGTTAGATACTCGTTTGCAGGCAAACATTTCAGTTAGGTACTGTTTGCAAGGCGAATGAACATTTAGGTAGGTACTCGTTTGCAGGCGAACATTTCAGTTAGGTCTCGTTTTGCAAGGCGAAATTTCAGGTTAGTACTCGTTGCAAGGCGCAACATGTCAGTTAGGTACTCATTTTAGAATGGCGGAACATGCAGTTAGGTACTCGTTTGCAAGGCGAACAATCAGTTAGGTTCTCGTTTTGCAAGGCGAACATTTCAGTAGGTACTCGTTTGCAAGTGGAACATTAGTTAGGTCCAGTTTGCAAGGCGAACATTTCAGTTAGGTCTCGTTTTGCAAGGCGAACATTTCAGTTAGGTACTCGTTTGCAAGGCGAACATTTCAGTTAGGTACTCGTTTGCAAGGCAAACCATTTCAGTTAGGTATCGTTGTAAGGCGAACATTCAGTTAGGTCTCGTTTTGCAGGCGAAACATTTCAGTGAGGTCTCGTTTTGCAAGGCGAACATTTCAGTTTAGGTCTCGTTTTGCAAGGCAAACATTTTATTCTAGGTACTCGTTTTGCAAGGTAACATTTCAGTTAGGTCTCGTTTTACAAGGCGACATTTCAGTTAGGTCTCGTTTTGCAAGGCGCACAATTTTCAGTTAGGTCTCGTTTTGCAAGGCGAACATTCAGTAGGCTCGTTTTGCAAGGCGAACATTTCAGTTAGGTCTCGTTTTGCAAGGCGAACATTTCAGTTAGGTACTCGTTTGCAAGGCGAACATTTCAGTTAGGTCTCGTTTTGCAAGGCGAACATTTCAGTTAGGTACGTTTTGCAAGGCGAACATTTCAGTAGGTACTCGTTTTGCAAGGCGCACATTTTAGTGTAGGTCCTCGTTTTGCAAGCGAACATTTCGTTAGGTACTGGCTCGTTTTGCAAAGGGCGAAACATTTCAGTTTTAAGGTACGCGTTTTGCAAGGCGAACATTTTCAGGTTAGGCTCGTTTTGCAAGGCGAAACCAATTCAGTTAGGTCTCGTTTTGCAAGGCGAACATTTCGGTTTAGGTCTCGTTTTGCAAGGCCGAACCTTTCAGTTAGGTACTGACCTGATTCGTTTGCAAGGCGAACATTTCACAGTTATTACTCGTATTGCAAGCCGAACATTTTCAGTAGGTACTCGTTTGCAAGGTCGAACATTTCAGTTTTAGGTTCTCGTTTTTGCAAAGGCCGAACATTTCAGTTAAGTAATCTCGTTTGTAATTTGTCAACATTTCAGTTAGGTCTCGTTTTTGCAATGGCGAACATTTCAGTTATGGTCTCTTTGCACAAAGGCGAAACAGTTCAGTTTAGGTTCTCGTTTTGCAAAGGGCGAAACATTTCAGTTAGGTCTCGTTTTTGCAAGGCGAAAACAATTTTCAGTTAGGTCTCGTTTTGCAAGGCGAACATTTCAGTTAGGTTCTCGTTTTGCAAGGCGAATATTCAGTTGGTACTCGTTTTGCAAGGCGAACATTTCAGTTAGGGTCCTCGTTTTGCAGGCGAACATTTCAGTTAGGTACTGTTTGCAAGGCGAACATTTCATTTAGGTTAGGTCTTGCAAGGTTTTTGGAACTTTCAAGTTAGGTACTCTTTTTTGCAGGCGAACATTTTCAGTTATGGTACGTCGATTTGCAAGGCCGAAATCATTTTCAGATTAGGTACTTCCGTTTGCAAGGCGAACAGTTTCAGTTAGGTCCTCGTTTTGGGGGGGGGGGGGGGGGGGCAAAGGGCGAACATTCGAGTTAGGTACTCGTTTCAAGGCGAACATTTTTCAGTAATCCTCCTTTTGCAAGGCGAAACATTTCATTTATGTTCTCGGTTTTGCAAGGCTACCCATGTTTTCAGTTAGGTCCGTTTTTTTGCAAGGCGATCAACATTTTCAGTTAGGTCTCGTTTTGCAAGGCGAACATTTTCATTTAGTTCCTCGTTTTGTCAAGGCGAAAAACTTTCATTTCGTTAAGGTACTCGTTTGTCAAGCGACAGTTTCAGGTTAGGTCCTCGTTTTGCAAGGTTGGAACGTTTTTCAAGGTAGATACTCGTTTGCCAAATGCGAACATTTTGCAGTTAGGTCTCTTTTTGCAAGGCTTTTACACATTTCAGTTAGTCTCAAGGTTTTTTGCAAGGCGAAACATTTCAAGTTTAAGGTTTCTCGTTTTGCAACGGCGAACATTTCATTAGGTTCTCGTTTTTTGCAAGGCGAACATTTTCAGTTAGTACAAAGCGTTTTTGCAAGGCGAACATTTCAGTTAATGTCTCTTTTTTGCAAGGCGACTTTTTCAGTTAGGTCTCCGTTTTTGGCAAGGCGAACATTTCAGTTTGTTCCTCTGTTTTTGCAAGGCGAACTTTAGTTATCTCGTTTTTTGCAAGGCGAACATTTCATTAGTCCAATCGGGTTTTTCAGCGAAGACATTTCAGTTTATGGTACCTTTCGTTTTGCAAGGAGCGAACAATTTTCAGTTAGGTTCCTCGTTTTTGGCAATGCGTACATTTCAGTTTTGTACTCGTTTTGCAAGGCGAACATTTCAGTTTTAGGTACTCATTATGCAATGCGACATTTTTCCGTTTAGGTTCACTCGTTTTTTGCAAGGGCGAACATTTTCAGTTTATGGTCTCGTTTTTGCAAGGCGAACCTTTCGTTTAGGTACTTCGTTTGAAGGCAAACATTTCAGTTAGGTTTCGTTTTTGCCAGGAAAACATTTCGTTTAGTCTCGTTGGCAAGGCGAAACATTTCATTAGGTTCGCATTTTTGGGCAAGGCGAACATTTCAGTTCAGGGTCCTTTTTCGGGGTTTTGCAAGGGCGAAACATTTCAGTTTAGGTTTCTTCGTTTTTCAAGGTTAGATTTCAGTTTTAAGGTCTCGTTTTGCAAGTCGAACCATTTTCCAGTTAGGTTACTTCGTTTGCAAAAAGGCTAGAACATTTTCAGTTAGTTCTCGTTTTGCAAAGAGCTAACATTTTCACTTAGGTTCCTCGTTTGCAAGGCGAATATTTCATTTAGGGTAACTTCGTTTTCAATTTTGCGACCATTTTTCGTTAGGTACTCGTTTGCAAGGCACACATTTCAGTTAGGACTCGTTTGCAAGGCGAACATTTCAGTTAGGTTCTCGTTTTGTTTGCAAGGGCGAAACATTTCCGTGTAGGTTTACTCTTTTGCAAGGGCGAACTTTCAGTTGGTACTCGTTTGCAAGGCGAACATTTCGTTTAAGTTAGGTTAAGCGTTTTGCAAGGCGAAACATTTTCATTAGGTTACTCGGTTTTGCAAGGCGAACATTATAACATTTTCCGTTTAGTCTCGTTTTGCAAAGGCGAAACATTTTGCAGTTTAGGTCTCTGCGTTTTGCAGGCCGAACATTTCAGTTAGGTCTCGTTTTGCAAGGCAACCCATTTCAGTTAGGTACTCGTTTGCAAGGGGCGAACTTGTCGTTAGTTTCTCGTTTTTTTGCAAGGAGAAACATTTTCAATTAGGTACATTCGGTTTTGGCAAGGCGAACATTTTTTCAGTTTAGGTCCTACGTTTTGCAAGGCGAAATTCAGTTTAGGTTCCTTTTTTGCAAGGTTGAACAGGTTCAATTAGGTACTCGTTTGCCAAGCGAACATTTCAGTTAGGTCTTCGTTTTGCCAAGGCGAAACTTTTGTGTTCAATGGTTGCTACTCATTTTGCAAGGCGAATATTTCAATGTGCTAATTGTTTTGCAAAGCGAACATTTCAATGTGCTACTCGTTTTGCAAAGCGAACATTTCAATGTGCTACTTGTTTTGCAAAGCGAACATTTCAATGTGCTAATTGTTTTGCAAAGCGAACATTTCAATGTGCTACTCGTTTTGCAAAGCAGACATTTCAATGTGCTACTCGTTTTGCAAAGCGAACATTTCAATGTGCTAATTATTTTGCAAAGCGAACATTTCAATGTGTTATTCGTTTTGCAAAGCGAACATTTCAATGTGCTACTCGTTTTGCAAAGCGAACATTTCAATGTGCTAATTGTTTAGCAAAGCGAACATTTCAATGTGCTACTCGTTTTGCAAAGCGAACATTTCAATGTGCTACTTGTTTTGCAAGGCGAACATTTTAATGTGCTACTTGTTTTCAAGGCGAAAGAAGTAAACATTTCAATGGTCCACTCGTTTTACAAGGCTAACATTTCAATGTGTTACTCGTTTTGCAAGGCGAAAATTAGGGCGTGCTATTAATTATGTAGGACAAAAATGAGTTTGCTGGGCATCATTTGAGTACTGGTACTTGTCTTTGATTGATGTACAATATTCTCTCTCCTCTCTTCTCTCTCTCTCTATCTCTCTCTCTCGCTCTCTCTCTCTCTCTCCTCTCTCTCCCTCTGTATATATATATATATATATATATATATATATATATATATATATATATCTATATTATAATATATATATATATATATATATATATAGTATAAAAATATATTTATATATAGCTGTTTACTGATTTGCTCATACTTATTACCGTCATCTGGATATTACTTTGATGTTCTGTACGGCGTTTTTCTTTTCTTTTTTACGTTTCATAAAATTAAATTATAACGATTTGTCCTTAGTCTGCATTATAGGCTGCTATATAAGGAAGACCGTGTATGATCCAAAGTCCTGCATTGTTTTGTTTCCTCCTCAGGATCGAGAGATGTTTCCTCTGGATGAGGGGATGTTTTTTCTCAGTTCCAGAGGTCGTTTATTCCTCACACCGTTGGACTGAGCAGGAGTCTTCCTTGAGGTTGTCGTGTAATTGGAACTTGAAAACTTCAAGCGAAGATGCAGTGCTAATATTGTAGTACCATGATACAGTTATTACATTTTTATAAATTTACTTATGTTTTTATCTATTAATTTATTAATTTGTTAATTTAGTTTTTTTTCCATTTTTAATAAGCGATCTCTTCTTCCTGTATCTTTGTGTTACTTCTCTCAAATGAGCACCATTTTCTTTGGATGCGTGAAGTTCAAGTTAGTGGCCTCTGTGGGCTGCTTGTTCCATATGAGTAGGGTTCATCTTCTGAATAATGATTATTGAACCGTTTCGCCCGGATTTTGAGATATATCCTCTTGATTGGGAGGTTATATCCTCAGAGTCTTAGATAATGTCATGGAATAAGACGTGGGCAACCTTTTGACCACTTGAGACCACATCATGATTTTGCAAGTGACCTCGGTCAGCGTGTTGTAGAATTAATAATATATATTTGTACAAATTTTCTAAACATTAATATGCCCTTCCCCATGGGGAGCGGGGCAGTGCCGCACGTCAGTGCATTTCAAGTGGTGCACTGTAGGCATTACTGAAGGTTCTTTGCTGCTACCTTTCTGCCGCCCCTCGCTGCAACTCCTTTTGTTCCTTTTACTTTACTTCTGTTCATATTCTCTCTCTTCCATCTTCCGTTCCAATCTCTCGAAGCAATTGTATCTCAGCCCAACTGTTACACCTTCCAAACTTTTTTACTGTTAATTTCCTTTTCAAAGCCGAATGACCTCATAGGTCCCAGCTCTTAGCCTTTGTCCTAAATTTTATGTAACATTCCATTACATTGATGTTTCCCTTTATAAAAATGGTGTAGGAATGATAAAGATTAAATTAACAAATTCATTGTACATAAATCCATTTATTATTAATACACGAGTATTAGCGCGGAATTTTCATGGCAGTATCTTAATCGGTTTCAGGTTAAGAAAACAGAAACAGAGTGAAAAATAAAAGCTGCCTGAAGACTCCCCTTTTTCCGTTTTGTTTCTGGGAGAGAATTTAAATATAATTTTCTACTTATACATAAGATATAGATATTAAAAACATGGGAGTTTCCTCAAATCACTAATGTTTCACATTGCAACTGCGAGGTTTTCTTCCTGTTACATCTTTCAAACCTTTTTATTCTTAAATTTTTCTTTCAGCGCTGAATGATCTCATTGGTCCCAGCGCTTGGCCTTTAGCCTAAGTTTTATATTCCATTCCTTTCAAAAAAAGAAAAGGCGTTAAAGGTGGCTTTAGTTTAAATTATGTCAAATTTTTGCTCTTTTAATATTCCAAGTGGATTAAAGTCTAGGCTTACAATAAGAGCTAATAAGCACTAACTCTTGACTGAATTGATAATTTTGTAATATTTTTCTCTATTTATTTATAGAATTTAATTTTTACAAAGTTGGCCAAAGGCCTCGTGTTTCCCACGCATGATTTGCATCGTCTCGTATTGATAGGCTTAGCGTTATGGTTAGTGAGCATACGCAGCTTTGCAAAGTTTAAACTTGTGTATACTAGTTGCAAAATATCTTCTTCCTGTTCTCACATCGCTCCATTTTCCTGGGAGAGCTGGCGTCAGGAGATGGTGGTCTTTTAGTGTTCCGGTATATAGCAATGTTTTTGGGATGAGGTATCCCCGTACGTTAAGGTTATATACATACATAAACACACTCACACACACACACACACACACACACACACACACACACACACATATATATATATATATATATATATATATATATATATGCGTGTTTGCTTATTTATAAGGTTGTATACATGCATAAACACACACATTATATATATATATATATATATATATATATATATATATATATATATATGCATGTATGTATATATGCGTGTTTGCGTATTTATGCTCTCAGTGCAGCAATTCCCCCCACCCCCCTGTCTTTTTTGCCTTTCATCTGAAAAGTATTTCATTTCATAGAAAACGTAAGCAAGAAGTACTTAATATTCTTAACGATATTTGGATACACGGAGCAGTGACATTTCAGCTGCTATGGCGTCAATCGCTCGAGTTGACTCACAGTGCATTTTCCGAAGTATTTTGCCGTCCTATTTACGTCCCTGTCGCGCTGCAAAGATGATTCACTGTATACCCAGGCGAAGAGTTGACAATTTAGAATCCATTCATCCACGGACAGACGAGGCCTAGATCTTGGCCGAGACACTTCGAAGACGAGTAGGGAACCTCGGCAGCCTCTTGCCGAAGACGGTACTTCGAGAGATTTGTGCTCCGTCGTCCATCTCTTATTCGTAAAGTACGCGCGGAGGAGGCTACAGCAGCAGTGTTGCGAACGCCGCACCACGCACGGATGCAACGAAAAGCATCATCCGTGTGGCCCCCCACACGGCCTTCCAGTGCTTCCTGTCTTTCTCACAAGAGAGCCAAGAGAAGTAAGGATGTGGGAGGCTTAAAAGTGCAATTTATTATAATTTTTTTCGGGGATTTCGTGTGATCAGACATCAACTACTTACGTAATGAAATCGCGCGTCGTCGTCGGTAGGTCTCGACACGCAGCTGACTTATTTTTAATGTGATCCCCCTTCTTTCTTAAACAACGATGTAGTGACTTGTAAAGTCTCTCGAACCGTTGGACCAGCTCAGACGGGACTTCAACAGAGGCCGATTAAGTTTTACAAAGCATGTGTCCTGTTGTTTGTTTGTCGAAAAATGACAGTGGGTCAATCGATTTTATTGTTTACGTCATTTGTCGTGACAGCAAGTGTGGTCTTCGACCCCGAACTTTGAAAGAGCAGAGTGACATTAAAGAGCTCGACAGATGTAAGCTCCCGGCATCTCCATTACTTGGGAACACGTTTCTGTCGTGGGTTTTCTTTTCCCCTGAATTAATTGTTGAACGATACAGCAACAAAATTGTTTTATTTAGAGATGTGGCCCATGATTTTTTCCTTACGTTCTTGAACAGCTGAAATACTAAACAGTAGGGCAGAACGAACAGGACGTTGTAAAGAACTTATTTATTGAAGGAAATTATACGTTAAGATATGTCGCATTATATGTATATATATATATATATATATATATATATATATATATATATATATATATATATATATATGTATATGTAATTGTGTGTATAAATGTATATGTAGCAAGTGACTACTTTCATAGGTTATTTTTATTTCCAAGCATTCAGATGTCAGTCTGGCTCCATCTTCAAGGAGTTGCTCCTCTAAGGAAGTTATAACTTCTTTTTTACACAGTAAACTTCTATTTTATAGAAAACTATATAGTTAGTGATGTGATACGCTAATTTCTCGTTATAAAACACTTGTTAAGTGCCTCCTTTATTATTCAGATTTCAAAAACCAATAAAATTAATGAAAGAAAACAATGCCAAATTAATCAGCCTCAACATTTAAATTGTACAAAACAAGAAAGGAACACATAAACGGAGTCGTTGGGTCGATATTTAACAACTATTACAGAACGCCAAGCTCTAGAATTCTACTCCTACCTCTGTTTTTCCATCCTCCTAGAAGCTGAGTGGCATCATATTTCCTTTCCCACAGGCCTTCGATCGTAAAAAAAAAATATGTGAGACTGGTTGACATTTGTTGTTTACATTTAAGCTTCCGTCTGGGAGGCCGAATACAGACATGCTTACCGGATTAAAGTTTGTTGTTCGGGACAGATATTCGAATATTGTGCGTATACAAAGTCTGACTTTTTACATCTTTCGAGTGGTTTTTGTCGTATGCAGTTTTGTGAATTATTAGTTATTTGAGTACACTATATATATATATATATATATTATATATATATATATATATATATATATATAATATATATATACAATATATATATCGATAATATATATATAGATATATATATATATATGAATATATATTATGATATCTTGTTGTGTGTGTTGTGTGTGTGTGTTTTGTGTGTGTGCATATATATGAATGTATTTTTTTCTGTAAATACAATCGTATACTAATGAGATAAAAAGCCCATAAAAAATTATTATAAACGTTTGCAACCATATATCTCGAGCACTTTCTTCTGAACAACAGAAGGAAGTGCCTCGTGTATATTATATCTCTATATATTATATATATATATATATATATATATATATATAGATATATATATATATATATATGAATTTATATATATATATAGTATATATATATATATATATATATATATATATATCATGTATATGTATATGTTCTGAGCGTAGTCCCTAGTTAGGGTCGCAGTTTCTAATGTCTGTTTTCAAGTGTTTCCATCTTGTGTCCTTTCATTTAATTCTTTGTCTCTCATGTCCTCTCGGAAGCAGTCCCTCCATCTTCTCTTAATTTTTCTCTCATTCGTGTCCCTGTACCTCCTTTTCCATGATCTCCCCTTCGGTATGCAATTTATCATCTCCCATCGTTAGTTTGCGAGCAAACATCTCGGTCTTGACTCTTGAGCTTTCTTTGACAATTCAGTGATTTTGCTGATCCTCTTATGCATTTTTTCCCTATGCTTTCTCTTCTGTTACTCATCTTGTCCATCTGAGTATCATCATTGTCTGCCGTATCTAACTTATTTTGTTCTATTTTCTTCATGTACTCCCTTGCCCTAACGGCCTAACCGGGACTCTCTTGCTCCGGATCACGTCTGGTGGCTCGTGTGTGTATGCGTGGGGGAATATAGGCATGTATATGTGTGCCTGAAAATAAACATACATATATATTATATTTGTGTGTGTGTTTGTTTGTGAATGTGCTTGAATATGTAAATAAATTGCATATTTATATCAGGAGCATCAGCTAAATAAAATGGCAAATTTTGATAGAGGCGTACTACTGTCCGTAAAGCCTTTTGTAAATGTCAGTAATGTATATCGCAAGTGGGTACTTTCAAATGTAAAGCGAGAAGTATTATTTTATGTCTTAACATTTCGTGGAATTCCACAAGCGACGCGACCTTCTATCCCACGCCCGAGGTATTTAGCGATCGATAGCCGTCGTGATTTATTTCGATACACAATTTTTTTTTACGTGATATCCCCTTTGTCATTTGTTAATCGTACGACGGCCAATAAATGTAAGTAGAAATATGTATAAATATTGGTAATAAGCTTCGCAGAAAGACTAAGATGATAGCGTGAATTTCTTCATAACGTGTTTATATAACTGTGTGTCTAATTGAGTGAGAAAGAAAGTATATTAAAGAGATTCTTTTCTGGATATATCCTGCGAAATGATTCACCCTGTGGGGTGAGGATTACCTTGTCGAGATCTCTTCTCCCCCCCCCCCCCCCCTCTCTCTCTCTCTCTCTCTCTCTCTCTCTCTCTCTCTCATCACCACATCACCACTTACAGGAATCGCCCAACAACTATGTACTTACTTCACTGCTGGGGACAATAGAGGTCCTTTTTGTTTTAAGAACTTACGTGCCTTCTTTGAGGACACACACACACACACACACACACACACACACACACAGTCATATCCGGATATTTGGCCGGTTATTTCAGAATATCATAATTCATATTATTTGGAAGCAGATTAATGTCCTTTCCTAAAACAACGAGAAATCACTTTTCTCTTTCTCTTATTTTCATTATTATCTGCAACTGAAGTTATGCTTGGGAAGCGCTACATTACGTTCTCTGGTCTGTGAAAGTCTGCAAGGGGTAACTTAAGCACATAGCGTTCCCCATGTCTTGTGATCAAGACGTAGACTTGAAACTGGGTCCAGGTTTTGATGCTGACGTCTTCCAAGGACTTCCGTTCCTTGTCAGTGTTCTTTTTTGAAGTCTATCAGTCCAAGTATGGTTCATAAGCCCATTTTCTCTTTAGTTGAATTTATAATTTGGTTTGCTGTGCCATTACAGTTTTTTGTAAAGCAAATAAGTTTTTATTTATTTTATTTTGTCTTTTTTTTTTTTAGTAAGAAACAAAGAAATCCTCCTACTTTACTTTGTTTTTTAGAAGTCCCTATGTTCCGTTAACACTTCTACTATCAAAAAATAAAAAAATTCTTGACTTAGAAATTAAGGTTTTTCAACTAATTACATTAGTTTTTGGGATATTAATTAGAGAATTTCTTGAACATGTCACAGCACCCTCGGCTAAGGTTACCTCCTGGAGATTGAATTCATGTTGCAATTATTCGTCTCGTGACAAAAGGTTTTATTTTAGAATAGTCTCTGCATATCTACTCAGTTTTCACTGTCATTTTTGGGTATGCTGAATCCCTCCCGCCACTTTTCTCTCTGGTAGAGTTTAGTGGAAAGATTCTATTCTAACCTTTTTTGTCAGCGGTCCATCCGTAATCTCATCAAGTTCGATCAGTAGTGTGTCCCTTTCAGTCTTTTCTGTAAATACTTCTTTGCAAATGGCGGAGGAGAGTAATTCCCCGAGGCACGGTGGTACAAATAAAGACAGCAAAAAGAAACAATGTTCGTTTTGTGCTCATTTAAGGAAAATGACAGGTAGTAAAATGCTGAATGTTCTCCATCGGTTGTACTGGGTTGTTGTGGGAATTCAGGAATCACAAGCAAATGTTTGAAAATATTATTCCTCGTATACTATTAGTTAAGCAGGTTTGTAGGGTGATGTGAAGTGGGATTTTTTTTCTTTTGGAACACAAAAGCATAACTGAAAAATTTTTCCTGTTTTATTTTACTGTGTTTTACGCAGTGCTGGTTGAGTAATTTTGCAAGCGTGCTCTGTCACGGATTGCGTTTGCTGTACTATTAGGCCAATTCACTATAACTATCAAATATTACTTTTTTTGGGCGCTCAACACATGTTTTTAAGGAACAGCCTGAGGAATTGTTATTATGCGATTCTGCAGATATTACTTCAGGCATTTATATATTATTCTCAATAGCTGTTTCTCTCTCGTCGTCGTCGTTGTTCAAGACTAGGTTCGTTATCCCTGTAATGCTTTGTCATGATTAACCATCACTTCCAGCGTCGCGCCACAGTAAAGGCTTCTGTGAAATTGCGCCACTCATGTCTTTCCTGTTTGTTAGCGTCCTATAGTTTTCATATGAGTAAGTCCGGGTCTTCCAACTCAAGACCATCTGACACTATAGAATAATATTTTCCTTGGGATGATGCGAATGGCAGATTGGAGCCATCCCCGTTTTTTTTCATAATTATTTCCTCTGTATATGGAATTTCGGTATTTTCCCTGACGGTAAGATTTCGAACTCCATCCTGTCATCTAATTCGTCACATTCTTCTTACAATTTATTCTCAAATTGGCATGATTCATGCCTTATAACAATCCAGATCTTTCTAGACTAATGGATAATAATAATTCTGTAGCTCTTCCTGAACAGATGTACGCACTATCCCCATCCAATCTCTTTTCCCATTCCATTGCACTGTGATTCACAAATAGCTAAAACTGAGCCTGAACTCTCTATGTAGTACCTCTGGGTTTGAAGACTGTTTTAAAGTAATATTTTGTGGTAACTGATCTTGATTTACACAGTCACATCTGGCTAGGGTTACTATCATCTCAGCTGAAGGAATATCTGATGAATAGAGGCGATGAGGTGGTACAAACCATCTTCGCTGTGATCAAACTTGAACAGTGACGCATTCAGAATCGCCGGAAACTCATTCAGTTCAGAATTTAGCGATTTGATGAAAACTTCATAGAATCATTGAGTTGGGACACAAAGACTGTTTGATTTTGGGTTTGTGTCATGACTATGAGAACAACTGTTTAATATCTTTCGGCTGTTTGTTCAGCTGTTTACATACAGCTTTATATTTTTTTGGCAACCGTAAGAAATAGAGCATAAGAATTCTTTTCCCTATCTGGAGACCTGGGGGAATGACGTTGCTAAAATCAAATCTTCGGTTTTTGAATAGATGAAAAAAAATTTTCTGTCATTAACATCATGCTGCATATTAACAAGGAACATGATTCTTATAATTGCCTCTTTTGTGACTCTGAATTCCATTTTGCAGGGGGTATGTATTTACACACAAAGCTGAAAAATCGAGTTGCTGTTGTTACATCTTCATGCTCACGAATAGGTTTTAGCCCTAAGAGAAAAATCTATCTAGAGTGAGAGCTTTGAAGAAATGGTGACAGAGTGACTTTATGAAGTCCTTTTGGTAATAGAGTGACTTTATGAAGTCCTTCTCGCTGATGCACCTTCCACACCATCGCCTTCATTTGACTTCTTCAGCTAAGTGACTCGAAAAAATCACCTTCTGTCAACTTCTCAGTGCCTCACGCCTTTCCACCTTTATTTCTTCCATTTCCTTGGTACTTTTTAAGCCAAATAGTCCTTGAGTTCAGAAACGCTTCAGTAAAATCATTGGCATTGGTCTTTCTATAGATTACCTATATTTTTAACTGCCCTACAATTATCGCACGTGCTTCGTAGGGATTCGTACGTATTTGTAAGTTTTTTTTTTTTAGACTCAGAAATCCTTTTGTAGTTAATCCTTACAACACTTTTCATATCGCGCTCTAGTCATCAGTTTTCTCATAACCACCCCTTTTTGTACTTCATCAGGTAAATAACATAAGGCACTGCCTCTGTATTTTTTGTAGCACTCAGTCAGCAAAGCTTTATTGAAAAGTTATTCCCCACTGTAGATGTCATTAGGACTGAGACCATGAGCGGAGAATATTTTGCTTGTCTTATTTCCGAGTTCTAGTACATTCAGTAAGGGATGTCTACTATAGGCTTCTTGAATTAGTGTCTTATGCTCGTTTCAGGAATGCTGAGATGGAACAGAGAGTGGAGAGGGGAGGTAAGAGAGGTTTTGGAAGGCTTAAAAGTAAAGGAAAAATGAAGCCTTGTATTATGTAGAAAGAGTGGGACGGACTCAATTACACTTCCTTTTTATTTTTGTTAGTTTAATTTTTCACCAGCTGTGAAGAACACCTCCCAAAAGGTAATGTTTTCAGTCGTGTTGGTATGTTTAAAAAAAAAAAATTAGTATAAAGTTATCAGTGGATTGTGACGAGAACTCTGACCAACGATTGCCTTCGTGACTAACACCAAGTGATTAAAATTAAGAGACCCCTGTCTGGAAATGGGATTGTTGAGCATTAGAGTATGTATCGCTTTAGTTACGGCAAACAGCTCGTTTTCATTATTTATCCTGGTACCAAAGGTTTTTCATGTGACACTCTGAGAGACTTTCTGAAACGCGCTTCTTGGCGTTGTCATTGATTTTAATGTTCGCTGTTTTAAAAGACTCTGTCTTTTACTGATAGGTCGTCATTCCCCTTTCTAAGTATTAAGTCTATCTGCATGTTTTAGGGATGCTTCCTTAACTTGATGGCCTTTTGGATTGGTTTTATATAAGTTCTATGTTATATATCTATATATATATCTATATATATATATATATATATATATATATGTGTGTGTGTGTGTGTGTGTGTATACACACACATATACATACATACATGTATATATGTATTATGTTTATAGTGTATGTGTGCGAGTGTGTGCAGGCGCGCTTGTATGTGTGTTTGGCAGGAAAATTATTTAACTACATGCGATTTTCAGCGAAAGTTGTTAAGTCTGTGTAATTTTCACATTTTCTGTTGTTTATAATGAAACACTGATTTTTTTATAAGTAAGAAGGGGAAGGACTGGAACCAACTTATTTTCAGTGCGGGTTGATCGTACTTCCCTGAGACGAATTCAAGAAAATAAATGATTGAAGTCGACTTCTCTCGGAAGACGCTCTAGAATTTTCGTCACACGGCTGCTTTCGAGTCCTTGACATTAGACAAAGTTTAAACTCGGATTGTCGTACGAGCTGCCGTATCACGTGGCCTAATTCTTGGCTGAAAAATTCCTTGTGGGGAAGGAGGGGCAGATGCATTTCGAGCTCGAATCTCGTCTCTCTGCCATTCTCGATGTTCAGATTTGATTCGTAAAACGCGGCGGCGCGACAGTTTTCATGTTCCGATTTTGAGTATTAACCCTGTGAAGTGTCGTCTTTCAGAAGTGGTGCTTCACGTGTGTGTGAGTGTGTGGGCATTAACAGACAGGAAATGTCCAAGAGCTTCCCGAACTAGGGGTATAAATAGCTACTTGTATGTGATGATACTGTAGAAGATTTCCTAAGACTTGAATTGCATCGACAGAACTATTTAGAAAAAGTTTCTTGTAAATGCATGGGTAACTATGACCAACCCTGTATAAACTTGTGCGGAGGACTGTGTGCGGTCAAGGACAGATAAAAAGTGGATTTTTATGTTTAGAACTTAAATACTTGAAATTTAGAAACTGAAGAAAAGGGATTGCCATAATATAAATCAAAATGGATGCGATGTTCCAGCTGTACAGCGCTTACAGAAATATCATGACAGATCAGACTAGACGAGGTAAGTGCCGATTGGTTTAGGTGAGCAAGGCTGCATGACGTCATTGCAGCGTTGTTCCCGAACTAATTCATTATTGTTTAGTAAATCGATGTAAGAAAGTAACAAACGTCTTAAACTTGAAATGAATTGTCTTATCTAATAAGTAACTCGCACGAAAACTTGAGCGAGAAAATACTGTTATGAACGAGAAACATCCAGTGGGGATATCTCTGATGCATGCCATCGGACGTTGAGAATTGACAGAACTGACATTTAGAATGGTTAATAACCTTAGTTACGTCGGCATTTCATATACCTGATTATACTACGGTCTGTTGCCTGTCTGTAGAAATGTGGCATGAGATAATGAGGAATTAATAATTAAAGCTCGGGTGGGAAGCCTATCTTCTTCATTTTACCATAGGGATTGAATTTTTGGTTCAGTATCCCCTCTGGCGACTTCCCACGTTTTACTTTAGGTAGCAACGTTTTTCTTCTTCTTCTTCTTCTTTTTTTTAACTTCTAAACAATGTATAAACCCTCTTTGGTATGGCGTAAGGAACATTTTGATCTTGAATGATGGCATTTGTTTAATTGTCGAGATTTGAAGTTTCCATGGAACAAACACGAATAAAACTTATATATAGATGTTCTAACCCGATTATCTGCTTTGAGGTCGGTTACATGATAGAAGAAACAAAACAAATTTTATACATTAAAAATGATCTGGAAGAACGTCTAGTTTTAATCCGGAAGAACCGGCTAAATTACATCTGTGATGAAGGAAATGTGAAATTGAGAGCAGAGATTTTTTGTTTCTTTTATTCAAAATGCAGGCACTGCAGCACTTAGGGAAGAACACATATTAAACACCCGACATTTAGGAGGTTTAGAAATCATTCCCTTAATTAACCACAGGAAATAGCAAAAAAGGCAGTAAATCGAAAGGGCTTTGGATCCCATTCCTGCTGACCTATGAAGTTGTCCCCGTTGGGGGTTAGTGCCGTCAGTGCACCTCACGGGGTGCACTGTAGTGCCTTGTTATTCGAAGCATTTGACTTCAGTTGGCGTTAACCTAGAATTTAAGCTTTTATTTCGAAAGAACTTGAAAATATGCCATATGCAATGGTGTCAGAAAACTAGTTACTGTTCGTAAGGCTTTTCATATTCAGTGATGAGGGTATTGCTGACACATGTTCCAGGTCTTTTTGATTTGTCACTGTTGGGACACTGTCCTTCTTTTTTGAAGCCAGCAACTCCCTTGGAACTTTTATATAAATGAATGGTAATTTCTTCTTCCCATTTATGACAGAAGCCATTGCCGGAAGATATCATCCATTTTGGCCACGGTTAATTAGCTCCTCTGTTTGAGTAGAAAACTCCATCATTGCCTTTAGTGGCTGTTTCGCAAATTAGTGAATACTGCTCAATTTGCCAAGCGTCATCATTATTTGATATATTCTGTTTGACCATCTTCCCTATGCCTTATTAGAATGGGAAAACTCCATGGGAGTGTTGGCGACTTTTCCCACCAATGTAAATTCTTACTCTTTGTTTTGTAGACTAGCATCATCCACATTTGACATAGGCGCCGCTTTGTTACTCTATCAATCATTCCTTTCGGAGCAAATCTGTGGTGCGACCATCCTTAAGGTATATTGTTAATAACGGTACTTATGACCATTAAAGACTGTAATTTTTTTTTACTTGTATTGCTGCTTTTCTTAGTCTGAATTTATTAGTCTTTGACAATACCTTACTTTAAAATGAATTTCCTTTTCTCTATATTCCGGTTCTTTGTAAGCGATATTTTTTTTCCTATGAGAGCTTCCTTTGCAAGTTAAGTTTGTTCCTTATGAGAGTGTAGTCACTTTAAATAATGAAGGTAATAATTATAATGATAATAAGAATGGATTTTAATAGTCTTGATATTTAAAAGAGTAGCAAGAATAAAGTTTTCAGATAACATGTTTTCACCATTATTTGCCCATTCAGTAATTAATTAATCAATCGTTGAGAAAGGTAAAAAAAAAAAAAAACACACACACACACACACACATCAAAGGACCCTGACATTTCTTCATTACAACACATGAAATTGTCTGAAACAGTCATTTCTTTGATGGAAGACTAAACAGCAGGGAACAATGGTAATAATAAGTGATTGACTGAAAGACGGTCTTCAACGAGATCCAGCACCTACGTTATATAAGGCATAAAGAGAGAGAACTGTTCAAAGATTGATAAAAGGCACCAAGGGGTCTTCATCCCCTCTTATTGACGTTCCGATTAGACGCATCGACGAATCCACTTGGGTAACTAAAAAAAAACAACAGGGAGGTAATTACCCTTCTATGGACTGCAAATGCCCTTCCGGTTAGCCTGCAGAGAAGGGTTGCTGCTGAGGTCATGTCAGTATACTTTGGCCAGTTTCTTCAGGAGCTTCCAGACCAAATTTTTTCCCTTCGGGCACTGATGAGTTGGAGACAGACATAAGTACATTTAAGTACGTATTATTTTCTTCTTTGTGTTTGTGTGATTGATAGCTACAAAAGCCTTGCCTAGAAGATAACAAACTTGGAAGGTTGGGATCCAACTTGACTTGAGGCTCTTTAAATATCTTTAATATCTTTCTTGAAATCTTGACTCATTCCTGTGCGTCAGAAAGGGTGTCGCTGTCACCCCTTTGCACAAGTGCTGTTTCTTTGCGTTTTGCTGTCTGTGCTTCTGGTTCAACCACAGAAACTCTTCCATTATAACAGATTTTGCGTGAATGCTTCGCATTTGAGAAGTAATTTTTCCGGGTACTCACTCTCCGTTGCTTCCACCACAGCTCTTGGGTTACTCATGTTGTTTCCTGAATCGTAATTTAAATAGGAGACCAAATTCTTACGGTATATCATTTATGAATTCAGATTCCAATTACAGACCTATCTCCCAAATTTTCTTTGGAAAAGAAATCTACTTGAAAATGACAGTTTACGGGAATCTGAAGTAAAAAAAGAGATAAGAGTGTGGTCTGTTCATAAGAGAAATATAGAAGAAAACTGGGCTACCTTAGTTACCAAAGGCTTTGGGGGAGAAAGATGTATTGAAGAACAGTACAATAACCAAGGGTCAGGGAGACAGAGAAAGATAAATTGATAAATGAGCGAACATTTGGCTGAAGAAAAAGAACTTAAATGATGTACTACACAAATGAAGATTTGCAACTTTTATGTACCATTTTCATGAATGTATCAATCATTCGTTGTCATCTCATTACAATGATTGCCAGGACAAGTAGCCTTTATAATAGAAGTAGTCATTCACTCTTTCAGCGAAGTTAAGTTTGCGGTTTGCAATCCCGCCCCTCCCCTTAAAAAATTGAGGCATCTAAGAATATCTCCAGTGGAATTGGAGGGTGTTCATAGTGTTCTTAGTGTGAGAGGGACCTCGTGAGGTTGTTGTTGAATAATTATTAAAACATTTGTCGGTTAATGGTTGATCGTTCCATGATTTTCGCCAGCTTCATAAATAACAGATTTAAACAGTAGTTTATTTTAGCAACAATACCTCATATATTTAGCTTCTTTGCTTACTCATGTGAGGGTCTACCTGCCAAAGTTCCTGGATCAGAGAAAGGTTGGATGTCATTCCTTTGAAACTGGTACTCGGCGCGGGACATGGTTTGATCGTGTCCACGTAATGTCATCTTGTGTTTTTTACATACTGATAATGGGATGTACAACGTAGTGTCCAAGCATAAACATACTATTAAGAAATTGGGAAATGAGAGTAAGAAGTGCCAAAGAAACAACTATGAAAGAATTGACAGAGAAAGCAACAAATTACTTTGAACTCAGTCTTGTCAAGAAAGGTAACAAAACAAGTACCATTTGAATTGAGAGTAATATTTATAACTAAGATGGAAAGAAGAACATAAAACTTTCGACGAGGATAGTAGGAAAAAGAATTTGCAACATCAGAATAAAACATCTAGTGTTTTATATCAACCATTATCTGGTTATGACAGGATCTGTACTTGCGTCCTCATTGCTATATTAAGTGTTGCAGTCCAAGTATATGTGAAAAGGTGGTGTGATTGTGAATGGGACCCTATTATTACATATTTTTCGTTTACTTCTGGGGATGCTGTTATAATACACATGTGGTGTTACCTGTTGTATGTTATTTTTTGTTGCTACCTTAAATCTTGAGAACTGATTCGGTGCGGAGAGATAAAAACTGACCCTTTTATTCTGGCAGCCGTTTTTGAAAATGGTGAAAGACTACATTGACTGTTAATTTATGACTGAAGAACACAATCTCCATTTTGGGGGTTTTGACGGGGCATCGTGAATGGATGAAGGGGAGGCCACTTTGCAGGTGAAAAATACTGGAGTCACTACAGTATTTTTTCAGTCTTGGTCATTGTTCCTTTCATTAGTTAGCTTGGTTGTTTTTGTCATGTCGGGCTGAGGGACCGAGGTTAAACTTGACTCGGGGACTTGAACCTGTAAGGTCAGTGCCTGAAAAAATAACTGATGTCGTCAATAGAAAGGTAAGTCTGTCGCGAGAGTCTGAGTTGGGATTGCAACAGTTCGTACCTGAAGATAGTTTGCCAAAGCTGGTGAAATACCTGCAAATGCTTAATATTTAAAAGGGAATTCGTAAAAAATGTTTGATCTCAGAACGTCTTAGGAATATTCATACCTGTTAAGTCACTAATTAGTCCAAAATCCAGTTTTCCAAGAGGACCAATAAACTCAGTGATCATTAGCTGCCTTGAGTCCCCATTTGGGAATTTAGAATCTGAGTTAACTGACGATGCATTTAATGGTATTATTAAAAACTGAACTGTTCGGTGCAGTGTGACTGTCATTGCCGATGGTTGGCATCGTCAATTCCGACAGGTGATTCACAACTTTTTTTTAGCTGTCAATTTCAGGGACCATGAAGAGGCTCCTTTGAAACTTGAGGGACTGGATTTTTGTCCTTATTTTTAGTGAGACAGCAACACTATCACTAAGGATCTGAATGTAGCTCACCATATCTGTAAGAACTCCAGGCAAAGAGAATTGCCTTCTATGGGTAAACCAATTTTTGAAACAAATGGGACAAATGGGCCTTGTAGGAACATAAAGGTGGAAAGAGGATGCAGTTGAAATCTAAATAGAAACGGGACTAAAAGCGGAACAAGTAAGTGTACATAGAGGACTTATTAGTGGAGCATGAAGGCCAACAACTGTGTAAGAGATGAAAGGAGCCACACAACCTATGTGAATGTTAGTGACCTATCGTCTCCACTTCCCTCTTCCTCCTCTGGGTTATCCTGGGAAGCTTTATCATGGATGCCAGTCCCATACCAGTGAATCATTTATGAGGTCTGAACCTATATATGACTCGGATTTGCAAAAAACTAGCTTAAGGGATCAGTAGACATGAGAACAAGTCTTAAGAGTTTATTCCACTAATAGCTGAAGACCATAAATTCGTTGAATTTCTGAAAAATTTATTAATGATATGGCTTCTTATGACTGTCATAGACCACCATCTCATAGGCATCTTTAAAATTGTCTCCATAAAATGTAAAACAAGAGGTCAACTCATTGTGGAGAATTTGGTTTGCTTTACTGGAAATGGAATGGAAAGGGGATGAGGCAGTCACTGCGAGTCTAGGCTTTCATTTTAATTACTTGGGTAGCTTTTGGTATGTGAACACTACTGGGTCATGAGGCATAGAACTGACTTAACCTCCCAGAGGTGTTAACACTTACCGGAAAAAAAGCAATGTACAAAAGACACGAAAGTGCGCATCCAAATAAGTGATAGTCACTGTGCAGATAAGAGTACGTCAGTAGTACTAGGTTATATTTTGGAATATAGGGACTGAAGATCCAGGACTACCATAACCTCCCAAGTTTACTTAAAGGTATTTAGGGACTTAAGCAGTTGTAAGTAGGACAAGATTATCTTTCCTGTAATAACTTTTGCAAAAGATAATCTTCCTTGGATATAGGAGGGAAGGTGCCCATGGTAAATCTGACCCAGAGAGGCATAGAAGAATTATGAAGGAAACAATTCAGACTGGGTCACGTCGGTCTTTGTTTAACCCTTATGGAATCCAGCCGCCCGAAGTTTCTTGGTACACTGGAGTCAGTCATGGTTTGTCATACCAAACAAACCTCTTATTCCCATCATCACATTACTGCTGTCACGGGCGAGCTTTGGGCGAGGCCCAAGCTGCCATGAGGCCATCGTAATAAAACTGACTATACAGCCAATGCCAGTGACCTGTATGAGCGTAACTCTTGCCTTTCATGTTATTTTCCCAATTTCTGATTGAGTATTGACTAAACTGCTCACGTAATATATAGTCTATATAGCTCAGTTTTTTTTATAGATTAAACTGTAAATAAGCATACTAATAAATCAATGCAATGCCCAATAAATCAATGCAATTCTGAATATGTGCAGTCTGTTTCTTTTCCTATTTTGCAAATGAAACATTAACTATGAATCAGTATTATGTGAATGAATTAAAAATGAATATTTAATAAATTACCCAGTAAATTACCGTAAAATACGGGTGGAAATTTTATGAGGGCAGCAGTCTTCCTTTTCAGTTTCTTTGCCCAATCCTTAGTTGGGGTTGCTGTTTTTAATGAGCCTGTTCTAGGTGTTTCTATTTGATGTCCTCCCTCTGTTTTTTCTTTTTCTTTTTTTGCTGACATGTTTTCTCGATTGTGCAGTTTGTCCATCTTTTCTTAGGCTTTCCTCCCCTTCGTGTCGCCATGATCCCTCCTTCAACACGTCGTTCATCATCAAGTACCCAAACCGTCTCAGGCTTTATGGCACTTACGTAACTTTTTCTGTAACCCGGGAAAGAATAGGTTACATATTTTTAAATTTGGGATTACCTAAAAATATCAACGTTATTACAAATAAGAATGAGCCTGCTTTTTAACCATCAAGAAAATCGACTTTATATAGGCCTTTTTATTATCGAAATGTCACCCCGTAACATCTCCAAAGACAGTCAGTTATCAATGTAGCCTGGATCGTGTCAAATCTTGATAAACATACTCATGTCCTGTAAGGACTGCGATACAGTCTGTGCGCGTAAATTTAGACTTTTCCAGTAGATAATTAAAACTAAAGTCTCGATCAAAGGATATGATGTAAGCCTTTGAAGTTCAAGCCGGGTGAGAAAAAAAAAATGCAAGAAAGGCCATCGTGAGAGAGCTGGCATGATTACCATACTCCCAGATTATTTAAGCCTGTCTCCATTTTCCTAGACCCGAATACTCGTTTTCTATATTAAGGTTGAATGTTCATCTTGAGTAGTAAAAGAAAACTACCTTCAAGTTTCAAGCACAAACTCTCTCTCTCTCTCTCTCTCTCTCTCTCTCTCTCTCTCTCTCTCTCTCTCTCTCTCTCTCTCTCTCTCTCTCTCTGTATATTTTTGCATGATTGCTTGATTAGTGGATATCTCCTTCCGTAGTACACAGTCCAAATGTGCGAATTTTGAAAATGGAGTAGTTTGTCGTAATAAGGTGGCTCAAGAGAAAATAAAACCCACAAGTCACCGACATCTTATTATACCCTATCGGCTCCATCATGGCATTTAGGCCCTGCCACATAAAATATTCCAACTCAACGTTTTATGGTAGTCTATGGAGGCAGCATAAGTTATACAACACAAATATAATTGGTTGCTGATCAATTTTTGCCAATTATTAAAAGCCCTCGTAATTTTCTAGCATTTAACAACAATAAAACAAATAGTTTACTCTTAAGCGTGGCAAAAAAAAAAAAAAAAAAAAAAAAAAAAAATTCCAGCGCTGCCAGTTCCTCTCTCTGGTGTTAAGCTGACCTCAGGGCATAAAGATGTCAAAGAGCCCGTGCCTCCACAAGGGAAGCTCAGGCAAAAGCACTCACTGACTCCTTCGGGAGTCTGTCGCATTAGAAACAACACAGAAAGAAGTCCTCGTTCTCGCATTAATCTTCATCTTCAGGCTCGAGAAATCGTTCATAGGGTCGTTAAGTATTTTTCTAAAGAAAAGGCAAACCATGGACCCATGGTGGATGTCAGAAAAACACTGCAGCACGCCTCAGAAGCAACAATGATACCGGTGAGAACAATCAGCAGGATTTCAATGAAATCATCAATTCTTTTCTTTCATTCGTAATGTAAATATTCATTAATTATTTTCATTCATTCTAAATGTAAATACTTATTCAATTCCCACAATTAATTTACTTATATAAATGAATTATGTCAAAGTTTTATATAAATAACATGAGCAGTAATAAATCTATATATATAGTCCTGGCATTCTTATGTATTATTATCAATACAACATTCATTACCCAAATAATCATATATTTGTTTTGACAAACCCTTATGAAGACTATAAAACAAAAATAGATATTTTCCATCGGGTATGGCATTCGTTAATGATAAAAAATGATACAAAAACAAAGAAAAAAAAAAAGACAATGAAAAATTCCGAGTAAATGGCAAAGCTGGAACTAAGTCCGCGACCCGCTGATGTTTGTTGTTTCTCTTCGGGATTTCAAACAATCGCTTGTTGAAGCTTTTGATAATTCTACAAGGCATTCGACGGTCAAATTGTCTGTTTATTGTTTTATTGGAAAGTTTCTTCGTAAGCTAGTTTCTAGTTTATAGCTAACTCCTTTTTGTCTGTTGTAATTGGCAGCACGCTTTTCCTCAATTCTTTGTTTTTTTCCTCTCACCAACTCGTGTCCCTATTTAATGTTTTCATTACTTATAATTATCCTCCCTTCGTATCTTAGCCATTTTCTTTTAATTACACCCAATTTAAGGTTGCTTTATCCGCAGCTATCAACACTGATCATGGAAACTTACCTGATTGGGGATGCTGTAACTTAGTCAAGTTACATACCTTCAAAAGTTTTGGGTATTTTTTATGACTCTCTTACTTATATCAGTATGCTAACTGCCCTGGCTAGCTCCAACTTCTCTCGGAGAGACCACTTGGGTCAAATTGCTGTATCTGCATAAAACAGGGTGTATTTTTTTAGATGCCTCAGATTCCTTTCCGAATTCTAGTTATCATACTGGATTTGACTGTGGAGTATTGATCCCAAATGTGAGACACTTAATTTTTATCCTACCTCCTCGATAGGATCGAATCTTAAATCAATTTAAATTTAATTTAATAATACCAGTGATGACCTGTTTCTCGATCGTCGTCCACTTCGCCGCAAGGGGGGTTGCTTATCTCTCTCTCTCTCTCTCTCTCTCGGATTCACTGCCGGGGTCCGTAAACTCATAGTAACCTTTTGCTTTCAGATAATCAATATGGTGACTCAATACCATTCTGGGGCTTTCTAGGAAATCGACCATTTCCAAGCGTGATGTTACGTCATTACGCTCGAACTGCAGTAATTATTTTGGGCAAAAATGTCACCGCTTTGGTCTTTGACTTAAAATCGTCCATTTATGGGCTGTTAGTTGACTTTGTTGGTTGACTTTCATTTCCTTGATGTCATTTTTGTGTCCCCGTAAGGGGATAGTGCCAATAGTGCCCCAGCTCACGCGGGGCACTGTAAACATTACTCGAGGTTCCTGCAGCGTCCGTACAGCCCCTAGTTGCCCAACTCTTTTCATTCCTTTTATTATACCTCCGTTCTTATTATCTCTCTTCCATGTTACTTTCCACCCTCTCCTCGGATTTTTCACAGTGCAACTGCGAGGCTTTCCTCCTTTTACGCCTTTAAAACCATTTCACTCTCAGTTTCCCTTTCACGCTGATTGACCTTATAGGTCCTAGCGCTTGGACTTTGGACTAAATCTTTTATTTCTATCCGTCCTATCCTATCGTTTTCGTGTATCTTTGTTTTTTTTGCATTTATTTTGTTTTTCAGTGATAAATGGCTTTCGTAGAAGTAGATACTCCTTAGCGCTTTATTATAATCAGATACTATTGGACTAAATAATTAATTGTATGCATAAACATAACCCTTTCTTTACCAAGGACACAAGGCTCTTTGACCGTAGATTTTAGCACGTTTTAATTTACTTTTAAATTTAGGAATATAATGTTCACTACTTATGCGTGAGGGGAAAATCTTGCACGCGTCCTGAGGAAGTTGGAGTTCTGATCACGCCTTGTTACCCGTTTACTTTACCTCCATTCTTGCATCCTTTCTTCCGTCTTTTTGTCCAACAATCTCTGACTGTTGAGGGCCCCATGCACTGAATGAATGTATGAACGATTGTCTGTATCGTTCGCAATAACATTGTGTATGGGCTTGCCTGAATGCAAAAGTGGGAGGAGTTTCGTGGTCTTAACGATCCCAGTTGAATCTGTCACGATCAGGTTGCTGGCTTGCGACTTATGTCTGTCATACGCAGGTCGTTTAATGAATGTTTGTCTGCCGATGTAAAGCTATGGGGCACGTCTCTTCTAGAGATGATGCCACGTCTTCCCGTGACCAAATCTTTGTTCAGACTGAAATCGGTGTGTAGAACGTTCATACTGTCTGAATAGTTTGTGTGTTTGTCGATAACGACAATCGTTCAGACAATCATACAAGCGTTCATTGTATGGGGCGCTTTACTTCTTGGTGCAGCTGTGGGGGTTTCTTCCAATTGACCTTTAGATCCTTGTACATCAGTAATCTCCTTTATTTTCTGCATCTCCCTACCTTGCTGTCCAACCTCTTCACCTCCCTCTCCGTAGCATCTTAAGCTGTGAATGGCCAAAAGTACCCCTATACTTGATCTTTAATTTTTGCATTGCTGTATCTTGCTGTTCAACCACTCCCCGTATTGTGCTGGCTTGAGCTTGGAATTGTCGAAAGTACCCCATCACTTGGCCTGACAGCTTAAATTTAATGAATCAGATCTCACACACACGTACCCACACTTACTCTTCTCCCACCGAGCGTCACCTTGTTTGACCCAACGGATGACAGGTGAGAAAATTCCAAATCATGGAACTGAGTGCGCCGATTGATTTGATCTCCGGTAATGACGTTGTGGTGTCTACCAAGGACGCGAGGCAAGGCTCTGGAGAGAGAGACTGCGTAGCACCTCGTCTTCATAATTCTTATGACAGTCCAGATGTCTCTCCCCAGTGACCCTGACTTTTCATCATAATCGCCCACGGTTTATCTTTTTATTTTTTATTCGTTCTCTGTTTTATGTTCCGTTTTAAAAAAGGAATTCCGGTGAATTTTTTTGTTACAGTATGTAACTCATGTTTAGTATATAATATATCATACTGTATATATATTATGTATTTATACGTATAACTGTATATACATGTATATATATTTATGTATATTATATATATATGTATATATATATATATATATATATTATATATATAATATATATATATATAATATATATACACATACACACGTACACCGACCAAAAACCCATCATTCTTCACCATTGTGAGGTCATTGGTACGTTATAAGTTATTTAAGCTTCCTCGAAAACTGTTGCTAAAGATAGAAGGCCTCCTTCTGTCTGTGACTAAGGATCTTAAAATAGTTTTTGTAATCTTTCATTTAGAAAGGAACCTTCTCTGTGTACTTTGAGATGGTCTTTTCATATTCTAAATTGAATAATTGTTTTGTTAATATTGTGTAGCGCTGTAGTGTTTATGGTCATGCTAGTGTAGACTGGTCCATACCTAAATGAATTGTTTATTATGCATTTACAAAATTTTTGGGATCCAGCTTTTTCATTGAAAAATTAACCATTTCATTTCTCGACCCTTATTAGCCCAGTAAACCAGTGCCCGTAAACCAGACTCCCAATGCTTGTTGCAGGTTTTAATACCACTCGGCATTCCTTCTCATTCGACTCCTATTTGTCCCCTCCCAAGGGGGATAGTGCCGTCAATGCACCTCATGCGGTGCACTGTAGGCATTTTTTAAGGTTCTTTGCAGCGTCCATTCGCCCCATAGCTATAACTCCTTTCATTCCTTCAACTATACCTCGTTCACATTCAGTTTCTTTCACCTAACTTTCCACCCTCTCTTAACAATTGTTTCAGAGTGCAACTGCGAGGTTTACCTCCTGTTACACCTCTCAAATCGTTCTACTATCAATTCCCTTACAGCGCTGAATGACCTCATAAGTTCCAGCGCTTGACCTTTGGCGTATATTCTATACTCTATTCTATTGTGTTCTATTCTTATATTTTTCCCACTCGAATTGTATTCTTATCTCAATACCAACTTGATGATTACACTTTTGTTGTTTTTGACTTTCATTTAAATCGATTGGTTTTAGATTTAGCTGTTTTTATGCCTGTTGATGTATTGAGGGAGATGATAAACCTGATGTGGACCTCTGAAATCTGCCCAATCAACTGACATCGTAACCAACTCTCACCAGAATAACGTAGCTGATAAATAAAAGGGCAGTGATGGTGATGATGATAATGACGTCATTTTTCAGACTTCGGACGTCACGGGTGTCCGCCATTGGCAATTGTAAAGATCTTACGAAACTGTCGCTAAGAATAGAGGGCTCCGTGACGTAGCCATTGCCCTTGAAAGTCACACTGCTATTCTTGTAAAGGAAAAGAACGTGAGAATAGCTCTTCTACAGTATTCCATTTATTCTTGATAGGAAAACTTCACTTTGGTCCTTGTTTTGGAATTCACATTGAATTTCAATATTCTGCTGAATTTAGGGTATGAACCTTTTATTTTCACAGATAACTCGAGTCCTGATCAGGTCGGCTTTATTCTTTAATGAACTTTATGTCTCACTGTTGGAAGCGTGCATAAATTACAGTCAGCAGAGTCGTGGTTTGTCTGGTAAACTGTAGAGAGTCTGTCCCTTTGATGACTGCGACGCGACCGTATTGATAGTATGGTAAACGCCATTACTGTATTTACCACTTCACGTGTGTAGCCAAGTAATGCTGTAAGAGAATATTATTCCAACTCCTTTTTTCATACTGTTCTTGTGTCAAGATGGTACGTAATGAAATTAATATTATTGATTATTCTTAATTATCCAAATAGATGGTAAGGACAGTTCATTATTATTATTATTATTATTATTATTATTATTATTATTATTATTATTATTATTATTATTATTGTCTATCACAGTCCTCCAATTCGACTGGGTGGTATTTATAGCGTGGGGTTCCGGGTTGCATCCTGCCCCCTTAGGAGTCCATCACTTTTCTTACTATGTGCGCCGTTTCTAGAATCACACTCTTCTGCATGAGTCCTGGAGCTACTTCAGCCTCTAGTTTTTCCAGATTCCTTTTCAGGGATCTTGGGATCGTGCCTAGTGTTCCTATGATTATGGGTACAATTTCCACTGGCATATCGCATATCCTTCTTATTTCTATTTTTAGGTCTTGATACTTATCTATTTTTTCCCTTTCTTTCTCTTCAAATCTGGTGTACCATGGTATTGCGACCTCAATGAGTGATACTTTCTTCTTGATTTTGTCAATCAACGTCACGTCTGATCTATTTGCACGTATCATCCTATCTGTTCTGATACCATAGTCCCAGAGGATCTTTGCCTGATCGCTTTCGATCACTCCATGCTGGTGCTCGTGTCACTTATTACTGCAAGGTAGCTGATGTTTCTTGTACAGGCTCCAGTGGAGGGCTTTTGCTACTGAGTCATGCCTCTTTTTGTACTGGTTCTGTGCAAGTGCCGGACGTTCGCTTGCTATGTGGTTTATGGTTTCATTTTTCGTATTGCACTTCCTACATATGGGAGAGATGTTATTTCCATCTATCGTTCTTTGAACATATCTGGTTCTTAGGGCCTGATCTTGTGCCGCTGTTATCATTCCTTCAGTTTCCTTCTTGAGCTCTACCCTCAGTAGCCATTGCCACGTGTCATCGCTGGCTAGTTCTTTAGTCTGTCTCATGTATTGTCCGTGCATTGGTTTGTTGTGCCATTCCTCTGTTCTGTTTGTCATTCTCCTGTTTCAGTATATTTCTGGGTCTTCGTCTACTTTTATCAGTCCTTCTTCACATGCACTCTTTAGCCACTCGTCTTCACTGGTTCTCTGTTCTAGATGTTGACGCAGTCGTCTATGCTTAGTAGTCCCCTCCCTCCATCCTTTCGTGTTAAGTATAGTCTGTCCGTATTTGCTCTTGGGTGCAGTGCTTTGTGTATTGTCATATGTTTCCTCGTTTTCTGGTCTATGGTGCGAAGTTTTGCCTTCGTCCTTTCCACTATTCCTGCGTTGTATCTGATTACTGCCACTGACCATGTGTTTATGGCTTTTATCATATTTCCGGCGTTGAGTTTTGACTTGAGTATCGCCTTGAGTCTCTGCATATATTCTTTCCTGATCGTGTCCTTCATCTCTTGGTGTTTTATATCCCCTCCTTCCATTATTCCCAGGTATTTGTATCCCGTCTCATCTATGTGTTTGATGTTGTTCCCATCTGGTAGCTTTATCCCTTCAGTCCTTGTTACTTTGCCCTTTTATATGTTAACTATTATTATTATTATTATTATCCTCCAATTCGACTGGGTGGTATTTATAGTGTGGGGTTCCGGGTTGCATCCTACCTCCTTAGGAGTCATCACTTTTCTTACTATGTGCGCCGTATCTAGAATCACACTCTTCTGCATGAGTCCTGGAGCTACTTCAGCCTCTAGTTTTTCTAGATTCCTTTTCAGGGATCTTGGGATCGTGCCTAGTGATCCTATGATTATGGGTACAATTTCCACTGGCATATCCCATATCCTTCTTATTTCTATTTTCAGATCTTGACAGTTATCCATTTTTTCCCTCTCTTTCTCTTCAAATCTGGTGTCCCATGGTATTGCGACCTCAATGAGTGATACTTTCTTCTTGACTTTGTCAATCAACGTCACATCTGGTCTATTTGCACGTATCACCCTATCTGTTCTGATACCATAGTCCCAGAGGATCTTTGCCTGTTCGTTTTCTATCACTCCCTCAGGTTGGTGCTCGTGCCACTTATTACTGCAAGGTAGCTGATGTTTCTTGCACAGGCTCCAGTGGAGGGCTTTTGCCACTGAATCATGCCTCTTTTTGTACTTGTTCTGTGCAAGTGCCGGACATTAGCTTGCTATGTGGTTTATGGTTTCATTTTTCGTATTGCACTTCCTACATATGGGAGAGATGTTATTTCCGTCTATCGTTCTGTGAACATATCTGGTTCTTAGGGCCTGATCTTGTGCCGCTGTTATCATTCCTTCAGTTTCCTTCTTTAGCTCTCCCCTCTGTAGCCATTGCCATGTGTCATCGCTGGCTAGTTCTTTTGTCTGTCTCATGTATTGTCCGTGCATTGGTTTGTTGTGCCAGTCCTCTGTTCTGTTTGTCATTCTCCTGTCTCTGTATATTTCTGGGTCTTCGCCTACTTTTATTATTATTATTATTATTATTATTATTATTATTATTATTATTATTATTATTATTATTATTATTTATTGGTCTATCACAGTCATCCTATTCGACTGGGTGGTTTTTAGAGTATGGGGTTTCGGGTTGCATCCTGCCTCCTTAGGAATCCATCACTTTTCTTGCCATGTTCGCTGTTTGTAGTAGCACAGTCTTCTGCATGAGTCGTGGAGCTACTTCAGCATCTAGTTTTTCCAGGTTCTTTTTCATGGATTTTGGGATCGTGCCTAGTGTTCCTATGATTATGGGTACGATTTCCACTGGCATATCCCATATCCTTCTTATTTCTATTTTCAGGTCGTGATATATATAAGTTTTTTCTCTTTCTTTCTCATCTACTCTGGTGTCCCATGGTATTGCGACATCAACGAGTAATACTTTGTTCTCAATTATTTTAATCAACGTCACGTCAGGACTTTTGGCACGTATCACCCTATCTGTTCTGATACAATAGTCCCAGAGGATCTCTGCCTGATCGTTTTCTATCACTCCCTCAGGTTGGTGTTCGTACCACTTATTGCTGCAAGGTTGCTGGTGTGTCTTGTACATCTCCAGTGGAGGGCTTTTGCTAATGAATCTTGCCTCTTTTTCTACTGGTTCTGTGCAAGTGCCGGACATTCGCTTGCTATGTGGTATATGGTCTCGTTTTCCATTTTGCACTTCCTGCATATGGGTTAGATGTTACTTCCATCTATCGTTCTGTGAACATATCTGGTTCTTAGGGCATGATCTTGTGCCGCTGTTATCATTCCTTCTAATACATCGCTGGCCAGTTCTTTAGTCTGTTTCATATACTGTCCCTACATTGGTTTGTTAACAGCGCCATTCCTCCGTTCTATGTGTCATTCTCCTGGGTCTTCGTCTACTTTTATTAGCCCTTCTTTCCATGCACTCCTTAGCCACTCGTCTTCACTAATTTTCAGATATTGCCCCAGTGCTCTGCTCTCGATGTTGACCCAGTCCTCTTTGCCTAGTAGTCCTCTCCTTCCTTCCTTTCGTGCTATGTATAGTATCTGTATGTGCTCTTGGCTATAGTACTTTTTGTATCGTCATGTGTTTCCTAGTTTTCTGGTCCATGGTGCACAGTTCAGCCTTCGTCTACTCCACTACTGCGCTGTATCTGATTACTGGTACTTCCCATGTGTTTATGGCTTTCATCATATTTCCGGCTTTGAGTTTTGACTTGAAGCTATTTTACTATACAGCTTGATGTCGTCCATGAACATCAGATGGTTAATTATGTTGCCTCCTTTCTTGAGTTTGTACCTAGCATCCATCTTATTATTATTATTATTATTATTATTATTATTATTATTATTATTATTATTATTATTGGAGAAACAAATAGATCTAAACATTGAGCTTTCGGGAATTGTTTGATTTCCCTTTTCAACCGAAGAGATTCCCGAAAGCTTTCTTTACAGATTTATTTTTAAATATTTACTCTCATGCATATCTGTAGATGTGTTTCTCCATTTCAAGACTCGTGCTACTTTGAGTATTTTTAAATTATTATTATTATTATTATTATTATTATTATTATTATTATTATTATTATTATTATTATTATTATTATTATTATTATTATTATTATTGATGGTTTCTGTGACGTAGCCTTGATGTACTTTCATTGGCTCTTCGCTCTTTGACGTCATTTCTGGAGTTGTTGTAACAACACTAGAAATGACGTCATAGAGCGCAGAGCCAATGAAAGTACAGCTCCCCATGACGTCAACTGAGTGCTGAGAAGATCAAGGCTACGTCAGAGAAGCCATCAACTCCAGCAACTGTCTTAAGGCAGTGAGTAATATATTATTGTGTGACGACTGAGTCGGGTTCCTGAACGATTAGGTCTTTTATGTGGGGTGAAAATTAAAGCTACACGAAGCTTCAGGAGTTGGATATTCAAATGGAAAAGGAAAAAAGGAGAAAGCAGTGCACCTGTGCCGGAAAAATTGCTGAATGAATCCTGAAGATTGAGACATTTCCCATATCCGGCATTTTTTTTTTTTGCGCTTGTAATCATTATTTCATGCCTGAGGCTAAATTTTTGATTTAACAAAACGAAGCACATAATTTTTCTGCGCTGCTTAAAAATATTTTAATTTTTTCCTTTGTGGGGATTTCAAGTATAATAATAATAATAATAATAATAATAATAATAATAATTAATAATAATAATAATAATAATAATAATAATAATAATAATAATAATAATAATAAGTTTAATGGAGAAATCGTTTATAGTAAATATTTTGTAATATGAAGAGTTTTGTATTTACAATAACAATAAGAAATTATTATTATTATTTCTTATTATTATTAGGGACGGAAGTCGATAATTTTACGAGTAATTTAACGCGTATTTCATTCCTTTTTAACTAAACATTTTTGATTATCGCCTGAAGCAAGAGTAACGCAATAAAGCAACGTTTTAGTCTGGAGAAATGTTACTGTGGCTCTTGGTTTGTGCGCAAGTTTTGACTTCACTTCTTTTCACCAGCACCACGAATCTCGAAGCATAATCCCAGGGTCGTGATGTTAAGGCAATTTCAGTCTTTATTCAGTAATAGAATCAAGATCACTTGTATTGATGATAATCGGTAATCCAGCGTTTATTTAGTAGCATTTCAATCCATTCTTATATAATAATAATAATAATAATAATAATAATAATAATAATAATAATAATAATAATAATAATAATAATAATAATAATAACAATAATAATAAAAAAATATATACACACATACATACATGATACGCGACTAATTCCAAAATGTTTCTCTGTTGGCAGGATTCAGTACTTGTCATTTTGTCTTGGCTATATAATACTCTCTCTCTCTCTCTCTCTCTCTCTCTCTCTCTCTCTCTCTCTCTCTCTCTCTCTCTCTCTCTCAATTATTTAAGAATGCCACTGATAAAAAAAAGATACTTTTATGATTAAATCTCCCCTCACATGGTCTTCCAATAAAGACCCTTCTCCCTCCATGAAGTGCAAACGGGGGGAGGAGGAGTTGGGGGATGAAGTTAGTGGTGCTTACCTAATCGATCGAGCCTTATCTTCTTCCTCCCAGGGGGCTCCCCCAGGTGATTTTTCAATACCCTCGAATAGGTATTGAATAGGTACTCTCTCCAGGTGCGTTTTCGTCCTCGCTCTAATAGGTATTTGCAAGGTAAATATAATTACATCCTCACATGTTGTCAGTCGAGCTATACAAGGTGAGAATCGTTTATCTCCACGAGTAAAAGTTTTCGGTTCGATCGATTACTTTTCTACGTGTCCTGCTGGATACGTGACCTTCGTATAAAGGTCGTTGTGGTTTTAGGAGGGGTTCCCTCGGAGGAGCACCAGCCAGTAACCAATTGGTGACCTAGCAACGGGACCTACAACTTATTGTGGGATCCGAACCACTTTATATCAAGAAATTCAACAAATTTCTCTAATTCTACGTTGGCAGGGTAGGGAATTGAACTCGGAACTACCGAATTGGTAGGCGACCACGTAAACCACTCGTCCAACGAGGGTCTGGTCATCTAGGTATCCGACCTTCTGACTTCTTTCGTCTTCAGTCTCTCCATCAGACCAAACCAGATCACTTCAAAACACTTAGATCCATCTCTGCCCTGTGCTACGTCTTTTGATCTTTTTGACGATTTTGATATGTTCTATTCTTATTCGTGTTACGTGCGAAAGAATAGGAATCAGTAGGTATATAATAGTTATATAAGAAATGTGATTAAAAGATGATTACATCCATAATTAACTTGTCAACATGACTGTGACTGTGATTGTTATTCCTGACAAAGTGGTCACATTTTGCAAGTCAATATATTTGCATGCAAGGGTTATGCATTATGATTTTCGCATTATAATTTATTAAACGGGTCATGTACAAGTAAAATCACGATAACAAGTGATAAATTTATGTATGTATGTGCATATATATATAACTATATATATAGATATTATATATATATATATAGATATAATATATATTGTAATGGACAATTCTCCATTACACCAAAAACATTACCAAACATTCCAATAACACTGTCCGCTAAACCAGATACGAAGTCTACAATGGGTGGAAACGTACCAATATATAAACTGTGTGCGAGACAAATTCAAGGGACCAAATAAACACTTCAAAAAATATTTAAATTTAATACATAAGCAACAGATAAAAACGACACCTGAGTCTCTTTAAATACACAAATTAAATGAAAACCAAACACCCTTTAATTCAACATAGACGAAAGACACTCACACAATTAACGACAGTCTACAACACACTACACAAAAAGGAGGGGGTCCAGACAGGGGGAGACAGGCTAAAGGGACAGAATCACCGATCATATACACTAACATCCCTATGACCAAAAAGGATTATTTAATATTTACAGGTCTCCTCCAATCATGAATTTCATAGCCTGGAGATGAACTCAGGGTGGTTTGGTTTAATACGGCCACTTCAGGCAGCAGTAATTCACAAAATCGCCGTGACCACTTCAAACTGAGGACACAAAAACCTCACTTGGCAAAGAGAGGTCCCTCTGGCAGGCACAGAACCAGAGGTGAAGATGGGTGAAAAGTCAATCCTTCCAGTGATCAGGGGGGCTAAATCCACAGGGCTGGCTATATTCTAACCGAAATGCTACTCCAGCAAGGGCAGGTTATATTCCAGGAGAAAAGGTTTTCCAGTAAAATGAGTTTTTCCTCACAGAAAGCTGCAGAAAGGGATCCAACACCTCGATACATGGCTCTGAACAGATAGCCTGCTCTTCCCCGCCGTTTTTCCGCTCCTGACGTTACATAGAACAGAATTTGTCGAGCAAAGCTCGACCGTGTAGACGGGCCTTAAAAGAGCCACAGAGTACCCCTCTTAACAAGGGAGGGACCACACATCTTGAAGAAGCAAACAGATTACCGCTACACAACTTAGTACTTAGTACAGAACTTTCATAAGCATTTGCCTTTATTTATACATTCATCACTTTCCATATCTTCGTGAATCAGTTATATATATATATATATATATATATATATATATTATATATATATGTTGCAAAATATATGGTATGAAAGTGAAACAATGGCTATATATCCATACACGTTTCACCTTTGGTGTTCTAAGACATCTTCGAGGGGCCTGATACAAAGAAGCAGAAATTCGCAATAAATCTCCTAGGGTGGCATTACAAACGAACATACAAACGGTTGGAAAATAAGCGCTTACTCCTGATAAATGGGGTAAAATGAGGGAGAAGCAGTAAACTCGCTATTCAATTTTCAGATGTTATTTGTCAGTCTGAAAGGCTCACACCTTTGCGGTCGTCCATGTCTTACCGTGAAGCCTGTTTACATTATGTATCAGTCCCCTTAAAGATTTCATCAGAAGCTCGAGGCAAAAAAGGTCAGGATTTAACCCAGGTGTGGTACACACACATTATATATATTTTTTATAATGTATATCTAAATTTATATCTATATGTAGGTATCTATATATAATATATTAGATACAAATAGGTAGATAAATAAATAAATAATTAAATAAAGACAAACACACACACACACACACACACATATATATATAAGTCATATCACATTTCCGTGATTCATATACATATATCGAGCTACAATGTCCTTTAATATCTAATTCGCTCTACCTCGGAATTAATATATTTTCATATATGCTTAACCGAAGGGGAATTTTTTCTCGATAATAGATTTGCCTGGACCAGGGCGCGAACCTATGGATCCTCACTGACGTTCCTGGGTTTGAAAGGATCCATAGGTTCGCGCCCTGGTCCAGGCAAATCTATTATCGAGAAAAAATTCCCCTTCGGTTAAGCATATATGAAAAATATATTAATTCCGAGGTAGAGCGAATTAGATATTAAAGGACATTGTAGCTCGATATACATATATATCATTATATATATATATATATATATATATATATATATATATATATGTATGTGTGTGTGTGTGGAAGGTCCTTTCGATTCTGGAATGTTCAGGAACTGTATAATAGGCCTAAATGGTATTGATCATGTTTCAATTTTTGGGATGGAGAAAGGCCTACGGGTCGTCATGACGTCGATAATAGGCTTACGCGTCCTGTATTTGGTAGAGAAATGAGGTTATCAAATGCTGGAATTTACTAAATAATGATTTCTGTTTGATTCTCTGTTAGTCGTGACTCACAACGATTTTCTTCTCACGCGGCGTACAAATGGATCTATACTCTGTTTTTTTTCATCTGTCCATCCGGCTGTGGGGTTTTTGTATGGTAACACTGCGTCCCGGGCTTTAAATAATTACGCTACGTGTAAGTTTTAGGTAAATAAAAGGATATCTGGGTGTACATTTGCAACTGAAAAGTGTTTTAATAATTTACTGTATGCGAATTACACCATTATTATTCGAAATAGGTTATTGTTATTATTGTTGAATGTAAGCTCCCTTTTCGGGGTGGCGAATGGAACAGCCAGACGCAGTGGCGGGAAAATTGCTTCTCTCGCTGTTCACTACGGCAAGATGTCAACGTATTACTTCATTATACGTAAGTATATCAGTATGTACTGTTAATTTTTATAAAGTGCGTTTCAGCCAGATACGATATGACGTAACTTGGTTTAGCATCTGTTTGATGGAATTTGCGTCTGGCTGTTCCATTCGCCACCCCGAAAAGGCAGCTTACATTCGACAATAATAACAATATCCTATTTCGAATATTAACGGTGTAATTCGCATACAGTAAATTATTAAAACACTTTTCAGTTGCAAATGTACAACCAAATATCCTTTATTTACCTAAAACTTACACATAGCGTAACTATTTCAAGCCCGGGACGCAGTGTTACCATACAAAAACACCACTGGCGGATGGACAGATGAAAAAAAACAGAGTATAGTCATCAATAGGCGTATCTAACAATTAATGCACTGCCTTTAAGTAAGTCATTATCGACTTTTATATTTTCTCGGTGAACTACCGAATTGAGAGAACCAATTGAATCATATTGACTGACATTCCTAATCGATTCTTCTCTGTCTTTTACTCAATGCCTCTGTCAATCATTTCTACTCATGGTGTGCACGTAAATCTTCTACCATTACTTCTCTTTGCGTCATCCTGAGGAACCCTCGCTGAAACTTCTCCATTTTAGAGGATTACCCTAAAAGTTGCTTGTGGAATTCGATGTGAATTTGGCCCAAGATGGACCTATGGGCTGACAACAGGTGGTTGCGTTTTGGGTGAGATTGGAGTGGAACTTTTGTGGTAGGGGTTGTTAGTGGGGTAGATTGTTCATCCTTGTCGGAGGTTTGCGTTTTCAAACGTTTTTGTTGTGAGGGGAAAAGACTAATATCCAGAATCTAATAAGGTTATAGTGTTCCTCGTTCAGTGGAATTCCATTTGTATTTGTCAAATAGTATAAGTTTCTTACCTTTATTCTTATTATTCTCAGGAGGGAGATAGTGCCGTCAGTCTACATCACACGGTGCACTGTAGGCATTACTTAAGATTATTTGTAACGTTCCTTCGCCCCGTAGCTTTAACTCCTTTCATTCATTTTATTGTACCTCCGTTCTTATTCCTTTCGTATAAAGTTGAGTTTTGTAACAGTACTTCTAAGTGCTGACCATGGTACATACAGTACCGTCATTTGTTTTAAAAAAGTATGTTGTATAGCGCATTAGACTATACATCTATATAATAATCAGAATGAGATTTTTGTAATTTACTTAGTAATGTTTACTGCAGTATCTTACATTTAAATGAGATATGAACATAATACGGTTCGTAATTTTATTTCCATTAACAAAAAATCTCATTTATCCTAAACTATGGCCCGAAATTGTTTACAACATTAAATTAGTGGTCTAAATCGATTCATCAGGCTCAAAAACTTAAAATGACATGTCTTTCTTATGAGTTTGCAATACTTGAGTCTTGTGACACGATTTACAAATATGTATTCTAAATTGACGGCGGCCATTGTCCAAAATGACCCCCATCGCTTAATAAAGTTAAAGTTAAAGTAAAAGTTAGCAGTCTCAGTCCTCCACCAGGCTATTGCTTCTCGGGCGGACGTCAGCCGGGTAACCCCTACCCCCCTTACAATGTCGTCACTCATAAAGAAAAAAAGTAGATTCACATATACTGTGCATTTGATGTCTAGTCCAGTCCTTACGAAACTCCTGAGTGGCTGTTGATAAGCCAATCACAAGGCTGGAAACTCTGTCTCTCTCGAGAGAGTTCACATAGGCAGGATGTATGTTCCACTTCTCCTGAGGGATACGTCTTTCAGAAGTATCCCCCAGGACAGGTGGAACATAGATCCTACCCATGTGAAATCTCGAGAGAGACTGAGAGTTTCCAGCCCTGTGATTGGCTTATCAACAGCCAATCAGGAGCGTCGTATGGGACTGGGGGACTGGCCTAGGCATCGAATGCACGGTTGATGTGAATCTACTATAGTAATATGTTCATTCCGATATATACTGACAATGTACCAAGTTTCATGCTTTTATCATGAAGTGCACGATTCAGGCCAAAATAAACATTGAGCCGCTGGCCTATAAGGCCGACGTTTCACAACTACCTTGTTTTCGGATAATAAGACGAACACGGAAGACAGCGATTCAACAACTAAAGAATCCATAATTATGATAAAACTAACTGTTTCATCGTTATAGACCCAAACATCTTCTGTTCAACCATTTATTGCCTGTTGGTGTAATTTGCCTTATGCTTCCTTTTTTTTACTTTTTTACTATTTTTTTTTATTAATTTCAGTTGTTTTAATTTAGCTGCCTTTTAGGTAGTTCCATCTTACAATGTCATGTATTTTAATACTTCAAATGAATTACTATTTTAATGGTTGTAATTTGTGCTTTAATAAATGTTATGTATGATGAGTCAATTCGCTGTAGTGTATGAGTGAGTACACACATGTATACATGCTTACGTCATTTGAAAATATTTTTTGGAGATATGCGTCTTGGAACAGAAGCTGACATGTAGTTTACCGAGTTTCCGACATTTAAGAAAATGACTAAATATTTAGATTTGTAGAAGAAAAAACAAAGGAAGCAAATTTTTATGGTCCCCTTTGCGTTTTTTTTTTTTTTTTTTTTTTTTTTTTTTTTTTGCATCATAAGTACCCTTAGGTGTGTGTATTTGTGTGTTCTTGTGTGCGTTAGGAGGGACAAGCAAATATGTCGAGTCCAAGGGAACATTTAGAGTGATCAATCTTGGAACTTTTTGTTTTTATCTTTTGTTATAATAATACAATTACATTTCAATAATTTACATCATTTGAATTATGCTCTTAATACAAACATATAAATATAAACTTAAATAATATTTTGCTACAAAATCAATATAAATCAAAATCAAAACGTATAGTTTAAAAATACTTTAGTTACATACTTGGAAATAATTGCTTTTATATCTACGTTTAATATACATCATTTGAGATTCTATTTTATTTTTCATAAGAACAACTATATCATAGAATAATAGTTTCAAGAAACTATAATCATTTGGTATCAATCTTGGAACTGGGGTTGAAAAATTAGACTTAAAATGATACTACATAAAACCTGAACTCCAGTGATCTTCTGTGCTACATTCCAGGTATGTAAATTTAAAATCGAAGGTTAATGATATTGACAGTATGGCGAATGAGAGTTGAGTGTAATAAAGTCAGATAAAACGCATTGTGTAACCAAAAATTCATGTTTCGAAGCCTCGTAAATTGGTTTTGCAGTTTTTATAAATTGCCCTTAAATTTGACTCTATTTATGAATGCCACTTTGTTGAATTCGCTGAAAAATGTACAAGTTTTACGGCATAAATATATCCCAGTCGATGCGAAAGATATATTTTTGCAAAATGTACTTCGCTAATTCTCTACATCTGAAATGTAGTTCGTGTCCCGCATCAATATTTAACAAGCGATGACGACCCCGTCACACCTAAAACTCCTGGGAGCTTTTGCGGCATTCATAAGTATTAAAGGATAACATTAGCAAACTACAAAACGGGATCTCGAGATCGATCGAGCCTGTTGTATCCTACGCAAGCGAATTACTCTCCTTTATCGGAATTGGTCGTATGGATATCCGATCACCCACGAAGGAGACAGCGAAGAAGAAGCTATTTTACGCCTGGTGGCGGGAGACTTGTCCAGTTCCGAGTCATTCTCCCCTCCTTTAGGCGTGAGAGGCGTCAGTGTCTGTTGTTTGACTCTTAACAATTTAGTTCTTTTGATTACAGGGACACTGAAGAAGAAAATGAGTACCAGAGCTTTGAAATGATGCAGAATTGGCAATATACTCTCCCAAGAGATGAGAGTTCAACGCAACTATGAGTTTCCAGTGATCTGCCGTAACATTCAGTCACTGACTACCTCAACTTTCAAACTTATTCTCTAGGTTTGCTTGTTAGTGTGTTTCTTTGACGTTTGGCAGTTAAACGTCTATAGGTTAGATCGAAAGTAGGCGTCAAATACCCTATTCTTTGCACAAGATCACTGTGAATTACGTGCAAAACTTTCTCCCCAAATGAGCGTGCAATTACGATGTTTGATCCTGATGGGTTGTTTTCGTTGCAGCTTGAAGCTTTCACTCCGTCAGTTTTGCTTTCTTACATTTAAATGAAAGGAAGAAAGTTACTAGGGGAGAGAGAGAGAGAGAGAGAGAGAGAGAGAGAGATAGAGAGAGTTAGAGAGAGAGAGAGAGAGAGAGAGAGAGAGAGAGAGAGAGAGAGAGGTGAAATCACAATAACCATATTACATATTGCTTTACAATATTTCGACGTACTCACATTCTATGCCAAAATGATTAGGTACTTAACGTCACAAACGAGATCAAGTATTTTCAATAGTCAATAGGCTACGCTTGAGACGCTGGCGAGAAGTGTGTGGCCTAAAAATAGTATTGAATATGAAATTCAGGGCCGTATCATATGGTGATATGTTTGATTCGAAGGAAACAATAATGAATTAATGTCACTAATAGGGTAGGCATTCCTTTAGCTTTCGAAGCAAAACGAATCCCCCTTTGGCGATGATATCTTCTTATTTTCTTAGGTAAATTCAGTCCATTTGATTTTCACAGTTTGTGTTGCCGGCCAGTTGCTTGATTCGCCTATTTTTTTTCCTTTATTTTCTCTGATGTAAAGAAATCCGCAATGATACATAATGATAATGAGCACTTTGACCTCAGGATCCTTTGCATTATTATTATTATTTGTGTGTGTGTGTGTGTGTGTGTAAAAAGCGCCTCCTCACCTTGAGCTAAAGAGACAATTTGCAAAAGTGCTGAAGTTCCTGGGCATCAAAGATTATTGACATCTCTACCTCCAGAATTTCGGGACTTGTTATGATTTATTGTATTCAAGGGATGGCATTTCCAACAGCATGAAAATTCCTAGAACGGTGTTTTTCAATTTCTGGATTGGTTATGACGTGGTTAGGAAGTTTAGGATTCATGTTATGCAAAGGCTCGTTTTTGCGAGTTGGTAATTGACCTTTGAAGGACAGAAACTGTTCATTAGACATGAAAAACTTTGTCCACGTTCTCCCCTCTCTCTCTCTCTCTCTCTCTCTCTCTCTCTCTCTCTCTCTCTCTCTCGTGTCACTATTTTATTAAAATTGTGGTGCTTAACCAGCGGCCAGGTGTAGTACTTTGTGGTATAAAGGCGAAAAAAATGTTATTTTCATGTACCAGCGTGCGGAATGCACTGCCATATTTTCCCGTTTTCTCCTTGGTATTTACAGTTCCAGCATTAGTTGTAACTATCGTTGAATACAGACACTGTAAAATGCTAACATTTCATGTTAAAGACCACCTCCAGGGCTTTGAGTAGGCGGAACACATTAGCACGCAAATTTTTCTTATAGCAAAATTGGTCTGAAAATGATTTGGTTCATCAACATAATCTCGGACCTCCTGTGTTGCATTTTGTGTGTTGGCAGTAACAAGCATACATCCATAGGTATTCGTAATATCGCTTACATAGGTTTATAGTAAACAATGATTTCTGAAAATTCGTTCACCAAGGGAAAACAGAATAAAGGACGATATACAAAGCTTAAGAGACAGTACAAAAGAACATTCAGTAAAAAAATTACAGGGAAGTGGTGCAGCGATAGATCTCTTCGATAACACCAATATTCTGTGCATGCAACATTACGGCATTCTAGTGACGTTGTTATTATTATCTTTTTTTGACAAGTTCCTTTACACGCCGAATGACGAACATTGATTGTAAATGTCATTTACTAATTTGCCGCATTTTTCACGATTAGTGACTGACTATATAATTAATGGCTTTCAGAACATCGATTGTACAGCCCGATTTACTAACGACGCAATTCTCGAATTTTTTTTCATGGTGACTGCTGCTTAATGGAGTTCGGAATTGCTTCTGAATTATTTCCGTAGCAATGCAAAGAAGTTTATGAAGGTCATAATTTCCCCCAAGCGAGAGTCATTTGGGTAACGTAAACTTGGGGGTGTAAATCATACATATTGTGGTAGTTTAGTTTGAGAAGCGAATTTTTGTTAACAAAATATTTTCCCCGACTTCTGGTAATGTTTTGCAAATTATTTTGAGTCAATTGAAGTTTATTTTTTATTTTTATATAATTTTATTCGTAAGTCTTCCTTCGTCACTCATTATCAGTCTTGAATGTTTTACCGTTAATCGGGAAATTTTATGGAAATGTAAAATTTTCACGGACTATTAAAAAAAAATTTTTTTTTACGGAGTTCTAAAAGACGAAGATTTTTATTGTGAAATGTAAAAGAAAAAAGAGGGAAACTGTTTACCCATTACACACACACATATATATTATATATAATTTATATTTATATATACATATATATATATATATATATATATAAATGTGTATATATATATATATATATATATATATATATATATATATATATATATATATATATATATATATATATATATATATATATACAAGAGGTAGAGGGTTTTCGGGAATGAAAAACTTCATAGCTGAAAGTTTTTCTTAGCGATTTAAAAAAATCCCTAGTCGTCGACGAGTTTTCAGAAATGGAGACACCAAGAAGTGTTGGGGAGTTTTTAGAAATGTTAAAATTGCGTAGACGATTTATTAACGTGGCCATAAAATGTAGCAACTAATATATTTTTGGCATCTGGAAACTCTGTAGAAGTCGAGCACTTTTGGAAATTTTAAATTCTTTAAAGCCGGCCGAACGTTTGGATAAGTTTGGGAAAAATGCATATCTTCAGGGCTGAATAAATTCTGAAAAGTGTAAACGCGCAGCTTTGGAGGATTTTGGCCACGGGATCGTCCCTAGATGTGTAAATTTCATGTAAAATTACAAAGAACCTTTCAAGCTAAATATTTTTTGGGACCACATAAACATCTAGGTTAAAGAAATCTGGCAGATCTAGTTGCTGCAAATTTGCTCTGCTTTAAGGAAACAAGCTAGAGAATATCTTTATCAGAGGGAATTCTTGGTGTGGAGAATATTTTAAATGTAAAATATTTTAGGTCTTGAAAGGTTTTTTTTTTAAGTTTAAAATCTTATCTGGATTGAGAATTTTTTCGATACGTAAAAAACCCGTTGTTTAAGAAAACAAATTTGAAAGTAAACTTTGTAGGTGACCAATTTGAGTCTAAGTACTGATGCTGCAATTAATATAGTCATAATCTTCGAAGTTGTTGATTATCGTCCATGTTTACAAGAAATGATAATGCTGATACTTTATGTAGTAGTTCTTATACATAAGAGGTATCTGTTATTCCCTGGCAGTTCACGAAGAAGTTGTATTGAATATCATTGAATATTTCCTTCGTGGGGATAGTAGTCTTTTTCTCCCTGTATATTTTGTTTCCAGAAAAGTACTCTGTACGTCGCCAGCCTAACACGTATATTTCCAAACGTAGAGAAAAAAACGTCTACTTCTTCGTCAGTCGTTGTAGTATAGGAAGCCTCCGGATGGCCACACAAAACACAGCAACAGCATAATAATGACAGCACTCAGGCCATCATCAATAAGAACTCCTCATTGCCAGCGCAGAGTCCGCATAAGCTTGCGTCCTTGATGTAAATAAAGGATGAAGAATGGCATTGTCCGTCGACCAAGTCTGTCGATATCTGCGACACACCGGCTTTTGCTTCCCTCCGGTCATGGAAGGTTCATTTTTCTTTTTGCTCGGGTTTTGCGCTGTGAAAAGGTATACTCTTGTGCCCTTAATTCCCATTTATCTCAGCGCTAAGGTCTCATTTCTTTCTGTTTTTCTTGATACCTTTAAACCGATGAAGATACGCAATCGCCCTTTTTCATAGACACGAAATGAATGAGGGCTGTGTTAACGCCTGATTCATTAAATATTGAGAGGTATATGGTGTGAGCGTTCTTAGGTCATTATCTTCTAGACACCGATAATTGGAGCTGTGCCTGTATTTGTATTATCGCTGTATCCTGTCACATAGACAGGAGAGTGGAGGACGCAGAAGTGAGATTAATTCAGTGTTACGTAAGTTTGTGTATATGCGTGGCCTGTGCAATGCAAACTAAAAATAATTTTTTTAATATTTACATTTTGATAAGGTAAAAAATCCGTAAGAATTTAACAGTATAGACTACTACTGGGGGAATTTGTAATAAAACAAAATAAATTTAATTAATTTTTTGACTGTTCCGCGTCTACCCTTCGTAAAACACTCTTTCATGACACCAGTACAATTCGGAACTGAAGGTTTTCAAACATTCTTCTTCCTTTGATTTGCTTCCTCCAGTGGACTCGAGGTTTATAATTTTGCTGATTGAGCAAATGACTTATTCTTCATTACCTGCCGATGAAAATCCACTAAGTCTCTTTCTATCGTGACTTAACTACATAGAATATCCTCTGGGAATATTCTCCAGCAGCCAGGGTAGAAGTTGGGTTGTTCTGGGGTTTTAATTCTTCATTTAAAATAGTATTAGTAGTAGTAGGTGCTTCGCTCTCATTTATAGTGAGATTTTTTAATTTCTACATAATTTTTTTTCCTACAATGCAAATAATCACTTTACATTTGTCGCGAGTGACAACGTAACATCACAACCTCGTAACCTGACGTTTAAAGAGAGAGAGAGAGAGAGAGAGATAGAGAGAGGAGAGCTATTTACGCGCATTTTATCAGTTATCTCTCTTCAGTTTGTACCGGTTTGCTTAGGCTTGTCACACTGCTGCAATGCCTTAATTAATGGATGAGGTCGTTTGTCAAACTGATTTCAAGTTTATCCCAATAAGCTATTTTTGTCCCCCACCTCTCTCTTTCTCTTTCTCTCTCTTCCTCCCTCCTCATCAGTATCTATTTTATTTTTCATGTCATTTTTCTTTCTTAGTCATCAATACTGGTTTGGGTTTTCTCACCTTCCAGTCAGTAGTTAGTCTGCCAGGTGTCCCAGTCATGCTATAACTCTGATATTTTATCGTCTTCATTGTCTTCTGTAGGCGTATTTACAATTCTGTAAGCCCTTAGCAGCCTGTTTCACTCTCGTTTCTGTACTATTGGCAGAAAACGAAGAGTGACGGTAAAGGCTGCTGCCCCTTTGCAGTTGATTATACTAAGACGCTGTGCTTGAATGTCACAATCTTTGGTGTAAAGATGACCACAATCCGATACCCTGCATTACACCGCGTCTGAAGGTTAGCCATTTATTCGTCTTCCAGTGTGTCTGTAATGCGCACGCTGAATCTTGCTTTAAATTTTGTCATTATATTGAAAGATGCAAGAGCATTACAATCAGATACTAGATGGTATTATTCGTACAAGTAGGTTTGTAAGTTTGGTATAAATTATGCAAAGTCTTTCCTGCCAAGGTCTACTCGCGTCATAAAATCTATCCCGCAATGTTTTCAAGGCAGGCATCTTACTTTATGTTAATTTTATGTTTATAAATGGCACATTTCTCGCTTCATGTTATCCATTAGCTTGCACAGATAAAATATTCCTTCCGGCTTTGTTTCGGTATCATCGCGTGACAGCACCTTGTCCCTGAGGAACCCCGCTGACATATTTCACTGTGAAGTGGCTTCAGTCTGGCGTAAGATGCAATTAGCCGATGCATACTTTCATAATTTATGGAACTGCCTTGTTATGATGGCTAACGTTATAAGTGCATGAAACATTTCTGAGACGATGGGGAAAGTCACGACTTTACGAAACGTCACGGACTCACGAAATGACTTTAGAAACGTTTTGCGTATGGTTAATGATTTCGTGGCTGACGAAAGTTTTTGAGATGATCAATAACGCTATGAGTTTGAGAAAATTTCGAGTTGATGGATTTATGAAACGGTGTAAAGATGACGAAATAACGTTTTGACTTTGAGGAACGTTTGTTAGGTGACGAATAACGTGGTGACTTAATGAAATGACTTTGTCATTGACAAAATGTTTCTGAGATAACGTATGAATCTGTGATGTAATGAATATATTTTCCATAGAACTTTCTGAGGTAACGGATAACGCTGTGACTTAATGAAACGGCTTAAGAAGTGTGTCTGATGCGACTCATAACGTTTTTGGATAATTAACACCGTAATGACTTTATGAAACATTGTGAGGGGATGCACAACATTAGGACTTCATGAAACATTCTTGAGGTGATGATGAAAGACGTCGTTACTTATGAAGTGATCCAGCGGTGATGAATGTGTCATGAACTTTGAGGTGTTTCTGACAACATGATGAGTAGCTTCATAGATTTTTAAAACGTTTTAGAAGTTATAATTCCTTTGTCTTATGAAACGGTTTTGAGATTGGGATGATGTCCTGACCTGCAACATGTTTCTGAGATGACGAAGGAGGTCACAAAACTTCGAAATGTTTCAGACATGATAAATAGCATCATGGATCCATGAGACGTTTCTTGAATGATGAATGTCAAGGCTTTTACATAACGTTATTGGGATGTTCCATAGGGTTGTGATTGTTCGAAACTTTTATAGATGAATGACAGCATTGTGACTTTACGAAACATTGATAAAATGACGGATAGCCTTGTGACTTTACAAAACGTTTTTGATAGGACCAATAACGTATTTTTGAAAGACGAATGGGATGAGTCTATTTACTCGATACACCTGTCGGAAAAATAATATAGGAATGGAGTGAAAGACATAATCAGGACGGATCGTGAAATGCTTGAAGTCGCTACATACTGTCTTGTCGGAATGTCAACTGAGTGTGGGCGTTTTCCGTTGGGTTCCAGGTAAAAAATAGCAACAGTTCTTCTGGCTATTTGAGGATTTAGTATTATTATTATTATTATTATTATTATTATTATTATTATTATTATTATTATTATTATTATTATTATTATTATTATTACGTGTAGGATGAAACAAACCAGTTTTATAATATTTAAAATAGAAATACCCTGAGTAATTCGAGTGTTCGATATGTTATTGAAAAAACTGCAGCTAACTCTTTCAACGATACATTGTAAACTCTCTAATTATTATTGTTATTATAAGTAGCATTAGTAATAGTAGTGGTAGTATTATATCATTTAACTATTCATGGCTTTAATTTTGCAGTTCTTAAATGACCATTAATAATAGTATTAAAGATAAAACTCAATCTGCTACAAATGAACAAGTGATCAGGTTTTCCTGAAACACAACTGAGGCATGTAATCGATGGAGCAGGGATCGGTGAGGTCGGGGCTTTCAAATATTTAGGAACACGATATCCGGTGCAGATTCTCTTGAGTTACAATAACATGAAATGCTAAAAAAAAAGCAAAGCTAATAATAGGCAGGCTGGATAATATTTGAGAATCAAATAGATTGAAATTGAATACAGAAGTGGAGTTATTCGTTTGACTAGTACGATTTCTATTGCTGTATTGGTATGAAAGTGTATCTAAATATTGTTGACAAATTGAGAGCAACGTTTCGAGAAGAGTATTAGGAGTCAGATGGGAGTATTGAGGGAAATGTGATACCATAATGAGAATTATGACAGTACTATGGTACTTCTATAAATACCTTTAAGGTATCACTTCTCAATTGTTAGTGTCAGCTGGGCTCCTCTGGGTATCAGAAGAATTGGATGACCCTGGGATACTTAGATAGGAAGGTGGAGATGAGTGGGGATTTTTGGAAGTGAAAGCACAAGAATGTATCAAAGGCCGCTTCCGATGTACGGTGCTGGTGGTGATTTTAATTATAACTGAAGCCCCATTATCATGATCGTGGTTCAAACCTAAGCCCAAATTTGAGGGTTGGGAACCAGGGTGGTAATGATGTTACAGACCCTGCTCTCTCTCTCTTTTTCTATGCATGTATATATATATATATATATATATATATATATATATATATATATTATATATATTTATGTATTTATAAGACGTATATGTATATATATATATATATATATATATATATATATATATATATATATAAACTGGCCTAAGAGAAAACTATATGATATATATCGTTACCGTCAATAGCTGTTTCTTAACCGGGCCTCCGTTCCAATCCTAACCGGATTGGAAGCACTCATCCATTTGAGTGTAAGTTGCTGCCAAGGTATAGTAAATTCCATATTAAATGATATTTGTGAATATGGATATTTATCGGTAATTGCCCATAATTCAGCATTTATCACATTTACCATAGCATGTAGAGACATTTATGTCACGAATACCCGACGTATCTAGTATAAAACAAGTTGAAGTGAGTCTATCAAATGAAGACGCAGGTATCAGAACTATTGACTTCCCATCCGGTTTCATGTACAGAAAGTTTCGGCAGGTGTGAGCGTTATCATCTTCTATTTTAGTGATTTCACGCTTTGCCCAGCGTCAGTGACCGTGGCCGTTGTGACTCCAGGTTAGGGAAATCGGTCAGTCAATCATTCACACGTTTGTCGAGAATCCTGAAAGGGTCAGCTGTCCTTAAGGCTTATTACATTCTCAAGGAAGAGGTGAGTGATTGCGAATGTACGTAATTGATGTTTAGAAAGATGTGTCTACTGTGTGTGTGTGTGTGTGTGTGTACTGCGACCTCAGTGAGGTAATCCTCTCAATACTAATGGATGTAATTGCCTTGCACTTAATTTTTACAGGTAATCTATTCTCTCAGGGCTCTCAAAGAGGTATTCCCTATTTATGGAAAAGTGAAACTATTTCTCTCTCTCTCTCTCTCTCTCTCTCTCTCTCTCTCTCTCTCTCTCTCTCTCTCTCATAGTGTATGGAGATCCTGGGTTCGAATCTTCAAAAATTTTGGTCATTTATTAAACTAAGCAGCTTAATTATGCTCCTGGTAGTCG
>NC_087212.1:37071454-37258954 GCF_015104395.2 Macrobrachium nipponense
CTTAACCGAGAGTTACAGAACAATAGGTATATATATGATAATTATGCAGCGTAAAGCAGCTCAGTAAATCACCTGAGATGTCCCGGCAAGGCGGCAATCACAAATAGAAGTTGCTTTTAAGATTGATTTATGTCTTTAAAGATTCTCGCAGTATCGGTAGAAAAGAAAGCAACATCGATGAATTGTGTATCAGCAAGATTGGTGACGTCACTGCTAACGTCATCAGTGACGTCACTGCTTTGGCAGTGGGCCCAACCTTGCGTAGATGACTTTCTCTCTCTCTCTCTCTCTCTCTCTCTCTCTCTTAAGTCAATTCCGTCATGTCCACTGTACGTATTGTATATTTACGCTTTCATGCTAAAACTAATCGATGCGCTTTTGAGTAGTTTTACAAACATGCTTGTGTATGCGTTGTATCTGTCATTACAGTAGAGAGAGAGAGAGAGAAAGAGAGAGAGAGAGAGAGATTCGTGTGAAAAACTAATGAAGTGAAAATTGACTTGGAAAACTAGTACTACTACTATTACTAATATTAACAGTGATATTGATATTGGTTATTACCTGAATACTAATATAATTATGGTTGTATTGACTTCCATGTTCAAATGTATCCAGTGACGTCAAGACACTTCTGTTGTAAGTGGTATCTTCCGGTTACAGTTTCTTATTTACTCCGGTTACAGTTTTGTAATTCTTTGACGGTTTTGTAATAATTTGATTCCAAAATCTTATTTCATCCGGTTAGCTTCTCATATTTATTCCGGGTTATTCTTTTATTTATTCTGGTTGGTATTGTAATTACAATTCTGTACTTATTTCAGTTACAGTTTCCCATTTATTTCTGGTGCAGTTTGCTATTTATTCCGGTTTTATTTTCCATCCCAGCAAATATGTTTATTTATTGCCTTTTGCTGTAATTTGTCTTTCTCCGCGGGCTGATATCTCTTTGGAGCCCTCTCGTGATTATAGTTCGTTGACTCTGTACCTGAGGGTTTTCAGCTGAAGATGAATAAAAAGAGAAGAGAAGAGAACTGAACTAATCCCATATCAGGCCAAGACATTCTGTTCCATGCGTTTTCCAAAACAGCGCTTTTCAGCTTGATAGCCATTTCATACAGAGCTTAATTATCAAATTTCACGACCCTTCCACTTTCCACGATTGAAATGAAGTCTGTGCCCTTGGGATAACTCGAGGTTTAATCCCAATTTGGAGGAACATAAATAAACATTCAAGTACGCATTTGACGCGATAAAAATGTCTGGAGTTCTACAGAGCAGGCGTCGTATGAAATATAAATCGATCATTATCCAACAGGAAGCTATAAAAACTCTTAATGTACTGTGCCGTTACTACTTCTGCATTCAGGCGAACCTTCGACCTCGGCAGTAAAAATAAAGGAATTATGGCAAAAACATCAATATTGTTTTCGTTTACGTATCTGTAGGAGGAATTACCTCAGTCTACTTAGAGACAAACATTGCAGGTTTTTATTCACGAATGAATTCATGAATTAATTTCGTGGATGCTCTTATAAAGCTCATGCAAAAAGTATGCGTTCCTGTATCTATGCGTATGCATATTTAAAACACATATGTGAACGAATGTATAAAATTCGTAAATTTATATGTTTATAAATTATAATTGTATTTTAAGAATAAAATAAAACATGAGTGCAAATTCTTAAAAGCTACCTACGAGTACGAATATATAATGCATAGCCTTGCAAATTTACAGGATCCATTCATTTAAAGAATGTGTAAAATATATACTTGTAAATTTTGGTTAAGTCAAGAATGAATATTTAAATAACACAAGAACGGAAAAGCAAAATTATTCATGTAGTTAATTTGCACAGGATATGCATACGAACGTACAAAACGCGCTATTATGCGAATGCAGAATATACTTTTCTTGTGTATATGTACAAATAAAACATGTGCACACATAAGCTTATGAATATTGAAAATACATCCGTGTAGTAGTATAAACAATACACAAATTTTAATATGTATCATAAACTTACGTACGGATATATAAACGTATGCTTACATGAATATAAAATTATTGTATATAATATATATATATATATATATATATATATATATTATATATATATATATATAGATATACATACATATATACTATAAATTCATACATACATACATATATATATATATATATATATATATATATATATACATATATATGTTTATATATATATGCGTGTGTGTGTGTGTACATATATATGTACGTACATATACGTAGTACACATATGCATTGGGATTTATGAAATATATTCCTTCAGTAATATATGAAAAATGTCCGTTTAAGTATGTAAAAAACAATTCTTATACGAACGCATTCGCATGTATAAAATATATGAATAATAATGAAGTGCATGTAAAGGATAAATGTATACATATATACAGGAAATTCATGCATGAGCATATAAAATAGAAACGTATAGGTATACAAAATTCATTCGTGTTTCAATAATTATATTAAATAACACCCAGAGAAATAAATGAAACTATTTTTTTGTAGCAATATATAAAACACACGTACGAATATGTAGAATGCTCTCGTGCACGGTCATTTAAACATGCATTCTAGCGTACACGAATATGTAGGCTTTAGAGCATATGTGTATGTATAATACACTCGCGTGTGAAAAGAATCATGTATGTATATGAACTCTCCAATTTAGATTTTTTCTCTTTTATATTCTTTTTTTCGGCCCAATGTAAACTTTTGAAGGAACGACATTACGTCGTTGATTCTGGGACTATTATTTATTTTTCTTGCAAATGACGGTTGATTAGCAGGTGATTTCTGGGATGCGGTTACAATATGGTATCATGCCTCTTATTCCCGTTGGATTGTATTCTCAGCCTCTGTGCCAAAAGCGGTGGACTTCCATATTCGGTTACCTATCCACTGTTACTTTAACTTTGATAATCCGACGACCAGCATTATAGAGAATATGCAATTGTGTTTGTTTTTTTTATAAACCTCAACATGGTTATTTTCATAAGTTATTCACTCTTAATTGATCGCTATCCGCTTTTGCTTAACAAAAAAAGCACGTCAAAAGATTATTTTTCGTGTAGATCAAATAGCAATAGTAATAACTTGAAAAAAAATGATTACAAATCGTTGCTTCGTTCTTTAGACACACTGCCCACCGAAATCGTGTGGGGAATCCAGACAGCAATGGAATGAGGAATTATTCCTGGACCACCATGAGACTCGACCTAGTGTCTGCAGGAAATGCGTTCAGTGCACTACCACCAAACCACTATACCAAAATGAAGCATTTTCTCTCTCTCCACGCTAACATTTCCTTTTTTCTTGTGTGTGTGTGTGTGTGTGTGTGTGTGTGTGTGTGACATCGATTGTCTACTCGTAATGAAACCCGAATTTGATTATCCCGAAATCTTGAATAAGTAACTACAGCGCAACACAATGCGTTTGATATATGCACGAAGCAGTAGTAAAATTATTCAGAATATTACCATCATTTTTAACTGGACAGGGTTCTCCCAGATTGCATGGAGGATAGGAAAAACTAAGGAAGAAAAATCATCACTATATTTTTAATCTTAACACGCCCTAGGTTGGCATTTCAGAGTCTGGATCTAGGCTGTGACCTGCCCCTTGATCGTTTACTCCTCTGCCTTGTTTTTTGAGAATGCCAGCACTCCAAATTAAAACATTGCTTGACCGGCGGAGCACTTTCCTGGAGCAAGGCCGGTTCGAGGATTTTGGATTCATTCCTCTCCAGGTTCCTCCCGAAGCCGTTTGAGGTTACTCTTAGGGCCCCAGGGCGATAGGTATTCTACTTCCCCTTTAGCTTGCCATAGCCTCCTTGTTCCATCTTTAGTTCTTGGAACTTTTCCATCTTTTCTCTGCCCTTGCCATTAACTCTTTATGTCCCGGTGTAGGGCTGCGTCCATCAGTGATAGTTTCTTGGTTTCTTTGTATACACCAAGATTAGTTTCGTCCTGGATCACTGTTACAGAGTACCCTGCTTTGTTTGGTTTTCCAATTATTATTAATATTTCTAATGGCACCAGCGTTTCAAACTATATCGTCGGTTTGTTATCAAGGCGAGGTGGTTTCGTTCTCCATGAGAAAACCTCTACAAAGACTGTCTACCGCTCAAGGACGACTCTACAAAGATTTTCTACCACTCGAGAAACGACGCTGACATCTCGAAACTTAAATATTATTATTAGAGTCTAATGCAGCCAAGGAATCAAGTCCTCAGACTTCCAGTTTAGATCAAAAGGACTTTGGAAAAGTTGGGCAGCTAGGAGGGAGGAAAAGACAAATAAGAAAGTTAGGGAATAAAAATAAAGAACCAGAAATTGAGTATTGCTGCAAAGATCTTCCAGTATTTTCGACAGTGGGTTAGCTGGGCACTACGTAGGCGGTACCACCAAATTGCGTAGGTAGATCCTCCTTGTGTTGCCTCTGCTTCGAAAAGGACCCTCAAGTTTATGGCTATTGAAAAGTAATAAGGATTGGAGAATAGCCTTATCAATAGTGTATTCCCACCCACAACGTCGCCTGTCTGGATTTGCTAGAAGCTTATGTTACAATGTGTAGACATTATTTTCATTACGCACACACGTGGACACAAACAGAGCACACACACAGCAATATATATATATATATATATATATATATATATATATATATATATATATATATATAATGTAAAATGGACTCGACATTATATGTACGTGTATAATATATATGTGCATTATGCGTCGATAAGAATTGGACATTGCTACAAAGTACGACCTACATATAATATATATATATATATATATATATATATATATATATATATATATATATATATATATATATATATATCACATAGTATATATATGTAGGTATTCTCTTGTAAGTGTCCAGTTCTTATCGACGTAATAGTATGGTGTCTGGTCAATTCGTCGTTGGTCAATTCGTCCCCAGGTCAGATAGTCGTTGGTCAATTCGTCGCATCTTCATACTCACATGCCTATTTACGCTAGGGCGACACCTTTGAGAAGGTAAAGTAAATATTGAAAATATGCTTGAACCGTTAATTGTTGATGGTTACTTAATTAACAGAAAAGGCTTATTTAAGGCTCTGAGAGTAGTTGTCCTTATTTCTTCTTCTTTTTTAAGATAATCTTTTTGTTTGTTAACTGTAATGGGTCGGTAAAAAGTGTTCTTTTAACTATTTGAATAACTTAGCCTTTTCAAGCTTATGAATATATATAAAACTCAGGTGAGTTTAAAGTTTTCTGAATTTTTTCAGCGATGCATAGATATATCGTTGGTTTGTTTGTCAAACATGTTAATAAATACCTGTATTCCACGGTATTAAAATTAAGTTAATGTTGCTACAAATAAATTTGGTAATTTGTTTGACTTAGTCCAGATATATTTTAAGATTACAAAGACGTATAGACTTCTTATTGGTGCAGCATCATAACTGTTCAAAACTTTGTTTCGAATAGTGCATTTTAGGGAGAGAGAGAAGGTTACAATAAAAATACTTGAAAAACCAATTGAGAATAGTATTTATTTTTGCTTGACAACAAATATCTGAATTTAAAATGTGTTTTCAATCAAATTGATAATCAACTTACTAAATACTAAAAAAATAAAATCAATAGACAAGTTACAATAAAAACACTAAAAAACAAGGTTTGTTCTATTACGTATTTTATTTGTAATTAAAATTTAAGATTGTGCAGTTGTTTTTTTATACGCAGGTTCGTGTCTGTGTGTTTTCTTTTGGCTTGGCTTTTCTTCTTGGATAAATTTTTGCAATTTCGCACTGGCAAACCTTTTCTCACATTTAAGCACATCGATGAGCTTCCAAATAATAGGATGACTTATATTCACTGTGTCTTTCAGTGCGCTGTGGTAGGCTTCTAAAGTATTTGCAGTACGAGCAATCCCCGACATATATCGATCCCAAACATCCCATATAGATAATGGAAATGGTGGTTCAAGGCGTAGCCTCCTTTCTCCTCTTCCTCTAGGTGGTCCTATATCATTATTTTCAAAATTGGATACGACTGACTGTGGAATATCATCATCATCTACAAGTTGTTCATATCCATCCACATCATCATTAATCCATCCACAACATCATTAACCGGCAGGAAGGCAAAGGCAACCAAACAGCGCATTTTTAGGCTAAAACTGTCATCCTCCTTGGGTCTGGGCTACAAGAGGCACTGGGTTGCCTATTTCATTTTTTATCAATTTTAAACCCCATTTTGGCTTTATACTAATGAAATTTCATAAAAATCTGCCTTTTGATGGTGTTCCACAGTTTCTTAATTTTGAACATTCTTGAATATTTTTTTTACATTAAATTTTTATAGGTTACTTTCAGCATTGAAAATTAAATTTTTTTTATTGATTTTAGTATTGCGCCGGCTTTGTCTGTCCGTTTGACCTCAGATCTTAAAAGCTACTGAGGCTAGAGGGCTACAAATTGGTATGTTGATCATCCACCCTCCAGTCATCAAACATACCAAAGTGCAGCCCTCTAGCCTATGTAGTTTTGATTTCTTTAGGGTTAAACTTAGCCATAATCGTACTTCTGGCGCTGGTATAGGTACCAGCACCACAGGCCACCACCGTGGCTGAGTTTTATGGGCCGCATGTAAGAGTTTTATGGGCGTGGTTGAGGCCACCACAGGACAGAAATCTCGACGGTGCAATTTTTACTTGTTTCTATAGTTGGTGGTTTTAAATGAAACTACATTTGTACACAAGTTCCGCCTTTTGTATCTTCAGGATCAATTAAGGTTCATGCATTTGCTACAGTTGTCATTTCATGTGGTTATAAACATGACAGATTTACTACATTTGTCCAGACTTGAGGAAAACAGGTCAAATGTGTGTTGTCTGTTCAGGCCAGCTCCTCTGTTTAACGTTTTCTTTTTTCTTGCCTTCCATTTTGATTGCGACAGGATACTTGATTCACTTAGCGATCAAGGGAGATAAGAATTGATTTCTTTCATTTTGGCTTAATACTGAAAAGTATAGAAATATTAAATTTACAGTTAGTGGTGACGAACTGTCATGAATTTATACTATAATATATATATGTATATATATTATATAAATACGCAATATGTATATGAAATATATTTATACTATATATATATATATATATATATATATATATATATATATATATATATATATATAAAGATACGTGCATACACATGTACATAAACACATTGACGAGGATTATCACCAACAACGTTTCTAAAACAACATAAATTAAACAGTCTGTGAACCTCTTTGTAAATTGAATGTTTTAAGATACCTATGATTTCGCGGTCTTTGGATAACGCTCCCCGCCCGAAATACTTGGCAGTGGAAACACTCCCGATAAATTGCGATGGGTTCGGATGTGCACCTGCAAGCAGAGATAAAGAATAAAAAAAGACAAGCACCCTGATTAGGAATTTATATATATATATACATCGAGCTACAAATGTCCATTAATATCTAATTCACTCTACCTCGGAATTAATATATTTTCATATATGCTTAACCGAAGGGGAATTTTATTAGGCGATAATAGAATTGTCGGCGCCCAGGCGCGAACCTAGGACACCATACAAATCCAGGAACGTCAGTGAAGCTTTTACCCAATTAGATATTAAAGGACATTTGTAGCTCGATGTATGTATATGAATCACGGTAATGTGATATGACATATATATATATATATATAATATATATATATATATATATATATATATATATATATATATATATATGCGCATGTGTAAGTGCGTGCGTGTGCATACATGTTAGCGCAAAGGAAAGTACATGAACATTGCAAACACGCAGCATATTTTATTTGGTATCTGCGATTTCAGCCAGAAGTGAATAGAATTAACCTAACTTTATTCCTTACCTCAGCAGTTTTTCACACTAGACAGCAATGGCTGAGCGCATACTTACTCAAACGTCAGAGTAAATACTTATGTAGTTATAATAAAAATTTTCAGGTTTTATACCAAAGATTTAACCTAGTTATTTGGTCACGAGGAGAGAATGGAGAATGACAGGTCGTTCGAAATTTTATATAATTTTTAAATTATGTACTGAATTTGAAGCCATCTTTGCAAGAGAGAGAGAGAGAGAGAGAGAGAAGAGAGAGAGAGAGAGCCTGGGCCACATTCGGGATCCATTAAATAATCCAACTGCCCCTTCCAAAAATTTCAAAGAGGGCTAATTTGAATGTTTCGAGCCATATTACGAACTCACAGCCGTAGCTATAATCAAAAGTTCTTTGCTAAATCGCTAGTCATTACTTTGAAAGATGCAGAGAGCAAGATTAGTCCACCTACGTATGCCTATGAACATTACAACATGGAAAATTGGGTATGAATCCAGGAGAAGAAACTTATAAATTAGTTACTATAGGAATTTTTTTGGTAGATACGACATGTACAATGTGCTGTATGTTTTGTATATATATCTAGGGGGATATGTTTGTGGACTACAATATCCTATCTTTTCAGTTACATTTTGTTTTGTTGGTTGAGGGTACCTGTGCCGCTGCGCTGTGGCTTTTCTTGGGAGGCTGTCCATTGTCGTGAGTTTGAGTTACCTTGTCTGATGGTACCCATAAGCACATTTCCAATTAATTCACCCCCGTAGGGTGTTAATGCCGTCAGTACAACTTAAGCAGTGCACTGTAGGCATTACCTAAGGTTCTTTGCAGCGTTCCTTCGGCCCCTAGCTGCAACCCCTTTCATTCCTGTCATTCCCTTTACTGCACCATGTTTATACTCTGTATTTTCCATCATCCTCTCCTCCCTTTCCTAACAATTGTTTCATAGGGTATCTGCGTGGTTTTCCTCCTGTTACACATTTCAAACCTGTTTACTTTTCGATATCTCTTCCAGCGCTGAATAACCTCTTAGGTACCAGTGCATGGTCATTGAACTACATTTATATTCCATATCAAATAATTATATAGTTTTTACTACTGTGCGAAAGCTTTCATGCGTAACTTCTTGTCCTTTCGTCTGGTTTCATAGGAGTCATAATAATAATAAAGATAAATTTTGTAGAAATCATTCATAATTAATCTACTTCATAACAGAATAGTTTTATCTCTCTCTCTCTCTCTCTCTCTCTCTCTCTCTCTCTCTCTCTCTATCTCTCTCTCTCTCTCCATCAAGAAATTTACTTTGCATTCTCTCCCTCCATGACATCAATAAAGGATCAGTCTCAATCCGCAGTAACAGTTGTAAATCTCAAGTCCACTTGCAACGGCTTTTTTTCCTTTCATGTGCTGATATTTTTTATTTTTATTTTTTATTTTTGTCATACTTGCAGTAAGAGCGTGGGAAGTCCCGCCCTCCAAGGAACCAAGCTTTGGCCGTAACTCTCCAGATTTATTATTCATCTGCATTTCGCAATCCCCGTCATCGTCGCCTACTACCTATGACATTTCCAAACCGTCGATACCGAGTATTGGCAAATTACGAGAGAGAGAGAGAGAGAGAGAGAGAGAGAGAGAGAGAGAGAGAGAGAGAGAGAGAGATCGTAGCTCGCTCTCGGTAGTATGCTAAGAACTCTATATCCTCAGGAGGATCGAATGGTAGTTTGCGTCTTCCTTCCATGCCAGGGACACTCCCACTGAGGCCATCGCCTATGACAAGCGCCTCAGTGGCGTGATCGGTATGGTCTTGACCTGCCACCTCGGTGGCCGTGAGTTCGATTCTCGGGCATTCCATTGAGGTGTTAGAGATTTGTATTTCTGGTGATAGAAGTTCACTCTCGACGTGGTTCGGAAGTCACGTAAAGCCGTTGGTCCCGTTGCTGAATAACCACTGGTTCTATGCAACGTAAAAACACCATACAAAAAACATTGCCTATGACACCTAGATTAATATATTAAATACATTATTTTCTATGAACGTGATGGGTCGCTTCTGTAGCCAGTTTGGGTCTGTCATGGGTTACCTAACACTATTTGTAAAACTGATACTTCATATGAACTACATACCAAAGACCTATCCTTTCCCAGCAGTATCTTAAAAAACACTGTTATGAGAGTGGTAATAATTTATTTATCTATTTATATTAGGCATTTTACAATAGATATAGTAGGCATTTTTAGATTTTAGTAGTTTAATTTTTCTAACTCGAACAATTCCCTCTGGATTTGCATGCTCGCGTCGATATGGTTGACGTAATATCTTCACGGCACTTACAACGTACTTACCCTTCACACCGTGCATAAACGGTAGATTGAATTATTTATGTACGATCAAAGTAAAAGCAATGAACGTGCTCTCACTTCTCGAGAGAGAGAGAGAGAGAGAGAGAGAGAGAGAGAGAGAGAGAGAGAGAGAGAGAGAGAGAGAGATATTACAAAAGCGTTAGATATTGTCCTCATAATCGCTGGAACTTACGTTGCGGTTTCGTGACCTCAGGCAACGGTTTCCGATAAGACTTCTAAGTTTAGCAGTATTATACGATTCGACTACTTGAGAATGCGGGGTGACTTAATAATGGATGGAGATGTAGAGAGGAATGAATGCAAGAGAGGTAGTCGTAGATAATGGAACAAGATTCAACGAAACTAATGAAGTCGTATTGCATGTCTTATTGACAGTTCCGTCCGCTGAATGTCATGATTATTACTTATATATAAGTTTCGATTGCCACACTACCTGTGAGTTCGTGAGTCTTCAGGCAGGGCATTGAAGGCATTTTAAATTCATTCAGTAAGCCATTTTTCCATTCGTTGATAAGAGTAAGTAATTACATTTACGTAAATCGGGAAAGGTAGGATGCTTTCTTTCACCTCCTCCTCTTTTACTAGACATAATGTCATTACTTTAATAAACCGTAACCCTATCAAGAATGAATTTACAAAAGGGAGCGTTGTGTTGGGGAGGAAGAACGCGTGGGCGGAACTCGAGTTCGATTTAGTTCATCCACCTCCCCCGTCCCCAACCCTTGAGAAGTTGAGCGCTCCTTTTATATTTGTCCCTTTCGCTCACGACAAATGTTGGGCGTCAATCTTCAGTAAGGGTGCGTCCAAACTGCAGTAAAACGGTCATAAATGAACATCACAAAAGCAGGTTGAAAACAAGTCCACCTCATACAGTTATCCAACAGTTTCCAGAAAGTTCCTCCTCCACCTTCAGTCGTTGATTGGTTGTCAACCGGTTCGTGATATAAATGCCGTAAATTTTGACGAGTGTTATGACTTTTTTTTTTTTTTTTTTTTTTTTTTTTTTTTTTACTGTCGGGTGGACACACCCTGACCTGGCTCATAATGATTTGATTTATGAAATTCACGGTGCCAAGCCTGGGCGCTGGGGCACTTTATGCCATTCACTGCTTAAGACAGTGAAAGGAGGAAGTTGGAGTGGGTGGACAGCAAGACGAAGAGAACCGGAAAATAAAGGTGATGAAGTATAATGATCTGAAATTAGAGAGGTGGGACAGCAAGGGAGGCGGGATGGAGATAAAGTAAAAGGCTAAAATGTCGAGGATCTAGGGCCGGAAGGGCGCTGCCTCCACCTTTTAGTAAAGCGCCGTCCACACGGTCGAGCCTTGCTCGACGAACTCTGCAGAAACAGCGGGAAAAGTTTTGACTTTCCCTGCTTTTGACGTCACATCGAACACAGTTCGTCGGGCAAAAGCTCGACCTAGTGGACGGGACTTAATACGTACAGTGTACCACGTGAGGTACGCTGACGGCGCTACCCCATATCGGAACCAGACTTAAATTACATATTTAGTAAACCTCTCCTATGCCTCCTCTCGTAAATCAACTCACTGTTTTGAATATCTGCCGAAATGGAAAAAGCGTCAACGTTTTGTATCCTACTTTGCTAGGAACCCAGAAGAGCCAATAAATAGTTGTGTCGATCTTTTATTTAATCGTCGCGCGCAGATTCTGCGACATGAAATCCAACAGTTTCCCTTTGTTTTGCTGCAGGAACAATGTGCATGAATGATTCCATCGAGCATTCTTGTCCATGGTGTGAGCGCAACTTGGTCTCGTAAGCAGCTCGAATATACTACACACACACCCATATGTGTGTGTATATATATATATATATATATATATATATATATATATATATATATATATATATATATATATATATATATTATATATATATGTATACACCTATACACAAACATTAAGCTACAAACAGAGTCGGTACTGTCGGGTGATCGAGTCACATAGGTACCAAATCATTTATCACTTAAAATTCCCTTCGATAATATTCCTGAAGTAGCTCGAATTTGATATGAAACGGCATTTGTAACTTAATGTTTGTATATAAAAGTGTCACGGTGATGTGACGAAAACACATACCACACCACACACACACAACACACATATATATATATATATATATATATATATATATATATATATATATATATATATATATATATATATATATATATATATATATATATATATATCATACATACACACACACACACACACACTATGGTTTTGTACGTGAGTAGGTGCGTGCGTCTGTTCTTATGTGGGTTTCTTACTGTAAATTATGTCAAGAATGACTTAACGCAAAGTGCTTGACCAAATTTCAGAAAAAAAAACCGCGCTCGATGAAGTAAAATGTCACAGATTATAGCCAAAGAACTCAACTCCTACATTATTATAGATTTAAAAAAAACGTCGATATGATAATGCCATGCAAACACGTCAGTTTCCAAAGACGTGTTTACTCAGACGTGGCAAACAAAATTGAGAAAGAAAAAACCTCTCATGAAGTTGCTTATTATAATATTTACTGTGTGTGTGTGTGTGTGTGTGTGTGTGTGTGTATGTGTCTGTGTGTGTGTGTGTGTATGGGATGGTGAGTGTTTAAATTAAACTTAGCATTGTGTTAAAACCTGATATGGAGATGCCTCTGAAAATTGTGACGTGACTTGTGCATGTTGATTGCAAACATTTATGTGAATACGATTTACCCCTTTCTCTTAATTAGTCTGTTTATATCTGCTCCTATTTTAGGCAGGCATAGTTTCTCCTATCGGTCGTTGTTGGATAGTAAACGAAGAATTATACCCCGTAGGGGGTAGTCCGTCCGTGCAAATCACGCATTGCACTGTAGGCATTACTTAAGGTTCTTTGCAGCGTCCCTTCGGCCCCTAGCTGCAACCCCTTCCATTCCTTTTACTGTACCCCTCTTCATATTCTCTTTCTTCCATCTTACTTTCCGCTCTCCTAAATTTTGTTTCTTAACGCAACTGTTCCTCCTGCTACACATTTAAACGCTTTTTAATCTCAATTTCCCTTTCATCGTTGAATGACCTCATATTTTCCAGTGCTTGGACTTTGGCCTGAACCTTATGTTCCATTCCAACTAACAATTATCTTTCCAAGCGAATTAAAAACTACTACCGGACATTTTTACCGCCCTTCCAGTATCTAGATCACAGCTTCGCTAAAAAAAAAAGAAAAAAAAGGCCCGGTAATCGAAAATTGATAGATTCGTTTACGTAATGTGACCTTTTCCTATGCTAGTTAATAGAAGAGAGCGTCCATTTAATGACTATTAAGGTAATAGTGATTTACTCATGCGCTTAACGAGAGTCGTTTTGCACTCAAATTTTAAAGTCGATTGAAGGACCCGTTCCTAAAATGACCAGTTTTGTATATGGCTTCGCCTGTTGTTACCGAGAGTGCTTGGGAATGAAGATAAATGAAGAAAGATTTTAACCGAGAGATTCTCATTTGCATATGCTATGCTGGTGAAGTATTGGAAATAGTAATATTACGTTAAATAAATTACTATGATTTATGAGGCTGTTAATGTACATTTTCGAAATACGATTGATTAATAAGAGGAAAGGTGCCAAAGAGTGTTTTTCCATACTACTCATATGAATGTAATTTGAATATAACATTCGAAAAAAGGGGAATTGTTTAATGTGGCGTGAGCTTTAACTCGGTTACATATATGGTACAAGTAATATATATATATATCCTCCCCGAATCTTACTTTTGAGACGCATTATCACCCAATAAATAAATCATTATCTGGAGAAAAAAGGCAAACTAACTTAATTCTCTCTCCTTACCCCCGCAGAGTTTTCTTTTCGTCGAAGACTAAATGGAGCAAGAATTTTTGGCTAGGCCAAAACCAACTTTTGTAGATTGTGGGTGTTCACGAAGCTGACGGAATTTTTTATGCTAAAGAGATCCATAACTACGTGCGCATGTATGTTTATATATATATATATATATATATATATATATATATATATATATATATATTATATATATATATATATAAATATTATTATATATATATATATATATATATATATATATATATATAATATATATATATATATATCATGATATATCTATATATATATATATATTATATATATAGTATATATTATATTATAATATATATATATATATATATATATATATATTATATATATTTATATATATATATATATATATATACATATATATCTATAACTATAATATATATCTAATATATATGATATATGTATATATATATATATATATATATGTATATTTATATTTATATATATATTATATTATAATAATTAATTTATATAAATATATATATATAGATAATATTATAATTATATATATAGAGAGAAGAGAGAGAGAGACGAGAGAGAGAGGAGAGATAGAGAGAGAGAGAGAGAGAGGCTAGTAATCATTCACCACTGTTTCGATAGGGATCCACGCACTAATAAAGTCGCTATATTATACCAGATGCTTTGTTAATATCTGCAGCTGTAGTATTGAATACCGACAGAAAAGTCCTTCAGAAGACAGTATTTAAAGTCCTACAATGTAAATCCTATGATGTTTATGTCTCCTACGTAATTATGGTCTCTTTGTAACATTTTCGAAAATTATGTCTTAGGCGATTTCTCGTACATGACCCTTTTAGATAACGGATCACCATATCGTTTAAAGCTCCGATGACTGAATCATAACTAGAATACTTTTGTCGAGCAGTGGAGATTCATTAGGGTGTTAATTTTATTTTATTTAAAGAAATCTGATGGTGTGGTTAGGACAGTGCTCAGATCAGAGATTTATATGTGTATGTATGTATGTGTATGTATAAATAAAGGTATAAGCCACGAAGGAAAGATAATCATGCATTTATCACGTTCCAAACTTTCGTGATTCAGTTATACATGCGTATGTATGCATATGTAATTATATATATATATATATATATATATATATATATATATATATATATATATATATATATATATATATACACATACATACATTTAAGGTTATTTTCCACAGGATGTGTACGTATAATAAGTACACCTTTCTAGACAAAAAAATTATAGGTATCATCTGGGGGAGTTTGAGGCTTAACATCATCGGAGGAAAGACATTTGTCTTTTTAAAAGGGAGAGAAATGGAAGTGTGCTAAGACCTCGTTAGTTTTTGAAGACGCTGTAAGCACTTACCTTCTCTTCAAATCGCCCTCCTGACAGATATAGTGGTAATAATTCATTCTTGATGAATTTAAATAGTTTTCAGGCTCGAAAAGAACCGGTGATGATATGATAGTAATAGGAGTACAAAAAGTAATAACGGCGCTTTAAAATGTGTGTCCCTCGGAAAAGATGAGGATATAAATTTAATTTGATTTTTCGCATTTTGGCACCGTCCCGGGTGTCTGTTCTACATTGGCTTTTTGAAAAGGCCTTTTGTATGTAGACAGCAGTTCTTCATATATTGCGAAAGTAGTACCTGGTCACCATTATCAACCATGTTTTATAGGTCCTGTACAAGCTTTGATGGAGCAACAAGGAAAGATTCCATGAAATTTGATAAAACTAATGAAATTACGATTTTATCAGGCCGAAATAGGCAGCTGTGAGCACCTTAAATGGCAGTATAAATAACCTCAGTGGTATCAAATCTGGGTTTGTCTTCAGTGTATCATGATTGTAGAAACCGTATATAATGGGCACTCATTTTAATGAACCGTCTTTATGGGCAACATGAAATCATTCCTATTAATTATCATTTGAGAGAGAGAGAGAGAGAGAGAGAGAGAGAGAGAGAGAGAGAGAGATGTGCGGCCTCCTCTCAGATCATTGAAATCAGTCCATCACGTTCTAATCTAGCCAAGATCAAAGTACATCACAACTGATACGTATCGACTGACTGCCTATGAAGCGGTCTTGGAAGTATTGATGAACGGCCTACGTCGTCACGCCATTATCGAGCTACGCGAAATATACGTCTTGGCCCATCGACGCAAAAAAAGGGATAACCTGTCAGCGTCATCTTGACGTCATGACCTTTTCTAACAGGTCCTATTCACTTGCGTCAACAGGGGAGAAAATAAGGTCATTTCTGGACTCGAAATTGATCAGTATATTTATTTTTGGGGTATTTGGAAGCGACTGTTGCCATATTTTGTGCTGGTTTTTTTGGACGTGACCATATTGATTCTACTTGAGAAATAGTTATTATGAAGGCAAAGAATAGCATAAACATCAACATTGGGAATAAAAGTAATTTTCAAAATAATTTCATGAATAAATATGAAAATATTATTGGTAGTGCCACAGTGGCGTGGTTGGTATGGTGTTGGCGTGCCGCCTCGGTGGCCGCGAGTTCGATTCTCGAGCATTCCATTGAGGAGCTAGAGATGTGTATTTCTGGCGATATAAGTTCACTCTCGACGTGGTTCGGAAGTCACATAAAGCCGTTAGTCCCGTTGTAGAATAACCCACTGGTTCCATGCACCGTAAAAACACCAACACCATACAAACAAAATATTATTGGCCAGGCTCAAGTTGTCGTGACTATAAGGAATGTTTTACTGCCGTTAAGGAGACACTAACTAATCAAATAGGTAAAAAGTGCGCCGAAGTTTCCTTTCCGAATGTGACCTCAGCCACGGCCCATAAAACTCAGCCACGGTCCGGTGATGGCCTATGTTTTTGGTACCCATAGCGCTGCTAGAAATATGATTATGGCTAACTTTAACCTTATATAAAATAAAAACTATTGAGGCTGAGGGCTACAATTTGGCACGTTTGATGATTGGAGAGTGGATGATCAACATACCAATATGCAGCCCTCTAGCCTCAGTAGTTTTTAAGATCCGAGGGCGGACGGACAGACAAAGCCGGTACAATAGTTTTCTTTTACAGAAAACGAAAAGACTGATTGTTTTATTTAAAGTTCACAGTAATTGTTTAGTATTTTTTTTTAGAGTGCGTAAGACTTTATATGATCCTCAAGTTTCCTGCTAGTTAGATACCTATTTTACTTTTATACTGAGTTTTTTTTGGGATTGATGAAATGTTTGGAACGAATTATATTCGCGTGATATTATAGTCTTTGTGTTTTTGGGTGGGGAACTGGCACTAAATATCCACAACCGATATCGTTGTAACCTTCGTGCGTGCCGAGTAGCATTAGAATCCGACAAATCACGATCAGCCTAAGGGATGTGGCTGAGAATATTTACTGTCACCTGGAAACAAGTAAACAAACGAACAGACTGCAGGGTCAAATGTAGGCCTTTCTTCTCGCAAAATGGTTCTATATCAAAGTTGCAAAAGCCAATGGAAACTGCAAATGATTGCAATCAATTCGTTGCTTTGAAAATGTCAAGAAAAGCTACATAGGAGCTTTTTATTATTATCCTTATGCTGCATAAGAAATGCCTTGGATTAATATTGGTTTACACTATTATACTTGGGCGATGTTTTCCATATTGACTTTTGAGCTTATATTGACGAGCTCCATGAACATCCACTATTTTAGAAAGGAGTAGGTAGTGTAATTATATCTTATATTTTGCAAGCGAATATGTAGTATCGCAGTTAGTTTCCTCAGAAATTCGCTGTACAAATTCTGCTGAAGACGCCTAGCTTAACGGTATTTCGGTTTCTACAAGGAACATCGTATTGTAGCCTTGATGTCGACTCTTCAACGTTGTGTAGTGGCATCTGCTTATGTTGACCATGCGCTGAAAACAGAGGATCTATGTATGACTGGCCTACGGTCATGTTATTAACCAGTCGTCCCGAGGGGTGTAGCAACAGATAGTTCTAGATAAGATCGGTGATGATAAATATACTAACAAAACACTACTTAGTAAGTATTGTTCCTATCTATGTTTCCCGAACCTCACAGGTTCCGCCCCACCCAGATGACCTAATAAGACCCCAGGTCTTATCAGGTCCAGCGGCCTTCAAGTGTCCCTTTGCCCTGGCAAACTGATCATTTTTCAAGCAGAAAGAAGATTTAGTGCTGTAATACTTCCTGACGATATATGCGAGCGGCTTTGTCATTACGAGGCTGTTATGCATAAGCGTTTCCAGCTGCAATTATGACACCGCAGTTTACAGAGAGTCGTGAATTTCTCAAATAATGATTGCTGTCTCCATCGTGATAAATATCTTTTCGCTCGGAAGACGTCCTCCGGAAGGAGTACTGGAATGTTTGCCAGGGAATGTGTAACAGTTAGACCAATATTGACTTCGTGTTTATTTATAGGATTTGGCAACTACAAACAAAATTTTTTGCGTTTTTTTGTTTTCATTTCCATGGGGTTTCGTACAAGAAATAATTTCGGTTGGTTGGTTGTTGGCATTCGTAAAAATGTTAATATATTAGCATTACATGTTGACAGTAGCCACATTTCTTCTGACTTGATGTTATAATAAACAAACGAAGACAAGAATGATATAGTAAACGAAAAATGCTGGCTTGCTGGCTGATAATTCTCTCTCTCTCTCTCTTCTCTCTCTCTCTCTCTCTCTCTCTCTCTCTCTCTCTCCTCATTGATGGTTCTTTTAAGTTTGCTTAATAATAGGTAGATATCACGGGCTTAAGTTTGGTCCTAATAATTTGTTCGTTAATAAGGTGGATTTTGCGCAAGGTAAAGTTCAAGAGGTAGGACAGCTTAGTGAAAAGTTAAGCAGTAAAGGGCAGAAATCATTACAGCTGGGGTATGGTGGGGGGGGGGGGGGGGTGGGGGGGGGGGGGGGGGGGGGGGAGGGGAACTAAGAAGGCAGCAGTGAACTTTTTGTGCTGTCTAAAGTGCTTCACACGAGGAAAACTGTACGCGGACTTTCCTTCCCAGGTGAGTTTAGGCAGACAAGTTCGTTGATTCCGCCACAAATGCAACAATTAGTAAATGACGTTTCGAAGAATTTCAAAATGTGTGTTAATTTCAATAATTTACACCTAATTTTTTTGTACACTTCGGAACTTCAAAAGAAATTAACATGAAAGAAAGAAGAAGAAGAAGAAGAAAAAAAAAACGCCGTTGTTGACCCACAAAAAGACATCCAGACGAACACCGATTGTGAAAACTCTACGGAGAATTATCTTCATATTTCATTACATTTCTCACCTGAGAAAGAACAAACTACTTTATTAGAAAGCCTGTCGTCGGTCTTGGAGTTAGCACTATGAGTTCCGGAAGTAAACAAGAGACTCTGCATAGGTCACGTCCTTTGGTGGAAACAAAGTCTGTTTTTCGCTTCTCTATAATGGCGGATGTTCTTGACGAGACTGTAACTGCTTCGAGGAGGGAACGCTTTTTTAATTACATGTACACGCTAGCATTATATAGTTATGCTATATTTTTATTAAGTATGTACGCGCTTTCAGAAGTTTATATATACGTATACAGTATATATATACATATTATATACATAATTACATATATATGTGTGTGTATGTGCGTATGTCCATGTGCGTGACAAATGATTTTCCTGGATATCTCAAGAATTCCTTTTTTTGGTTGATTAGTCAACAGGAACAACTTAGAACCGCAAATTTAAGTGAATTTTCATCATTCTTTAGACTTCCGGCTTTCTGCCATTCGACGATTTCCATCACTTTAGCTTTGTAATAAAAATAGGTTGGTCTGAAATAGGTTGATCTGAAATAGGTTGGTCTGGAACTCGGCAGAAAGACCGGGTCTAAGTTCCAGACTTATCAAGTCTGTCCGTTTGTCTGTCTCCACGTCTTTCAGTATAAAATCCCCGAAGTGGGTTAGTGCCGTCAGTGCTTCCGGTACCTAGCTGCAACCCCTTTGGTTCTTTTTACTGTACCTCCTTTCATATTCTCCTTCCAGCTTACTTTCCACCCTCTCCTAACAATTGATTCATAGTGCAACTGTGAGGTTTTCCTCCTGTTACACCTTTAAAAGCTTACGGTCAATTTTCCTTTCAGCGTTGCATGACCTCATGGATCCCAGCTCTTTTCCTTTGGCCGAAGTTCTATATCAAATTCAATTCTGCATAAAATGAGTTCCCACTTCTCAATGTTATGGGAACGCATGGATTCCCAATGATAACTGATATGTACATAGAATCTTGATTCTTATATCCTCGTATTTATCTAAGGAATTATGATCCCATAATTCCATAGTTAGATAAAAGGTTTTGAGAATCAATGTTCTGTGTATACGATATCAGTTATCACTGGGTATCGATGCGTTCCCATAACCGCATCGATGATGAGATTTAAAATTTCCTTGCTTTTGCTAAAATCATTTTTATTTATTTTGTTTTATCTGCTTATCTTCATCGTAGTATCAGAAATAAATTACGTGTTCGTTTTAGATTTTTTTTTCAAAATTTCTTCAGTTTTTCGAAAAACATGCATACCTGAAAAACAGGTTTTCAAAATGCAAGCAAAATGTGCAAATTTTATTAGCCTAAAAGTAATTGAAAATTATTAAACCAGGTTTTGGATAAACATTGTAGCGATATAGATAAAACATATTGGTTATTTAGCGCGCTGCTTAGCGGCTAGACGCTTTAGAGAGCAAGTTAAGAATACCTTATGTCTACACGAGCTTTTTATCCAGTAGCGGCCCGCAAGTGTGGCAAGGTTCTGAAAGAGGTAAAAGAAGTCTGGTTTGGACCACTGAACTCTGAAACGTATCGGAATTCTCGCTCTCTAACTGACAGTACCGAGTAGTTGTTACTTCCGTTCCCTTGGCAACCGGCGCCTTTGGTGTAAGGGTCTGTCGTAATTGGGGTATTTATCATCTCGTGCCATTTCTCTGGCGATGGAAAGAGCATAATGCATTAATGCTATTCGTCCTTTTTGGGTCCTCGCGTTACAGATGACGTCACTGAGCTTCGAATGGATTTGCGGGGTGGGGCGGGACAGGCAATGGAATTTCATCGGTTACGAAACGGGAGCATTGGTATTTATCGAATTGCGCCTTCTTTGAAGTTCAGAATTTTTTGCTGCTCTTAATCTTTTATTTATCAAGAACCAGAATTAAATCGTTTTTCATTTTTATGAGACATAAATTGAACGTTATTTATAAATAACTAGAATTAAGCCCTTTTTAAAACGATTTTATGAGACATAAATTTAACTCGCATGACTTTCGGACTGTTTTTTAGTTATTATTGTTGAAACAATCATTCACGCGCAACAACCGTAAGAAGAAGGAAGCAATGGATAAATGAAAGTGAATAAGTCAACAGATAAATATGTATATTACAGACGTTTCTAAACCTTTATACTCAACAGCCTGCTGAGCGACGGGAGTAAACTCATTTTTTTGTCTTTGGAAATGTTTTCACATGTTAAAGCTTTTTATTTTTTTTTCTTAAAATTTTTCTTTTGTACCATTAATTCTGTTAACCACGAATTCCAATGTTGTTACGAAAGGTTAACCTTTGTTCTTGGCCCCTTTAAAGCTGCAGACAAAGGTCGGATTTTGTTTTAACTAACGTCAAAACATTGCTGATAATTCCACCGGTTGGTGATAGTAATAATTAGTTAAAGGTTATTGTCCTGCGATGTGTTATACGTCTTGGTGGACTTTTAAGGCATCATTACGCCGTTTTTTCGCCGTGAGTTCATACATAAGGTGATTTTGAAATTAAGGACGTCCACGAATTGATAATCGCAACTTTAATCTTAAAATAATCTGAATGAAACCATAAAATATGGGACTGAAGTCTTAGGTGCATATTGACACCAGGAGCGGCTCCACCGAGAAGCGCCGTATTCTGTGATGCTCGGGTTAAAATCCGTCACATTTAAATTTACTGACGTCATTTAGGAGTGAAATAATAATGTCAGATATTTGACCTAAAGGCCAAGGCCAGCTGAGAATAAGAAATGAGAGTTTCTTCCCCAAAACAAAGTTGTAGCATATCTTCGTCATATGTCAAGGACGAGTCTTTTAGAATAAGACTCCGCGATTTCACTCTTCATCAAGACGCTTCGATGAAATAAGCCAAAGCTATTAAGGGTTGTCTAATTTCAAAGTCACCATTTCTGTTCTGTCTTTATTTTAGCGTCAGTTGATGAAGAGAATTATTTCAAGGACGCGAAGAACCTTCTTTTAATAATATCTGGAAGGTTAGGAGTGGAACCTTCTCATGATTTGTCGGGTAACTATACTCTGTTTTTTTCCACCTGTCCACCCGCGTGTGGTGTTTGCGTATGGCAACACTGCGTCCCGGACTTTAGATAGTTACATTGAGCTTACATTCAACAATAATAATATCCTATTTCGAATATTAACGGTGTAATTCGCATACAGTAAATTATTAAAACATTTTTCAGTTGCAAATCTAGGCCCAGATATCCTTTTATTTACCTATAACTTGCACATAGCGTAACTATTTAAAGCCCGGGACGCAGTGTTACCATACAAAAACACCACAGGCGGATGGACAGATGAAAAAAAACAGAGTATAGTTACTCTCCCTCAGTGTTATTGGTCATTTGGACGGTTCTTTGAATCGAGTACCGTGTCGAATATGGTTTTGAGAGGCGCACTGTATGCATTTGTATTTGCACTACTTTCTGTCTTTTTACTTCCCGCTGCCCTGTCCGTCTTCGTTAACATTGCATTTTTCCAATTGCATTTCTCATTTATGGGAATCTAGAGATGTCTGCTTGTGACATACGATTGTTGTTCTTTAGTACCTCTCTCTCTCTTTATATATATATATATATATATATATATATATATATATAAGTATATTTACACACGTATTTATACATACATACATACATATACGTATATATATATATATATATATATATATATATATATTACTGGATTCAGGCTGACAATATCCTTGCTTTGACCATTCACCGGTTGTACCAACTGAGAATAGGTATATACTAGCGTGAGGTTAGTGTCAATGGAGGGGTCTCATCCTAGAAAAACGTTCTGAGAACATGAATGCTAACACCATCCCTGTCGACGTGCTGTTGATGCAACTAATTCTGTGGAAGTGACAGTAGGAATTTTTCGGTGACCATTATTTTTTTCTGGAGCCATCCGTATATTTGAGGGGAAAGATTTAATGCCAAAAAATTTATATATATATATATATATATATATATATATATATAATATATATATATATATTATATATATATATATATATACATGTGTGTGTGTTCCCAACCAAGAAGATGTCGTGACAGAGTTTGATATGGATAAAGTAGGAAGGACACAAAGGCGATAAAGAACGCTTGTTTCCCACGTCAGGTATGTGGGAGCCATCAATCATCGTCCCGGTTTTCTTTCTCATGAGTAGCATACATGCCATGCACCTTTGCTGTCCTCCTGCCCCTCGTCCTCTCCCGTCCCCTCCTCCCCTTCCTCCTCCTTCCTTCCCTCCTACTCCTCTCTTCCTCCTCCCTTCTTCTTCTGTTATTATTATTATTATTATTATTATTATTATTATTATTATTATTATTATTATTATTATTATTATTATTATTCAAAGAAAACTCATTATCACATGGGTTAATAAAATAAAATGGAAAAGTAAATCCACAATAATATGTTTGTTTGAACTTGTTACTTAGAATACAAAGCAGAAAGCTTTCGATGACTTGCACGGTCCTCCTTGTTATTTTAAATAACAAATTCAAACAAACATATTATTGTGGATTACTTTTCCATTATTAATTATTATTATTTTATATTATTATAGTATTATTATTATTATTATTATTATTATTATTATTATTATTAGTTATTATGTCAGTAATTTTAGCAGTTGTCACGGTAGAGTACGTAACGCAGTTGGTCTAGTTCACGATTCCTTTAAATTCATATTTCAATCCATAATAAGAACGACGTAAACGGAGCGTGGATATCTTGATTGATATCTGATAATTATCAAGACGAGGACATGAAGATTTGAAGAACATAACGTAACAGTTATAAATGGCGCCTGCCGTGTCATTCCACGGCATTTTTCACCCACGATAGCGTGCGAGAAAGTGCTTCGATACCGCCCTCGTCACGTGAGGATGGAATGCTGATTTTGTTTTATTAAGGAATTTTGCTTCATTATTACATGATAATGTTTCAAGACCACGTCTTGAAGAAATTGAATACCTTCATGGTAAATTATAGGGTGACAGATTGAAGACTCCAGAGAGGCAGTACCATTTTATTTACCTGTTTGTATCAATTAATTTATCTTTCCGGTAAAGGGGTAATGCCGACATTGCACCTCACGCACAGTGCACTGTAGGCGTTATTTTAGGTTCTTTGCAGCGTCCCTTCGGCCAGTGGCTGCTACCATTTTCATTCCCTTCAATGTACCTCCTTTCATAGTCTTTCTTCCATCTTACTTTCCACCCTCTCCTAACAATTGTTTCATAGTGCAACTGCCTAGTTTTCCTCCTGTTACACCGTTGTAAACTTTTACTCTCACTGTTCGTTTGAGCGCTAAATGACCTCATAGGTCCCAGCGATTGGCCTTCGGCGTAAGTTGTACCTACAATCTATTCTATTAATCTGTCTTTAATTAAAACAAAATCACCTAACCAGACAAATATGTGTATCATCCTACCGTTATCATTGGACATTTTTTCGATTCTTATCGATGTTTTGTATCACGCGAACGTTTCTCCTGTCGCGTGCTTTCTCGCCTTTGGCGGAAGTTTTTTTTTTTTTTTTTTTCTTTGTTTGGGGGAGGGTCCTCCGTCAGGATTGGAATTTCCTCGCTTCACTGACATCTCCTTGTCTCTGTCTGTCTTTCTTTTTACCTGCTCCCATAGCAGAATATAAACGTCAAGTGTACGGAACGCTCTGAATGGTATTACCGCCGCCCCCACCCTCTCTCTCTCTCTCTCTCTCTCTCTCTCTCTCTCTCTCTCTCTCTCTCTCTCTCTCTCTCTCTCTCACCCCGTGCGTGTTTATCCGTCTCCAGCAGCCGTAAATTGTGTTTAAGCATTAGGCCATCCTGAATATTACCACCATATACTGGGGAAATGTTCATGATGTTCTGATCATATATTATGTATTATAATTGAATGTTATAGGACAAATGTGTGCCATATTCCTACTTTTACTTATATTGGTTTTTGTCTATTCTTTTAGCAATAAAGTGACTATCTATCAAAATAGATTCCTGACCTGCTTCTTCTTGACAGTTGAATAAGAAATATAGTATTTGGAACATTTGAACTGATTTAGATAGAGTAAATTTAATTTCAGTATCAGATCTGAACTTTATCTTCGAAACAAATGAGGTTACAAGGTTGGATGTTATATTTAAAGGGGAAATTATATGAATTTATTTCGATATATTCTCTTATTTGGCATTTAGTACACACGCTTGTTATATACCAAGATCAATGTAATATTAATATTTCCCTTTCAAAACTGTGGTAGACTTGTCTTTAAATTACATGTAAATAATACAGAAAGTAATGTTAAAGGAGTTGAACAGTAAATAGGGAAAACTAGATGGGACAGATGAAAACTATAAAGAAAATAGGAACTGCAGTTGCAGCTGGCTGCAGTGCACACAGTAAGGCGCACTGTACGTGGTGTCCCTTTACTGGGGTATGAGTGTACAACTGTTTGCTATCATCATCTTGCAAGTATTGAATTTTCGTAATAATTTCCTTTGCAGGTAACGACCAATCGACTTCGGACGCAGAGCGAGGGAAGGCTTCTCCCTCCGAGGAACAGCGTGAGGTCACTCCTCCCCCTCCTCCTCCTCCCCCTCCGCAATCCCCTTCCGATCAAAGACAAACAACAACTTAGAGGAGGCGCTGCTCCTCAAGACGAGGAGCAACTCGAAGAGGTAGTTTCTTCCCAAGGCGAGGGACCACTCGAAGGGGTCTTTCCTTCCCAAGACGAGGAGCAACTTGAAGAAGAAGAAGTCCTTCCTTCCCAAGACGTTAAACAGCTTGAGGGAGACCCTCCCCCTCAAGAAGAATCTCGACCACCTGCCCAGGGTCAAGAGACAGAAGACGAAATAGTCATAGCAAAAGAAGCAGAAGCAGAGGAAGTTGAAAGCAGGAAGAGACGAAAATAAATTCCGAAATTGATAATTCCTGGGACGAGGGTCACAGCCACAAAAGCGATACTTCGAGCGAGAGTCTCTCTGAGGAAGAAAACCGAGAAGACCCGTACCAGCCGAGCTCCTGGGACGAGGACTTCCACAGGCCACTTCATAAAGGCACACAGGCTGATGAGGTTTGTAGTGTAGTCGAGTTTCTGACTCATAGTAAATGTCACAGTCTCTTCTCAGTCTTCTTTCGTGTTCAGTGAATGTGTTGCAGAGAGAACTACGTTTAGGATTGATGCCTAATCCGAATGCTATTTCGAATATTATGGTAAAGTGTGTGTGTGTGTGTATGTGGAGAGAGAGAGAGAGAGAGAGAGAGAGAGAGAGAGAGAGAGAGAGAGAGAGAGAGAGAGAGAGAGAGGTTGTAAGTATAAAATTTTATACCTTTAGTGACGAGAGTCCTGTCAACTGATGTAGCATTCGTAGAAAAGTAAAGTAGTTTTTTTTTCTAGTGGAGATTTAATGTAGTTCTGACATCCGTTTATTTCAGTGAAGACTACCTAAATCGTAATGATCATCTTCTGAAAACATTCAACATCCTTTTAAGATAAAGAGATGACGGCATAAGACCAGCTTAATCTAAACCAGTCAACCCACCTCATCTCATTCCTTCCATAGGACCTCCTCGAAGAGATCTCCGAAATAGCATGGCGAGGGGAGCCTGAAGGCGCCGCGGCAGCGGAGGAAACAGCCCGATTGGCGGAGCCGCAACCCTCGTCCCGGGAGAGACGTCATTCCCTGGCCCACAGCCTCTCAGAGCTGTACGTGCCTCAGCCGGCGGAGGTGTATGGTCCAGTGGTGGATGACATGTGGGTCAATAAGGAGAACACTCCACCGCCCGTTGTAAGATTACGTTTTCGTTTTCGTTCTATATATATATATATATATATATATATATATATATATATATATATATATATATATATATATATTATATATATATATATATATATATATATTTATAAGCTGAAGCCACTGGAAAAATTTAGAAAGAAAGAAAAGACAGAGTGCCAAGTACTTTCGTGCATTTAATATATCTTTGTGCCCCGAAGATGTGTTAAATACACGAAAGTACTTGGCACTCTGCCTTTTGTTTTTTATTTTATTTTCCCAGTGGCTTCAGCTAATAAACAAAATCACGTGCTTACTTATATATACTGTATATATATATATATATATATATATATATATATATATATATATATATATATATATATATATATATATATATATATATATATATTATATGCTCAATGAAGTGTGTGTGCATATATGATTTGATTAATGTAAGGTCGTCCGACATCATAGCAACAATGGCCCTTGGAAAATTTAAATCTCTTACAGAAGACCAGTTTCTGAAGTGAACTTCGAAAGTATTCTCCAGTCAAGTGCATATAAAAACCGAATAATGGCTAACAAGACACATTATTATTTATTGTTGTTTTTATATGAACACCAATGCGAATCTGTCTTCTCGCACCCTTTTCTTCCACCTCTTCTTTCTCTTTCTCAGATTTTTCTTTCCTTTCCTCTTTATCAATGACCTTCTATTCCCCTTTTAAAGATTCAGCTTCATTCGTCTCTATATTGTCTAACATACGCCGACACTTTCTCTTTTTCCTCTCCTTTTCTCCCGGTCCTCACTTACCTCTCACCCTTCTTTTCTTCTTCACGCAGGATGTCCAGAGCAACATATCCTACGAGAGCGTCCAGCTTCCGGGAAGTATCCTGGACAATAACGACAGACCTCTTGATCGCAGTGCTCTCCACTCGAAGTACAAAAAGATGGCGCAGCCGTTCCAAATTCAAAAGTCAAGCGACGTCAAAGAGGTAAGCCAATAGACGTCACATTCAGTGCAAATTTTTCTAACACGAGATTTAGTGTTATCAGTAACACTCCTGAGGAAAAGGTGGTTGTCAATACGATCACTAATTCCTCGTGGTCAGGTTTGAATTCCCAGGATGCGTTGACTCCAAAGATGTTTCAATTAAGAATTTCAATGATCGTAAGGGGTAGGATTCTTCCTTTTGTTTTAAGATTGTTTAGCTAATTTTTATTTATTGCTCGAGTCACTTTCGTCATAATGTAGACGATTACGTGAGTGTTAATATGTTATTTGTCTCAGAATCGAGTTTCGTGCCTTTATGGCACGCTTGGTCTTACCGTGTCTTATGTTCTCAGTCATTAGTTCAATTACGTCTCTCTTATTATTAATCGAATTCTCAATTTGCTTTGTTTGCTGACGTTAAGGTCACTGGCCTCATTAATATACTACGTGCTGGGACGATAAGCTTACGAGCAAGAAGCCTGTTAGAGTCGTTAACCTTGAAAATACGTTATTTGCTTCCAATGAGGAGGACGATGACACTTGCTTGATGGCGCAAACAGAAATAATGGGGGGAGTAACCCTAGAGTAATTAACAGAGCATAAACTATAATAATCATAGTTGCTGCTGCAAGTCATTAACGGTTTTGAAAACACATTCCTGTCAAGGTCGTATAATTGAAGTCTATTAGTTCACTTGAAGAATTGTGTTATGTTGCTTTGTTATCTTACAGTTGCTCAGGAAGTTTTAGTGGTGAGCAGACAGTGACGTGTATGAGTGTCCAAGAGGAGATGAACCATTTCAAGAACAGCGACATACTAAAATGGAATATAGAGCAAAGAAGAGAATCGCGCATTCTTGAAGTGACTAATATGGAGTAACAAAAATGGCTGGTCATCGAGTTCTTGACTTATAATGAGAGGGCCGGGACGTTCAAGAAGATTTCTGAGAGCAGTGTCCAAAGAGATATTTATAGAAAACAAAGAGAGATCTTACGTTAGAGTCTGGGTAAAGTCCCGTCGTAAGCAGGAGTTGAGTCTTATGATTCGAGACTGAAGAACGCTTGCATGTGAAAAGCTTCTGAAGTACCTATGATGTGACTAAACATCCATCTAGGACTAGAACAAGTCAGTGCATCGAGTGAGACTGGGTTGAGCAAGCACGGCATTTGGAGTCGGCTAATGCTAAAGCTACTCTAGTGGTCAGTACCATTTTAAGTCATGTCCATAGTTTCCTTCCATATCTAATCAAGTGAAATTTCTATTTAAGAGTTTTGTTTCCCAAGTCAGCATGGAAAACCTTTTCATAACCTGCTCTAATGCTTCATGGGTTGTTTCAATTGGCATGGCCAAAAAAAAAACACATTTCTTAGATCAATCCCCGGTAGCATCCTTTGAGAGAGAGAGAGAGAGAGAGAGAGAGAGAGAGAGAGAGAGAGAGAGAGAGAGAGAGAGAGAGAGAGAGAGAGCGTTCTGTCACTTTTCCAATTTCTTACGACTAGCTGGAAGGATCTGCTCTAAACTGAATACGCGAATAAAGCAAGGCCAAGTTAAATAAGTAGGACAGCTCAGTAAGAAGATAATCGAGGGAGGATAAACTATCGGGAAAAATCAAGAAAGCAATTCAGAACTAGAAGTTGGGTGGGGGTTTTCCGGGGAGGGGAATCGCCGTCAAGAAAGACGACCAAGTGGCATGTGCCATCATCATAAACAACATTTCGAGGACCATAGCAGTTGTTGTGTGTTATCGGTTGCCATGGGGACGGTGACGGCAACTCCTTGATGTCTGAGTACATATCGCTCCTCTCGGCAAATGTCGTCATGGGGCTGGTGGGGATTACATCCAATTAAGATAATTTATGATGTCAATAAATGGCATAATAATTTATCCGCGTTCGATGTACTAAGAATCGGGCGTCTTCGAAAGCGATGTATCCAGCCCGGATGCCAGTGAATGTTTTATATCATAATAAAAAGAGGACTCATTTCCTATACTTGAGATGCTTGAGATTTAACCGTTAGTTTGAGTGTTTTCAGGCTGCCTCATGTCCATATCTATCCCAGGCAACAGGAATAGAATTCCAAAGCGTAACGGTGGAGGCAAAGCAACGGTCATGGAAGAGTACATTGGAAGGACTGTCTGTTCTAATGAGAAAATGGGGCGAGATGTGACTTTCTCCTTCAGATTATTGAAATGGTGTCCGAATTAGTGTCTGTAGATACAGCAAGGCCACCTACGGGCAGAAATAAAAACTAAAAAGAGTCAAGGGCAAGGTCACCGAGCCAAGAATTGCCTTAGATCCAGACAAATCGAGAAATGAGAAGACGAAGCATTTACAATGGGAGAGCTGTATTCCGTAAGCGAACGGGTGAAACCAGGACATCATCTGAGCGAAACAACGGACTTAAGAAGCTTATTTTTTGGAACACAAAATGTTGACGCTGGTAACGTAATACTTGACACTCAAACAGTGGTTGTGAGTACAAAGGCTGCTTTTATATATTCCTCAGTACCCAAAAGCACTGTGTTCTTCTTATGTTCATATGCATGTGATTGGGAAAATTGTCCTTGATTAGGCGTGGAACAGGTGTCGTCAGCTAAAGATTGCGAAATCAAATTTTCACGTTTTTTTTCAGCGAACGCCCTTTAACCAACGGCTCTACATGATTAGCTCCCCCACCCCTTTTTTAACGACAATGTCAATAATCTTTGGCATGATAAATGGGTACAGGGACAGAGATAATTAGATCCAAGGACATACTCATGAATAACCAATGAAATATCGATGCAGTAATGTACGACTTCGATGTTCCTCTTAAGCAAGAAGACAGTGACCATAATAGCTGGGTTTCGGGGTAATTAGATCTCTCTCTCTCTCTCTCTCTCTCTCTCTCTCTCTCTCTCTCTCTCTCTTGTACAGTAAAGTAAAAAAAAATAGGATTCCAGTGAGACAAAGCTTAATCTCTTATGGTATATATTGTTTTTCGGCTGTTTTCGAAATTGTGCGCAATGTCTTTTTAGTAATGTATATACATATATAAACACACACACACACACACACACACACATATATATATATATATATATATGCATATATATATATATATATGTATATGTATATATATATATAAACATATACATACATACATACATATATATATATATATATATATATATATATATATATATATATATATATATTATATTTATATGAGAGTGAGAGAGAGAGCGGGGTAGCTCAATCAGTCTACTGATACTTTACAGGGCCGGGGTGGAGTTGCGATCCCAGCAATGTGCCCTATGAATATTCAAAGAGCCATTTTACAGGCGACCTCTGACCTTATCCAAACACTGCTCAACTTTGGAGATGGGGACGACAAGCTGTACAGCGAATTGATTACGTCCTTCTTTTGGTCGTTTCATGCGCGAACAGGCTTCCTCAAAAGCTTCGCATCCAGGTTGAAATTGGTCAAGGCCGAGCTCATCCTTCTGGATGATCGTGACCTCTGCTCAGCCATGAAATATTCATTGTCAAGTTAAGCTCGTGCATTTCATTCATGGTATGTTTACCCACTCGCCCGTTCCTCTGTCTGTGTCACGGTTCCTCCGGTATTCAATTCGATTCCTGAAAGGGTTATGAGGTTCAGCCTTAGCAAATATTTATGAAGTCATACTGATTAGAACCGCTATTCTCACCGTATTCTGGATGTATTGTCGTTAGGTTAAAAAAAATTATGTAATGGGACTCTTCCTTCTTTGGGTATTATTATTATTATTATTATTATTATTATTATTATTATTATTATTATTATTATTATTATTATTATTATTATTATTATTATTGACAATCAAAAGCCACAGTAGTGTTAAAATATATTATTGTACAATGGTAAAAAATATACAAGGAGAGACTTTCGGATACTGCTCCGTATCCCTCTTCAGTCCTACTCCAGAGGGATACGGAGCAGTATCCGAAAGTCTCTCCTTGTATATTTTTTACCATTGTACAATAATATATTATAGCCTCGTTACGGAGGTTCCTTAGTTCATTATTATTATTATTATTATTATTATTATTATTATTATTATTATTATTATTATTATTATTATTATTATTATTGGAGAAACAAATCCACAGTTATGTAAATGTACATCTATTTAAATTTGAAACTGTAAGGATAGCTTTCGGGAGTGTGTTCGGTTCCCCTTGTCAGATTCCCGAAAGTTATCCTTAAAGTTTTGAATTTAGATATATTATGTACATTTACATAACTGTGGATTTGTTTCTCCATTTGAAGACTCATACTACTATGAGTATATTTTAATATTATTATTATTAAAAAATGACAGTAATAGAGAGAGCCGATACTGCATATTCGGGACAGAAGCTGCGCCCGGCTGGAAGTAGTTTAACACGGTCAGAGTCACTGGCAGAGGGGTTTGGTCTGAGTTAAGAGGGTTAAAGTCAGAGAGGTTGGACGGCCAAGTTAAAAGAGATCAGAGAGAAAAGCTTGAGAAACCATTCCTGCCTTAAGACTTCAGAACGTCGCGAAAGAAGCACTGTAGGAAATAGCCTCCCCGTGGGATCTGAAGGGAAGGAGGTTAAAAAAACAGGAAATTTTATTCATGATGAATATCTTGTGTCCATTATTTCTGTCATTTTTAATTTCTAACCTACTCTTGACGTGTGAAGTATTCATATCTTTACAAGAATGAATAACATAAAAGAGAGCCATTCGCATATAGTCTAACCTATACTTTCCGTTATTGCCTTTGCCATCATATCTAAGCTACTATTGGTTCTTGAAAGTGTCATTACCACTGGACGTGAGCAGGATTCATATCATTACAACAGTAAGTAATTTAGGAGGGATAGTCATTTGTAGAAACTCCACTCTCTCCCTTCTCCATTACTGTCTTGGCCTTATGTCTGTCTGAACGGAAAATGTCAAATAAGTAATTTCTGGAGCTGTGTATTTCGTCTTCAGGGGTTCGAATGGCATTAATATTTAACTTGCGGTCTCTCTCGCTCTCTCTCGATCAACTGATTTTGTCAATACCACGGTGGAAGGAGACTGCTCCACCAATCGCACGGTAGCCATTTTATTTCTCGGTTATGCGTGATTGCCTATCGATGTGTTTGTTTGCTCGGGTCTTTCAGGAAATAGTTTGGTGTTTGGATCTGTTATTATGTGTTATTATTGTTATTATTATCATTAGTAGTAGTAGTTGTAGTTGTAGGTCTGGCTGAAATTACAAATTCACTGCCTTGAATCCAAAGTTCGGAAAGGTTACTAAAGTTTAAGAAAACTCTCTCTCTCTCTCTCTCTCTCTCATATATATGTATATATATAATATTATATTATAATATACATGTATATATAATATATATAATATATATATATATAGATATATATAATATTAGAGTCTATATATAATATATATGATATATATATATCTGTACTCTGTTTATTGAGTGAGTTGGCTAATCCATTTAATGAAGAATAAATGATTGAACATCATTATCCTTTCTCTCTCCCCCTCTCAGCTTTGCAATTAAGACAAAAATAATCAAAATAATGCTGACGTGTATAAAGCCTAATGTCACTCAGATATGGAAATTAGGGTGAATATTCACGGTTGGTCTCCTCTTCATTGGATGAGGACAATAATCGTGACGAACAAATTCCGTGACGCAGTTGTCGCTTTCTTGGCCCTATCTATCTTGCTTTATATTCAGGCTCTTTGATTGAATTCGAGTTGTATAGTCTAATCATATTTGATATTTGAATTGCTAGAATTATTTGGCGTAAAGTTTCTAAGCGTACCGGAAAATGTGTATGATAAACAACAAGGAGTGATAGAGTAAGATTTAGGCAAGCAGAAGAGGTATATGAATCAAGTGATTTTCTGAGGCCGTTGTGTGAAGAGTTTGAAGATACAGGAAGAAAGCTTTATATTAGAAATATATTAGTAGTGACTAAAAGTTCTCATGTAAAAGTAATAATTTATAATTTGTTTAAAAAATACCCACAATTATATATAAAAATATATTTCTATGTACAAATATAAAACAAAGACTTTCGAACACCTGAACTGTGAGGGACACCGTTCAGGTGTTCGAAAGTCTCTGTTTTATATTTTTACATAGAAATATATTTTTATATATAATTGTGGATATTTTTTAAACAATTTCTTTTCACGGAACTGTGAATTTCTTAACAATTTATAATTTGTTACAATATTCAGACGTATCAGTGACTGCCTAGAGGGTCTTAAGAACTGCTTGATATATTCATGGGATTGGAGAAGTCAGAGAACGAACATTAGATGAGGGTAAAAAATGTGCAGGATAAGAAAAGGATCTAGAATGAAGTGTGGAATGATATTTGCAGATCGGATTATTTTGACTATTGATAGTAGGTCGAAACTGTAGGAACTAGTTAAAGTTTTAAAGCGTGTACAAAAGTAGAAAGTAGATCTGAGAAAAGGGAAGGTTATGAGTGTAGCGGAAGAATGGAAGTTTTTGTTATTTAAATAGATAGGATGTGAATGTAAAATGTGAAGCAAAGAGCGTAGCAGGATCTGCGCAAAACACTTGGAAAAAAAAGAAGAGCATCATGCGAAACATACGTTAAGTTTAATCAGATTTATGGGCGTGAAATGTGGGTAGTGAATGTAATGGAAATAAAAAGGTGGAAGGTGTCGAGATTATTTGTCTACGTAGTATAAGGACAGTAAGAGTTAAAAGGGGAGAAATGTGAAGATACAGAGAAGTATTAAAAAGTTACCATAGCTGGGAAGGCAGACTGGTGGCTTGGGCACGTGATAAGAATGGATGCGCGTAGGTATATGGGGCATTAAATGTTCTTAAATCAGCAGCTGAAGGATGAATATGGCAGTGACTACTGTCTTTTATTTTCCCTTGAAAAGCTCGTTGTCAGATGATGAAACTAATTTTTATTTAAACACATTTGTGTGTGTATATATATATATATATATATATATATATATATATATATATATATATATATATATATATATATATATATATAGATATTATATAATATAATAGATAGATAGATAGATACACAAACGCTCATATAGCACATATACATACACACATATATATAATACACACACACACACACACATATATATATGTGTATATATATATATATATATATATATGATATATATATATTATATATATATACGAGAGAGAGAGAGAGAGATATTTGTACAGCTTTAATTTCTCAGTTCTTAAGATATAGTGACTGAATGCATGTGACCACGTAAAGAGTATTATAATTCTGAATAAGTTTTATCGCTTCGTTTCCCACGAACCTTTCAGAAACTCTGGGGATTCATCGACGGCGTGAATACTGCAACAGGTAGTATTGATAACCGGCCCCAACTCCTGCCGGGAATGAATTTTTGACGGGAAACGCCTTCCCGGAGATCGTAAACTTCTTCTTGGCTACACATTTTAATGAGAAAGTAATGAACTTTCATTTTTTTTAATGGTCAGGACGTCGATTACGACGCCTCCGAAGCCTTTAACTGGTTATGTCGTGTTATTTTGCAATCGAGTTTCTTTTGAGAACTGGAAACTTTTGGCGTTTTAAGACTTATCAAGATTTTGGTCAAATCTGCTGTTATTAAACGGCCGTGAATACTTATCACTTTGAAAATAGTTTTGAGGACTTTTTTTTTCTAAACAACTGTGACTACTAGTTTTCGTTTCAAAACAGGCGCGATTACTTTTGTTGTTGTTCCTAAACAACCATGAAAATATTCAAGTTTCAAAACATTCTTGAATCCTTTTTTCTCTGTTTCTAAACAGCAATGAATGTATATTTATATTTCATAACGGACATGTATACATATTTCTGTTGTTTGTAAACACCTACGAATACGTATTTCTGTTGTTGTAAACAATCACGAATACTTATTTCTGCTTCATATTAACAATCGTGAAATCTTATTTCTGATATTTCTAAACAATCGTGAAATCTTATTTCTGATATTTCTAAACATTCGTGAATACTTATTTCTGCTGTTTCTAAACAGAAAGAAATACTTATTACAAATGTACCAAAACACAAGTGGGTACTCTTATTTGTTTCTAAACACCTGTGAGACTCAACTCGTCTTTTGTTTCTAAGCAGACGAAAATAGTCATTTCTGTTGTTTCTGAACAGACTTGAATAGTCTGGTCTGATGTTTCTAAACATGAATATTCAGGTCTGTTGTTTCTTGATTGGTCCAGCCATTATAAAACGCTGTTAACTTGACCGCTGATTCAGCCAATTGATCTTGGTCTGTAGAATAAAGCTGTTAGGGTTCGATTCCCTGATATAAAAAATTTCTTTCTTTCTTATGAGGTTAGTTCACCTTCAGATCGACTATTCAAGTTTTTATTGCTTATAGGTACAAGTATTGTTGTGTTGAATAGAAAACTGAAGGCTGCCTAGCCAAGAACCAATAGTGGTTGGCCGGGTGTTGATAATTCATAACTGATATGCAATGTACGACATCAACCTTTAAACTTTTCCAGGGTTGCATTGCTGTTCTGTTTAGTGCTTTGTCATAATAAATGAAACGAATACTTTTTATTCCGAGATATGACAACACAGTTTTAGAGATTGTTTTATTTTCTTTTTGAAACCTTCCATATTTCCTCATTGACGTTGAGTCGATGATAGCAGTGTCAGTAATATTCTGGAGAACTGGCTTAGCCTGTGCATTGCCTTCTGCATAACTTGTGTTCCAACGTAATAACTCCACATAAAACCATGGATATATTGCCTATTCCTTCGCCAGATCTACAGACAATTTATTATTTCAGCTTAATAGTTTATGAATCGCTTACCTTGGCTATTACCTGCTATACTGAGAGCTCTTTGCACCAAGTATTTCAACATTACTTGAGATCGGGATTACTTTGAGTAAAGCTTTCTGCACCACCAGATATGCACACCGTTCATTTTAGTGTAATAGTTCAAGAATGTTTTCTTAAGAGCTCTGGTCATAAGTCTTATGTAGTTCTGCGTCCATTGATTTTGAATTTAAATCTGGTGTCGCACCCTGAGCCGGAAATTGCACTTCTCTCCTCTCCACTCCACAACTGGACAGATAAATTTGACTAGTCACTCAATTCATGTTGGAAGACACATCACCCACAGGGTTGTATCATGTTTCCTGGCCATCTGTAGAACGCAGAATATTTATAAACCTTTTTTTTTATAGTAGATTCTTAAAAAAAGGGTGTATTGTCGGGTCCATTTTTTAGGTCCGATATTTAGCCGTAATCTACCTGTGATGCAGGCACGCATGAATAAGATTTGATCCCGAGCTTTCTAGATATCAAGAGCCTTGGTGAAAGAGATCCATATAAACTACTTTTCCAAGCACTACGTAAATGTGCCAGCGCCTTAGTGGCGTGATCGGTAAGGTCTTGGCCTGCCACCTCGATGGGCATTTCACTGAGGGGTTAGAGATATGTATTTTTGGTGATAGAAGTTCACTCTCGACATGGTTCGGAAGTCACGTAAAGCCGTTGGTTCCGTTGCTGAATAACCACTGGTTCCACGCAACGTAAAAACACCATATAAACAAACAAATGTAAATGTACCCTGCAGGAAGGTAAAAGGAACTCCCAAAAGCAAGAATCGGATATAATGACTTTACCTTGTCAGAACTAGGCAACAAGGTGGTCGATAACCTCGATTTTCATAACTGGACGCATTTCATGATTTCATCATTATTCCTTTAATGATGACGTCGCAGGCTCCGCTGATTATACTAAGCGCTTCTAATGCTGTTGCGAAATACTTTATTGAGCCTCTCATAGTTATGGAATTATAATTCGGTCAGTGTCGTACCAGCGTCACAGAAAGAAACGGCTCAGTCATGTTATCCTTAGAAAATCTGATTTCAATATTCCCCCACCTGAATAAGCTATTTTTCGATTCAAATGGATTACATGTCGAACACAAACAATGTGAGACGTATCGTGGAAGGCAATCCAAGATTGCGCTCATTAATATTCTCTTTTATGGTAAAGTTATTGATACCCACGGTAAAGGCGTGGCTCTCTGTGGCTAGTATTAAGGCAATGGAAATCTGCCCACGTAGTACGGGAACCAATAGGTGGGGGCGAATGAGGTTGAGTTGCAACAAAGCCCTGCCAAGTAGTGTTGGATCCGCTGCCGGCCAAGCAAGTCGATCTCAGGACGCGCTCTGACAGCTCTGTACCCAGAGGGCTGGTCGTCTGGGAAGGCGTTTACGCCACTTCAGATTTTTCCCGCCAGGAAATTCTCTTTCGTTTACTGAATGTCGACATGTAGGCACTTGTAACCATTTCTACGCGACGTCACAGACCACTTACTTCTTCTGTGCAACAAGAAGAAGACAGGAAACAGTGCCCTGCGGTGATGACAGACTGCGGAGACCCGCTGTAACATGGACGGCAGTCAAGAAGGGGTCGACTGGATTCGTCGGCGACGGCAGGGCAGATTCCACGACATCGTTGCCGAGATCATGCTGGTCACCAAGAGGAAAATTCGAAGGCCGAGTTTCATCACCGAGAGAAGCCTGATGAACTTCGCCCGAATTACCCCGCTGGCTTCTTTTCGAAATCTCTTCGCCCCGGGAACCTCCACTGCCCACAAGATCACTTACGTCAATGAAGGGGTACTGTAGTATACTATTTCTGTCATTGCAAGCTTTAGTTGAGTTCAGAACAAATCTTGTGCTGCTACTGCCTATGCTTAGGTATTATATGTAAATATATATATATATATATATATATATATATATATATATATATATATATATAATGGATATATGTTAATGCATTGACTCTGTCCCTCCTTCGAACCTATGTCTTGTGCTGATGGTACTGATTGACAGTTAATATTTCCACTATATGTATATATATATATATATTATATATATATATATATATATATATATATATATATACATATATATATATACTTCTTCTTCTAATCATGAACAGGGCGAGTACATTTATCATATCTAATTCCCTTTTGGTGTATGGTATTCCAAAGTAAGGGAATTTTGACATGAAGTGCTATTTGCGGCTCAGTATTTGAGAGTATAGAAAGTCATTTGTGAATTACTTACAAAAATTATATATATATATATATATATATATATATATATATATATATATATATACTTATACTTATATATTGCGCGTGTATGTTTTTATTTATTCAGTTTTTCCCTTTGGGTGTGTCGTACCAGAAATTGCTACCTTTCCAGTTTTATGATTGCAAGTATTTTTGGGGATGAGGTTGCTGGCCCCAAACCCTATCCCACGGATGTTGAAGGGGCTTATGTATCGATGGCATCTGGCTTTCATGGTTGGTCTCCCATCAGGGTAATGGTCAGGCTCAACGGTTCTTAACTTGGCTGATCAAACGACTATCGATATACATACATACATATATTACATATGTATTATATATATACTACATATATATATATATATATATATATATATATATATATATATATGCATGCATGTTTATGGTTTGCCGTGTAAATATTAGTGTTGATAATCAGCACTGTTTTGCATCTTCAAAATTTCAATCCTTTCCATCATTTTCCATCTGCTCATTAGATCATGCGGATGACAAGGCCTTCAATTTTGGTGGTTCCACAGGCCAAATAAGGCTGTTTCTGTTAGCACACAACTAAGGTTCCACCTTTTCGTCTTCAGCATCGTTTACAGAAGCAATGGGCTACACTGGATAAAATTATCAAAAGAACAATTTTATTCATATCTGTCAGGTACTTAAATAAATGACGTGGGGAGTTTTAGCACTCCTTTTTTTTTTTTTTTTTTGCGACCGAAGATGGCATCCTTGTTCTATAAATTAAAGCCGCACTTCGTTTACAGTTGAAATAACTGGATTTCAGCGTCGATATGCTTGCAATGCCTATGCAAAGAATTTGTACCTGAGAAAACTCTCTCGAAGTTATTACTGCATGTTTAGTTTTCTGCAAAAGAAAACTTTTGAAGTAGCTATATCTATCTGTCGGCACTTTTTCTGTCCGCCCTCGGATCTTAAAAACCACTGGGGCTAGAGGACTGTAGATTGGTATGTTGATCATTCACCCTTCATTTATCAAACGTACCAAATTGCAGTTCTCGAGCCTCAGTAGTTTTTATTTTATTTGAGGTTAAAGTTAGCCATGATATTGCGTCTTGCAACGCTGTAAAAGCCACCACCGAGCCATGGCTGAAAGTCTCCTGTGCTGCGACTCATACAGCAATATATGCTGTACAGAAAACTCGATTGCTCTGAAGAAACTTCTGCACATTTTTTACTTTTTTCATCCCTACCGGATTTCAATGAGGATTTCCATGGCTTCAGCAAGAGCTCGGGCACCTTAGCCCAATCTTTGGCCCGGGTAAATCCGCTGTCTTATAGAATCGGAGTCTTCCTAGGCTTATCTGATGAATTCAATGGCAGAGATGTGACATAAGGACCTCCCGGGGCCCCGAAGTCAGGGAATCTTAATGTTTGTTCTTCTTATTCCGAAAGGGTTAAGATGATAAAACTTATATACATATATATATATATATATATATATATATATATATATATATATATATATATATATATATATATATATATATATATATATATATATATATATATATATATATATATATATATATATATATAATCGAATCCCACAGGAAAATGATAGTCAGAAATCCAAGTCCTGTGGGATTCGCTTATTTATGAAGTCACGTGCATCTACAGTGATTTTTTAAGTATATATATATATATATATATATATATATATATATATATATTATATATATCAGTGAATCACGAATATATGGGACGTGATGAATATATAAATAAAGACAAAATCCACGAAGGAAAGAGAAGCGATGGAGTTTTGCAAGCCTTTTGACTTCTTGTCCTTTACTTTAAAATAAAGCTATTAAAGATACGAATACATAGAAATATTTATAAGGTAACTAATTTGTAATGAAGTCAGTGATTTCATTCTTGAAAATTTTACTATTACAGGGGTCAAAATAGTACATCCCAGGTCTAAGGTTAAAATTACAACTGGAAGTAAGATGGCGGATTTTAAAAGATTTCGTGAAGAGAAGAAATCTTTCGAACTGGCCTTTGCTGAACTTTCAGTACATATACTGTTTAATTCGTGCTTCTAAATCTTTGCTAGATTGGCTGATCTAAAAGAGGGGCAGTCTAAACATGGAATTTTATATATACTATGTTGTTTTCCTTAGGACTATTTTTTTTTATTAACATTCCTTTTAGTGTATTATCATATGAAAAAACTAACGAGAATTCCCCTTGATTAAGTCATAAAAATTTCAATAGCACAATGAAAAAAAACTATTAGAGATAAAAAGAGCTGTCGGTAAAATTTTCCTTGTTACCTTACTTGTATGGATTAGTAATAACAAACAAAGAAAATAATCCTATGCGGCCTACTATCAGTTCTGTTGGCTCAATATTATATAAAATTTCGAAGTATATTACTAAGCTATTGTACTCCCGTTACTTGGCACCATCTCCGATTCTCATATATGTAATTCTATAGATTTAGTTGATAAATTCAACAAAATCCTTTTTTGCCCCACTGATAGATTCACTAGTTTTGATGTTTGTTCTCTTTTTACTAAAGTCCCTATAGATTCTATTTTAGAGTATCTTAGCAATGAACTAATCAGTCATGAATTATCTCTATCTGTAAGTCATATTATTTCACTCACTCGGTTGTGCATTTGTGATTGTAAGTTTATATTCAGTGGTAAATTTTACCAATAAATATTTGGTATGGCAATGGAAAACCCTTTATCCCCACTCTTTTCAAAGTTGAAAAACGATAGTCACCTAATATCATTTATACTCATTTAAGGAGGTATATACATGTTGACGATATTTTAGCTGTTTTGCCTGCTTGTATTAGTGTAAATGATTTACTCTCAGATTTGAAGTACCAGGTACCATCCATTAAGTTCACTTTAGAATTAGAAAAAGACAATTGCCTTCCTTTCTTAGATGCTTTGATACCTAGAGAACCATCTCAGTGCAAATTTAATATTTACAGGGAACCAACCAACAACTTAAACTCATGTCCATTTCTAATCAGGCCATCACCTTAATATCAAAATACTAATTTTTTCTTCTATGTTTTTACGAGCATTATGCATTGTCAATCCAAAGTATTTGGATCACGAAATCTGATGCATAAGAAAATAGGTTCATATTTATGTTATCCTTCACATGTACTAGATATTTGTGGACTAATAAAATCCACGAAGAGATTTATAGTGAAAATGAAAAGGAGAAAGAAAGCCATAAGAACATTCTTAGTTTGCATTACTTTAGTGGTTTTGAAAGCATACAACCATCGTTAAAATCTTTTATTGTCATCCTTGTTTTTTCATATATTAATAACACTCTGAAAGGAATGTTAATATAAAATAGTCCTACGGAAAACAACAACATATATGAAATTTCATGTTGGGACTTCCCCTCTTTTTATATCGGTCAATCTAGCAGGGATTTAAAAGTGCGAATTAAACAGCATATGTACTCAGTCAAAACTGGGCAAACATCCAATGCTATATTCATTCATTTGAGTGAAAACCCTTATGGGATAATTTGGACTGAAAGTTCAGTGATTGCCAGAGCGAAAGATTTCTATTCATGAAATCTTTTAGAATCCACTGTTATACAGCTTACTTCCAATTGCAATTTTAACCTTAACCCTGGGATGTACTATTTGGACTCTTGCAATAGTAAAATTTTCAAGAATGACCTAAAAGATAAAATCGCCGTCTTCATTACAAATTACTTACCTTATAAATATTTTCTGTATTCGTATGTTTCATATTCTTTTTCTTTTTTATATGTTCACCTTGCAAACATTTTTATTGTTGACCAATTGGAGAGTTATTGAGCTGTACTTTTATAAAAGTTTTTTTTTTATAGCCAATCACCTTTTTTGCATAATCTTTTAATTGTATTGTCTCACCTTTTGTAAAACCTCTTAACCCTGTTTTGATAGGTCTACAAATTATTCAGTTGTGTTGGATTCCAGGTACATATTTTTTTCCTTTGTATTCCCCATCTGTCATGTATACGAGCTTTCTTTGTAAACTTCTTTCTATATTTTTCCAGTCTGCTAAGTAAAGGACAAGAAGTCGAAAGGCCTTGCAGAGCTCCATCGTTTCTCTTTCCTTTAGGGATTTTTATATATATATAAATATATATATATATATATATATATAATATATATATATAAATTCCTAAAGGAAAGGAGAACGATGGAGCTCTGCAAGGCCTTTCGACTTCTTGTCCTTTATATATATATATATATATATATATATATTATATATATATAAATACCTAAAGGAAAGAGAAACGATGAGCTCTGCAAGGCCTTTCGATTCTTGTCCTTTATTTATATATATATTATATATATTATCAATATATAATAATATATACTATATATATTATATATATAACTATAATATTATATAATAGTATTTATATATCTATATATATATATATTAATTAATTATATATATTATATGTATAAATTATATATATAATATATATATATAATATTATCTATAATATATATATATATATATATATATTATATATATATATATATATATATATATAATATTATATATGTAAAATCAGGGGAGTAAATATGAATGTGTAAATGACAAGGAGGATATTTATTCATACTCCTCTCTCTCTCTCTCTCTCTCTCTCTCTCTCTCTCCTCTCTCTCTTGTTAAGTAAACCTGACTTAAAAATATAACTTTTTTGGCGTTAAGAATAATTAACAGGTAAATGCCATGCATAATTCATAAGGGTAAGAACCAATTTGCAAATTGCAGCAGCGATAAAACAAGTCGTGTCTGAATAATGTTGCCTCTTCAGTATAAACTATGATGCGATGCTCAATGATTTCAACAAATACTGGCTTGGAACAATTAATATGCAGCGAACATATGATGCTTGATCCTTCCCTCGAAAATTTTAAGATTGGGAACTGTTACATTATGAACATCATAAAAATAAGGAAGTTAACCGATATTAAAATTTAAAACCTACAAAAAACCAAACTCCAGTTAATATTATGTTATAACAGAATATTAATTTGATCGACGAGACTAAATGTCGATTATACACAGAAAATTAGTACATAAAAAAAAAGCTGCCGTTATTTGTACGTAGTATGCGGAATATTTACTGAAGACCCGTGAAGACACTCAGCATATTTTGTGTGAGATAAATAAAAATATTTGCGAAAAGATGTTTGAGGCTTCACAACTTGTCCGAGGATATGTAACAAAGATTCCTTGCGTTTTCTTGTTGGAAATGAATCGAGTGCTTATGTGCATTTTTCGCTTATGGATAAGACTCAACATGAATATCAGCGGTGTTAAGATCTAATTACAGAAGGACCCCAAGAGTTATATTTTATTAACGGGTCTTTACTTCCAGAAATTGAAAAACAAAATTTTGTATTATGCGAATCCCCGTGAGGTGATAAACGAAACTTAGTTGGTGACACCACTTTCTTTTACACCTCAAGATATTGACGAATTGTTTTGCAACGCCAATATGTTTAAACAAATCAGTCAAATTTACAAGCTCCACCTCATGGAATGCGTGGCTGAAGGTTTTGCCTTCAGATGGCAGCAAATCCTCGTCTGTAATTCAGGGTGAAAGCGAGGCACATAACCCTTCGTGGTTTAAGATAAGACTCTACTTCCAATCTTGTATCAATCTCGTATTCTTCCTTTTTCGGCCAGGGCTAGAAAACTGTATTTTTGGTTGGCGGTCCGTATCGCCTCTGCTCTTAGGAAACAACAGTTAGCGACGTCAAAGAAATATGCTTCAATTCTTTTGAATGATTTTTCGTAATATTTACCAGCTCAGATCCTCCAGGTCTCATTGAGAAATCGATATAAATTTGCGCTATTCTAGGACAACGTGAATAATTATAGTAATAATACTATACTAACGTTTTCCTATTCTTAATGATGGTATTTATTATTATTATGCTCATTAATGGTTTTTGTTGCTTTTGATGGTGTCATTGAAAAAATTAGGACGATACCAATAAAATCACCTGCAAAGTGCAGTCTCTCTCTCTCTCTCTCTCTCTCTCTCTCTCTCTCTCTCTCTCTCTCTCTCTATATATATATATATATATATATATAGTATATATGATATGTATGTATGTGTATTATGTGTTAAACACATATAATATGTGTGTGTGTGTGTGTGTGTAGAGAAAAAGAGAGTGAGTTACATTGGAAGGATATATGTGATTAAGATACCCAGTTAAATACATGAGTGTACAAATTTGCTAATGCGATGCAGAACATCATTTCCGTACTGGAAGTACTTTTGGTTTCTGGTGCCGCAACGATTATGGTCCACGACTCCGTAGCAGAAGATCAATTCTTGGAGGACGTCGTTATTTTTATAAACTTAATTTTGGGATCTAGTAGTCTAATGGTTAGGGTTATTACCTCACCAGCGAGAGGGTCGGAATTGTCAGTGTGTGTGTGTGTATGTGGTTTTTTTAGGTCAGTATACCTGACGTGGCGCGCTGTGGGTGATAAGTTTTCTCTCAATTCCACCTTTAGATCGTTGCCTTGTGCTTCGTCTCACTCAAATTTTACGGCTCTCTTCATCTGGCTGTCCAACCACTCCAACTTCCCTTTCCGCTGTCTTAGGCGCTGAATGGCTGAAAGTGCCGCAGTGCTCGGCGAAATTGCCCAAATGTCATAATTCATTCATTGACGGCCACCACCGGGAGAAACCGGTCATGAGACTCTCTTTCTTTCTCTCTCTAGTCAGTTGTATTGGCTTATCCAATTCATTACTCAGAATTTGCCATCATTATCTTCACCTCTAATGACAGCCCATCATCTCGTTAGGGTATAAAGATCTATAACTTAACAGCACGGAATTCATTGCTTAATTGGTTCACGGTGAAAATAAGTATTGTGCAAGTGCTTTCTGAATACGAAATTAACTAACTCGAGCGGAGAGAGAGAGAGAGAGAGAGAGAGAGAGAGAGAGAGAGAGAGAATATATACATATTTATATTTGCTCGATACCTTTCCTAATCTTAATGGACGTAAAGCTCCTTTGCTCTGAAATGCTTCTGACGTTTAAGGAAAACATTTTGCAAAACATTTGATTTTCCAGAGGGAAAAATAAGATATTTTTTCAGAACACCTTCAACGGGAAGTTTATGGGCGAAGTGATGGACTCCTAAGGAGGCAGGATGCAACCCGGAACCCCACACTATAAATACCACCCAGTCGAATTGGAGGACTGTGATAGAGCAAAAGAAAAAAAAAAAAGAAAAAAAATAACAAAAATATGATAATAATAATAATAATTAGAAATTACTTCGTTTAGTTAGTCCTCAGAGCTTAGTCTAAATTTTCGTTCGAAGGGCGGATTCGCTAAAAACTTGACGACAGCCTTTGTCTAATTAAGTTCTTAAGGATATCCTCGCTCTGGGGGTCTTGTCCCTAATTTTAACGCTTCCTAGCCGTTCGAGGGTACTCATTACAGTGGTAACCAGCCCCTAATATAATGCTGCTTAGCATGTCGAATTGTTAATTGCGATGAAACGTTCCCCTAATCGATCAGTCCTTAGGTATACTAGGGTATTAATAAAGTGGTTCGATAATAGTGATATTGAATCGTTATAAAAAATAGAAGTTAAAATTTTGATACGGGTATAACGGTAGGGCTAAGGGGTATAGTTATTATTAAGTTATTCTAATGCGTAACCAAGAAAAATAAATCTACTAACAGGATATAAAAAGGCCTCATTTTGGTATTATTCAGCTTAGTGCATTTCCCACAAAATTATGCTATCAGCATATATCACCTCAAACTTCATCATTACAGCGTTAGTGTAATGTATATCACTTCATGAATAAATTAGCTGAATTTGTTACCGTCTTGCGGGTTCGTTAGTCAACTGGGTCACCTGCTCGCGCCTTTGTGCTTCCATGCCGATTTCTATCGGTAGAATTGTTTTAAAACAGAAAATGGACTCTTGTCCGTAGGCTTATATTCGTTTTTCATTCGTTTATTCATTATAATGATCACTCCCACGGGGAAAAGAGAACGATGTCTTTAGGTATGTTGTCCGAAAAATACACTGAGTTAGTACCTGGTGGTTAGACGATTGTAGTAGGTCTAAGACAGGATTCGGAAAGAAGTGGTGCCAGCGGCCACTCTCCAAAGATTGCTGAGAACCGGATGTAGACACCCTCCGGAACCAACAGGTCCACAAAAAATTGGCTCTTGGAAGAAAACGGCTTAATTGTTTTATACAGTATATGTGTGTATTTGTTTTATATAATATCACAGTAAAACAAGGCGTGATCCGACCTCCAGTTTACTCGGGACGTGTGTGAGATTTTCCCCTCACGCATAAATTGTAAACATTATAGTCCTAACCTTTAACGTAAATTAAAACGTGCTAAAATCTATGGTCAATAGAGCCTTGTTTCACCAACAAAAATTAAAATAAATATGCTATATTTTATTAGAAATAATTTTTCTGTACTGTTTAACATGCACATTATTTATTTTTTTACATTTTGATTTCATAAATAAATCATAAATATCATATCCTAAAATTCCTGTATCTTTAACACAACGTGGAACACCTTTTTCAGACCTTTTTAGGCTATTCCATAGACCTTTCCTACCCCCTCCCCCAACAACAACAACAAATACAACTACATCATCAACAAAGTAGTTTGTAAGCTTACTCTCCGAGAAAGTGAAAAAATATTATAGTTTATCTATGTTACACTATATATTCTCAGCTGAAGAAAGCCATTGTGTCAGCCGGCGTTTCTCCGACGTCGCCTTAACGAATGACTAATCAATACATCCGTTAGAGTAAGACCATATACATACCTATATTGGAAGGCTTTTGACAAATTATTATTTTCCCTGACGCTTTGTATGAATATTCCTAATACGATCGATGGCGCTTTATTCTGGGAGCGTGTTTTACGCACTCGTCGTTTGCCCGCCTGATGAATTTATTATGGGAAAGGCCGCTTACATGGCAAATAGTAGACTAATTAATGACTCGCCACTGGTCTTGGTAGTGGTTGGACACCGCAAGTCTTTGTTGCTAGGAAGGATTTGCGTGGTATCCATTTTTTAACCGCTTTCATCAGACGGGTGCTTCGGAATTTTACATTTGTTTTGCATTGGGATTCTGTTAAAATTTGCTTGAGTTTATGCACGGAAATATCATTGAACGTGTCCGCAATTCAAATGTACCTGGGTTAATGAAACGTCCATAAATTGACCTGTATCAAGGAAACGTCGGTGTGACAGTCAAATGTTTTCCTAAACCTAAGTCGATGGAATTCTCGTCGCATCTTTAAAGCTTCCTCGTGAAAAGTTCTTTCTGGATATCAGAGAGCCTAAAGTGCTGTTACTGATAAAGAAAAAATTTTAAAGTGTCTTTCCCTATACTTCTTTTCCTTGTCCTGGCGTTAATATTTCTAAAACTTCTCCGGATAATTTAACGTGATTTGGGATAGAAGACAAATGCTAGTCATTCGCTAGTTACAGTTACACTACATAGTTGTCTCTTTTGACGGTCCAACTCCACCAAAGGCGCTCTATGAGACCCACAGTTTCATTTGCACTTACCACAATAGTTCAGAGACTTTTTGGTAGTCATGCGTCGTATTCCATATTGATTGCCAAATCCACGTTGTCCTAACACCCAGAAAATAAGTCCGTTATTTATTTTCTTTTTTTACTCTTGATACTTCCACTGTACCTGATATCATGACTCTCTCTCTCTCTCTCTCTCTCTCTCTCTCTCTCTCTCTCTCTCTCTCTCTCTCTCTCTATGTTTACAGAGGTTACACAGTCCTTCTGCATTTTGTCAGCATTTTTTATAAGGGGCCGTATTGTGCCTTGATCAAACTCAGTTGCTAAGTAAAACTTAGAGGCCAATCATTAATTTTTGAATGACAGTTTATCAGATTTTTTGTAGATGATTGAACGGCTCGTTCAGTTTGAAATATCCTTAGTTGTGTGATTCCGCTAACGGAGAGGAAAAATGTAATTTTTTAGCATTTTACCGACAGATTTTTAATACGTACTATCTAACTGTCACGTGCCTAGCCCATCAAGTCTCGATCAAATGAATGAAAATACTAAATATTTAATATTAAGAACATTAAAAAAATATATTACAAGTTCGTGTTACAGCTTTCCACAAGGCTCCATGTTGGAGACCTCATTAATAGCATCAATACTGACCTTTGTCAGTGTTGGAAGTTGGAGTCAGTAATGTATGATTGGCTTTTGTGATCTGCTAATAATAAACTTGTACTTGTGGAACAAAAGGAAACTTTGTGTCTTTTGTTGTATACCCTAAATTCGTTAGCAAGACTCAAATGAGTATCTAGTAAAGACTGTAGACAACAAACTTTACTTTTCCTTGCAATTAGAGGGATTTGTTTGTGTTAGAAAAAAAAATCTTTTTTGAAGCTACTATTATATGAAGAATTTCACAGTTACAACTGATGCAATATTAAGGGTTAGGTACTTAAAGTAGGCTAAGATAGAGTAGTAACATGGCTGTTATGCCGTCATGCATAATGAACAGTCTGTAGGCTATCTAAGATAATGGAGTTTCGCGGACGTTCACAAGGTCGCTCACTTGAAAAACGATCAGCGATGTTAAAAACATTTTAGTTCTAGGACCATTAACCTTTCTTGAATCATGACTACAAGCATTGGGCATTCTGTAAACATTGACCCTCTTTTCCCTTGAATCTCAAAAAGAGTTAATTGTTTTTTTTATTGTTCTTATAGATCTTTACTATTGCTATTACGTATACTTCTCTTTTATTCTTGTTCTTGTATTTTGCGGCCTTTGGAAATAAATACTTTTTACGTGCATATATGCTGTTTATGTACACTACGCTGTAACAGGCTTAGTTCCTCTCTTGGGTGTTTTTTTTTTTCATATTTTCGGATACATAATATGTATCAAGGGTGTTATGTTCTTTTTTGTAAGAGTTTGTTTATGTTATGCTGTAGTTTTATATACAGGATTAATCTGTTGAGGGTAGCTATACATGTGGCACTGAGTATTTGGTGGTCAAAGGAACGCCTTGATATATGTATATTAAATATACAGGGTGTAACACGAGTCTATGCAAATATTTAGAGAAATGAAAGAAAAAGTCATTCTAAGCTGAAAATGTTCTGTAAACTCATGCATTTTAAGGCGTCATTTGTTGGTGAGGTGGATTTGTTTTTCTTTTTAATAACCTATCGTTAACTGGCCAAGTAAGATGGCGCTCATTGGATTTCAGAGTACGCACAGGTATGGGGAGAGGCGGGGTGAGGGAGAATGGAATTCATCACGTCACTTGTTACTCTGTAATCTGTATAAGTCGACGGCTGTCTGTATCACCGCAACGCAGCGAACTGCGTTGGCAAAACGCACAGTGCGAAAGGGGCCTAAGCAGCCTCGCTTTTCCGGCAAGAGCGTGTTCGGGATACAAGATTCAGATTCCTCATTCATTTTGTGGACAAGATACTGGAGACAATGCCCTACCGATCCAATAATGTGGAATATGCAGATAATAGGGTTATTTATGTTTTACAGCAGTGAACTCCTATGTTATATGAAAATAAAAAAAGGAAATCGGCGATTAGGCCGATGTGAATAAGATACTTTCAATTAAATGTATCCTTTAGATACTAAGTGAAAATATGCATTTATCATAAAAACCTTCTCCCTCTCCGTCAATGGTATTCACTGGACTCCGATAAGGAAGAGAACAGTCAGCTTAATGGAATCTCCCCTCCATCAAAAATAGCCTATTCATTACACACAGATCAAAGATTTAAAACATATTATCAATAATCTCTCTTTCTCCATCAAAAGTTTTCATCACACACCAGTCGAAGGAAAAAAACACAACTAAGAAAATGCTTTCGTCTCTATCCGATGAAAAAGACTTTCTTGATACGTAAGGCTATCATTAAAATTAGATTACAGTAAAGTCTGTTCACAGGTGATTTACTAATTGAAAGGACTGTAATGTTAAATTTTTTCAAAACCTTTCGAGAAAATCATAATTAAAAGACCAATCCAGTTGCCTAATGCATTTCATCGACCCTTCCCCCATTTCCCTGACTACTCAGGCATTGCGTACGCCATCTGGCCGAGAGCAGCATTAAGGAAAAATGGTTATTTTAAAAATTCACCTCACCGACAAACAAAGCCTTAAAATGCATATGTCTATAGAACATTTTCTGCTTAGAATGACTATTTCTTTCAATTGTTGAAATATTTGCATAAACTCCTGTTACACCCTGTGTGTACACACACACACACACACACACACACACACACACACACATATATATATATATATATATATATATATATATATATATATAATATAATAAACCATAATAATAATAAAAGTTTTAAATAAGGACCTATTTCGGTCTGACTGCCACCCTTATCAAGCATTGCTTGATAAGGGTGGTAGTCACCCACCACCGAAATATGGTCCTTAGCTTTAAAACAGTGTATTATTGAGCCTTTTATACTTGAGACGTATACTGTTTTAACAGAATAATTTATTTACATATACATCTATAGATACACACACATACACACACACTATATATATATCATAAATATAGTATGTATGTATGATGTATGTATGTATGTAGATATACATACATACACATATATACATATATGTACATATATATATATATATAGTATATATATATATATATATATATATATATATATATATATATATATATATGAAGATAAAAGGCCCATAAAACTATTTTAACGTTGCAACATTAAAATAGTGTTTTATGGGTCTTTTCTCTTTATATTATACTGTTGTATTACAGTAAAAAGACATTCATATATATATTATATATATATATATATTATATATATATATATATATATATATATATCGAGCTACAAATGTCCTTTAATATCTAATTCGCTCTACCTCGGAATTAATATATTTTCATATGTTTAACAGAGGGGGAATTTATTAAGTGATAATAGAATTGGCGGCCGACAGGCGCCAAAACAAAAAATACCTGAGCGCGGCAGGTATTTGAGATGGAAGGCGGTATAAACTTATATCTCTTGCGGTGGCGAGGTTGGCTAAGGTTTCACTGCTAGTCCTGGAATTGAGAGGTCGATGGTTCGCGCCTGTCGGCCGCCAATTCTATTATCGCTTAATAAATTCCCCCTCGGTTAAACATATATGAAAATATATTAATTCCGAGGTAGAGCGAATTAGATATTAAAGGGCATTTGTAGCTCGATATATGTATAATGTATATGAGTCACGGTAATGTGATAGACTTTTATATATATATATATTATATATATATATATATATATATATAATATAATATTATAGATATATGTGTGTTTGCGTGTTACTGGGACCCATATGCCTATTGACAGTCTCCTTTCATCTTCCCCTTTTCAATCTGTCACCGATTGTAGAACCTCATTTTCTCAATGTCTCACGATGATTCCCCATTATCAGGTGAGGAGGACGGTAGAAACTACGTTCTTCCGGGATAATAAGAGGCAAATAGACTTTATATTGGCCTACAAAGAGGAGGAAGATCCAGAAAAGGTGGAGAGACGACGCGTATACGAAGAAAATCTCAGGGAAGAAGGACTGGAGCTGGAAACCGAGGACAAATCTGTAAGTAATTGACGATTAATTGTTTGAGTATGACTTAAGACTTTAAACTGTGTGACATAATGACAGCAGATTTTTATTACAGGCAAAAGAAAACATAATTTTCATGTATATTCTGTGACTATTATGATTGCAATGTAGGCAACTGCGACTAGGAGACCGTATACCACCCAATTCGCATTGCATAGTTTAACGTAACGCCTATTCATGATTCGATGTATATAATTTCCTTGGGAAATACTATGATAAGTAATTTTCTCTCCGATCTCTTGGCTGGTGTAAACCTCTATTTTATGTTTATAAGCCAGTGCACCAACAGAAATGGTAAAACTAGTGAAAACGAAGAAAAGGATGGATGGATATATATATATGGTGTACTTGACTGGTGTAAAAGATAAAAATGAAAAAGTTACTAAGGTAATCACAATGGATCACCTGAAGATTAGCGACCCCTAATACCTCTCCTGAAGAAAATCGACGCCAATATTTTCCTCCTGAAGAAAAGCGACCCCAATATTTTCCACCTGAAGATAAACGACCCCTGCTTGTTGGTGTCTCCAATCTTCAGGTGACCCACTTTAGCTCCTAATATTATAGAAAAGAGGAGAAAAAAATATAGATATATATTCATTAAAAACTACGTTATTAAACATTTGTTAAAAACACAAATTTAGACAAACAATCATAGTTAATTAGAAGCGTATTGTCTTGCAATTTCAGTACAAAAATAATCAAACCTACTGTAACCCCTGTGGCTAGCGCGCGCGGTGTAACATTACCTCTTGCCAGAACAAACAGACCTTGCCAAGAATCTTTAAATATGCGGATAAGGCGCCTACCGCCACGGCCTTACTGTAACCCCTGTTAATTCCTCACCTTAAGGAAAGCGACCCCAATATTTTCCACCTGAAGAAAAGCGACCCCAGCGTGTGTTGGGGTCGCTTTTCTTCAGGTAATCCATCACAATAAATAATAGTTGATACCAAAACCACTCCGTTGAGCTCTGTATTTATTACCAATTTACCAGTATCATCTGAATAAAGGTTAAACCAACCGAGAGAAGTCGACAGTCGATATCTCAGTGATAGTAAATTTGCAATAGATTTTGGTATGAGTTTCGTTCTAAGCTTATTAAGGAGACTTGTGAGCACACCGTAAAAACTCAAATATCGTATTGTGTTATTAAAGTAAAAAAATGTAATAACAGTTATTGTGTAACTTAGCCTAATCTATGACTCAGGTCCTACGCGGCAGGTGATCTTTTGTTCCAATTGGGCCCCTTTGACCTTTCTTTAATGATGTGGAAATGGTATTTGGAGGGCTGCATCCTAACTAAACTTCTTAAATCTAACCAAACCTTTGATTCCAGGTCATACCTGGCAAAGGGAGGACTTTAACCTTGGCACACTCCACCCTAATCCCGAGTGTTGCATATCCTTAGCGTGTTTCTTACGTTACGTTTTAATAGGCTACTATTTGTATGCGTTTTGTTGTTGGATGGCTTCCTTGAGAAAGTAATGCTGTCATTTCTCCATTTAGTGGATCTTCAGAAAAGTTCTCTTAAATTGAGGCTTAGACAAACCACAAGTTTATCCTTTGTAAGAAACTTCACTGATGATCACAAGGCCACTCATGATTTAAAAATACTTAGCTTTTTACAGGTCTGGCTTATTCTACTCTATATCTGAGCAGCCTTCACTCTGGATCCCTTGTGGAACTGAGTAATGTCTAGGAACTTTACCAAATGATTGTGCAAGCACCTTTTTTTGCTTGTGTGTTTTTCTTCCCCAGGAGCTTGGCAATGGCTTTGAAAGAGGTTACAAAGAACTTTGCATAATGAGAAAATGTCAAGTAATAGTCATTTGTCTATTGGTGTTAATTGTTTGCTGTTGGTGAAAAATTAAATTACAGTATATCTTTGGCCCTTGCTTATACAGTGAATAAGTATTTAACATTTATTTTTTAGATTTTTTAAAAGTTAATAATGTTCGGTAACTAGAGCTGGACTTGCCAGAACTAGGGTGTTTCTGTCATTGTATCATAAGATACATGGATTCAAAGTATCCTTTGCAGAATCTTGTCATCTGTTGTTGAAAAGACAAACATCTTTTTTCCTCACCCCATTTTGGTGCTTAGATAACTCACTCTCCTTACCCCTCTTGGGAGCTGTGGCAACTCTCAACTTTTTTAGTCCAGTGTTAAACTCTCCCTACTGTGTATTCCTGAACATAACTTATTACTTGACCTTGTCTGAAAAAGCAGAACATCATATCTTAAAAACTAATCATAGAATCTTCTTAAAAACAGTCTCATGTTTCCCACACCCATATTACATATTGGTTTCTCCTTTGAACTAACCTAACCTAACCTAACCTAACCTAGGGGCATGGCAAAAAAATCGGGGCTGGTGTAATACATACCAGTGGTATGTATGCATCTTGGGAATTTGCCACCCTACCCCCTTACTCTAAGGAATAATTACTCCTACATTAAAAGGGTCCAGGGTTTATACTTTAGAAATCTGTTACATATTTTCTGGTGGTGACTACTCTTGTACAGTACTAGGGGACTGCCCTTGCACAGTACTATTTACATTAGAAATTGTTACTTGACTCATTCACATTACACAGTGGCGATTTTTGCATTTAGTGTACTGAATTATCCGGTATTAACCATGGAGATATGTGTCAAATGGCCTATACCCTGCATGCTGTTATACTGTAATTCTGTAACAAAATTAATTAGAAATTTTGCAAAGTGCTAAGAATTGCTATTTTTCTTTTTTTGCCTTTAGCAATCCCAGGATGGTATGACATATTTTGTGAAAATCCATGCTCCTTGGGACTTGCTTGCTCGTTATGCTGAAATCTTGAAGCTCAAAAAGCCAATTAAGGTAAGCTTTTAGTCTAATGTCAGTTGTTTTAGTTGTTTATGTTGAAGTTGTAGATTAGACTTTCTCATCAGACAGGAATTGTAGGTTTATGTAAGCATTAGTTATCATATCATTAGGCAATATAGTCTATTGCCTTTGAAAATTTATTGAAAGGGTGAAAGCCTAATGCACCTTTATTTTTTGATATGGAGAATGGTTTGTTGTGGTTTGAAACTGCCATATTATAGATTTAAGTTTTACACGTTGATTTTATCGTCATTTTTATTGGAAATATAATTTTTAATGAGCCAGCTTTTGTGAATGCAAGGTATGTAGATTCTGGTAAGAGTTTTGCTCATACTGTAATAGCTTTAGTGATGTTATTTCTTCTATTGTTATATAGCCTTGATAACTACTATTGGACCAGTTCAGATTTATATTTTTTGCACTAAAATAAGCAGTTTAAAACATACAGTGAAAGCGTATAGGTTCAGGACATTATTTTAGTGTATGTATTCTGGGTAGAGTAGATTTTCAACACGTTCATATAACTTCATTTCTTAATATTATTTTTTCAGAAACATACATGTACTATATGTATGTTAGTATATATCCAAGTGTGTGTGTATAGTTTATACATTAGATAATATATAATATATATATATATTATATATATAGAAATATGTATATATGTGTTATTTATAAAATATTGTTTATATATTTATATAATTACTAATTTATATATGTATGTATCTTATATATGTTAAATCTAATATATATAATGTTATGTATAATTTATATGTTATATGTGTATATAATATATAGTATGGTATATATACATATATATATGTATGTTAATATATATATATAATATATAATATGTATATATATATGAATTTATATATAATTTATATATATAATATATATATATATAATTATATATATTATATATATATGGGGATACAATCCACAATGAAGTAAAATCTGTCTGTAGTTTAAAATATACAGAAGGATTTTACTACTTCATTGTGGATTGTATCCCATTAACTTAGAGGTACGACATAGTATCTGGCTTCTGCATATATATATATATATATATATATATATATATATATATATATATATATATATATATATATATACAGGCAGTCCCCGGCTTAGGATGGGGGTTCTGTTCTTGAGACACATTGCAAGCCGAAAATCGTCGTAAGCTGAAATTCATCGTAAGCCAGTAAATTGTCAAAACTCCTAAGAAAACCTTAATTTTAATGTTTTGGGCATATTAAGAACTATGTAAACTGCATTTGTACTGCATTTTTCACAAAAAAACCTTCAAATATTCATTAATTTGCATTTTTGGAGTCACATTTCTTTTGTCAGATTGGTGTCATGAGCACCGTAACCCTGGAACATGTGACGTAAACCTGGAAATAATTTCTGATGAATATAGTTGAAAAGCGTTGTAACCTTGGAATGTCATAAGCCGAACCCGTCGTAAGCCGGGAACTGCCAATATATATATATATATATATATATATATATATATATATATATATATATATATATATATATATATATATATATATATATATATATATATATATATATATATATATATATATATATATATATATATATATATATATATATATATATATATATATATATATATATATATATATATATTATATATATATATATATATATATATATATATATATATAACTTTACCCACACACTTTTATATACTACTATACTATACTATACATACATGCATACGTACATACAGTGGTACCTCAGTACTTGAAAGGCTGTCAACTTCAGCAATTTGGTATTTGAACACAGTAAAAAAATTGCTCAATGGTCAACAATTTTCTTGGTGCTTGACTGAGTTAACTCTTGGCCAGAACATGTATGTAATGAGATGCATCATGTGTGTGTTTTTCCCAGCTGAAACGACAGGAAAATTGTCAGTTTGCCAATAGCTGTCACTCTTTAAACAACTACATTAACCATTTTCATGTCTCTTTTGGTTTTATGATTCAAGTGCAAGTAAGTCACCAACTAGCCCAAGAGGCAAGAGACTACTGTAGCCTACAGCAAATAAGTTAAGAAAAATATTTAGAAGAATTATAGAGATTAAAAAAGGAGGAGTATAATATAGTATAATACTATATCTTCTCTTCACTTTCCTTGCTACCTCCCACATATACCATTAACTCTGAAGTAGAGGTAATGTGAGAATTGTTTATTTCATCTATTTATTTAAATTTGGTTTACATTATTCCTAATAGAAAAATGTATTTAGCAATTGAGCAAATTGGCAGTCAACCAGCTATCTGGAACAAATAAAGCTCTAGTACTGAGGTACCTAACTATATGTATATATATATATATATATATATATATATATATATATATATATATATATATATATATATATATATATATTATAAATATATATTTATATATATATATATATATATATATATATATATATATATATATATATATATATATATATATATATATATATATATGAATATATATATATATATATATTATATATATATATATATATATATATATATATATATAATTGGAACCCCTAAAAAATGCTGAAAACAGCCTATTTTGTTACTTAAAACTCAAGAAAAACCCACTAAAAATTTTAATTCTTGGTTTTTTAATAGTTTTACCACAAAAAGAACATTTTATGATGAAATTGATAAAAAACCGGGAATTTCTGGATATTTCTCAGAAAAATACTGCGAATAGGTGAATTTTCCGCGAATAACAGGGAGAAATGTTCTCGAGAGAAATCTGCAAATGCGTGAGTCCGCGAATCCGGGGAACGCGAATATGGGGTCCACTGTATATACGTATTATATATATATATATATATATATATATATATATATATATATATAGATGTATATATATATTAATAGATGTATGTATGTATTCTATATTGATATATATATATATATATACATATATATATATATATATATATTATATATACAGTGGTCACCACGTACTCGCGGGAGATGTGTACTGTCGGCCAAAAAACTCGTGGCAGAGTTTCATAATTTTTCGTTCACCTGCCTGACGCGCGATTCATGCCTTATTTATCTATTTTTCTTCTCAAAGATGGAAGAAATCATGTGTAATTACGTTAAAAACAGTCACTAATATCTTTAGAACGTTATGTTATGTTATTGTGTAAAACTATTTTCCATATAGCAAAATTGACGTGAACGAAACGAAGTGATAAAAAACGTCATATCACAACCATAGATATACATTACCAAATAGATAGGAGACACCTATCACTAGTAGTATCGCATAAACATAGTCCTTAAATTATCATTTCAATATTAAGTTCAAGGTAGTTGAACTATTCCATTTGTTAAATTTTACAGAAAACATTGGAATCTCACAAAATGCTATCAAATTTAAAAAGAAAAAGAAAAAAAAAAAAACGATATCTTAATAGCGTGAACCAGGAGACCTCACTCTATTGCTTTTGATGTTATGTGCACGGGAATCTAATGTCAATGTGTCATTTATCGGTCTAGAAACATCCCTCGATGAGCGAGAGAATTATTGCAGTGCATTCGGTGCAAGTTCCTGTTGGAGAGATATCAAGAAAGCTTAATAAACACCGAGAGAATCATACATAGAAAAATCAAATTGTTTAAAGAACGGCAAAATTTAGAACATGGGCCTAGAAGTGGAACATCTCGAAGCACCATGAGAGCAAGATAATACAGTGTGTAAATGTTGCTGGAGCAGCATTCATTTGTGAACTGAATTCTAGTGCCTCATCACGACATGCTGAACCAGGAATCATAACTAGCTCTACGCTTATGACTGGTGTCTGATGAAAACTTTTAAATCTACACCTTGAAGTCTTTGGTAGTTGTCTAATGAATAAGTCTAACGAATAAGCAACTTATCTTTGATGGATGAGAGATTCAGTTTAGGCTTACTCTTTTAGTTTTGTTTTTTATCGGTAGCCAGTGAATACCACGGATAGGGAGGGGAAACGGTTTCAATGCTGCATGTATTTTTTTCTTCAAAACCTAAAGAATACATTTTATTGGGAGATACTTTATTAACATCGGCCTAATCCCTCCATCACTCCTATACGCCACCTCCGCTCTCTTCTACATCTCAGGCGACTAGATCCGACTTCTCACTACGAACTCCTTCTCGTGAAAGCACCACTAATGATAACGGTTATTTCAAAATTCCCAGCACCGACAACGGACGCCTTTAAATGCATGTTTATAATTATTTTCTGTTCAAAGACACTTTATCTTTCATTCCACAAAATATGTGCATACACTCGTGTTACACCCTGTAGCCGTCAAAGAGCAACCCTTGATTAAAGCAGTAGGTTTTTCTTGAAAGAAAAAAAAAAAACATATGAAATAGACTTAAACGAGAACGTCACCTTTCATATTTCTTATCCTTTTCAGCTACTTATAATATGCTATGGTAGTAGGTCTAGCAGGTATACATTTGAAACTAATTTGAACTAATTTCTATTTAGAAGAAATGAATAGCTACCAAAAAAGATCAACCTAAGAAAGCTTTAAGGAAAGATAAGCCTTTCTTAATGTTATTGCGTCAGTTTGACTCCCACAGCTTTCCAAGGTGTCCAAATGAAACAGGATGATATGCAAGGATTCGATAAAAAATAAGACTGAATTATATTCGTTTGATTTTTTTATGATTGCTTTATAGCTTTGAATAGCTAGGACTGAGTTAATTATGTTAAGCAATTATGAAAAGGATAAGAAGAAGGCGAACATGGCTAATAAAAACAAGAATAACGGGAATAGTCAAATCAAGCAGATTATCTATATATATATATATATATATATATATATTATATATATATATATATATATATGTGTGTGTGTGTGTGTGTGTGTGTGTGTGTGTGTGTGTGTGTGTGTGTGTGTGTATTGTGGATTTAAATATTCATTAATATTACGTATCCGAGAGAGTATACTGCTAAAAATAGACCTAGGCAAATCATGTGGGAAAATCAGAAGTCCAATTTAGGCCCACTAAATGTGTCATGCAAATTATTTTTATTGATCAAAGGACAAAATTAGTTTAATAACAAACATCGTTTTCAAAGAATGTTAACGTCTTGATGTATTATTTATCGGCTGTAGGGACGAAATGACAACACCCCAGTGCAGTACGATACGTTGAGTCAAGACTCGAGCGGCAGCAAAACCAACTTCAAAAAAATATTTGGTATAATGTCAAAAAGCTAGAGTTAAGAACAAAATTAGAAATCGTAGACCATCGGTATATATTTTCCTTACTTTGCAAAACAATTATCTTTAATACATTGAATAAGTCTACTCAGTTTCTGATGTAATTTATTTCGAGTATAGCACCTTTTGAAAGGAAATGTTATTTATTGTTAAGTAAATAATCTGGCACCTGCATATGGCAATATTTCCATAACGAACAATGAATTAAGAAACTACGCCAATTCTTCGTTGGCCGTCTGTACCAGACACCCCACGAATAATTGGAACCCCTAAAAAATGCTGAAAACAGCCTATTTTGTTACTTAAAACTCAAGAAAAACCCACTAAAAATTTTAATTCTTGCTTGTTTTTTAATAGTTTTACCACAAAAAGAACATTTTATGATGATTGATAAAAAACCGGAATTTCTGGATATTTTCTCAGAAAAATACTGCGAATAGGTGAATTTTTCCAGCGAATAACAGGGAGAAATGTTCTCGAGAGAAATCTGCAAATGCGTGAGTCCGCGAATCCGGGGAACTCGAATATTGGGGTTCCGCACTGTATATATACGTATATTATATATATATATATATATATATATATATATATATATATATATAGATGTATGTATGTATGTATTCATATATATATATATATTATATATATATATATATATATATATATATATATATATATTATATATTATATATACATTACTAGCCTCTGACCTAACTGTAGGAATGAAAATTAAAAGAAAAATATAGTTTAAAAATAAATGCTTAGAGGAAAGAGAAGGGAGGTTAGAATGAATTTCAGAGTTTTGCTGTTAATGGGAAGATAGTCCCATAGCCGACTAATGTTTATGACCATGAAACTGACATAAATTGCATGTTATGGATGCCTGTGGTAGTTGAATTTGTAGTTCCAGTTTTTTATTTCTATTTTCTGACTTCATATTAAGGTATATAAGAATTATTCCATACTTTGCTTGTTATAATTAGACACAAAATGACTTTCCATTGTGTTGGTGAAAAATTTTCTTCAATGTTTTGCTATTCAAATATAATGTTGGTATGGATAATTGTTAATTTGCCAGTGGCCTGCAGAGTTCTTCAAAGCTGTGGTTGCAGTCTCTTTGATAGGCTTTTGTGTTGCTAGAAAGTAGAATGCACCCTTTTTCTGGGTACTTTAGAAGGTGTGGCTTCAATCTTATTTTTGAAAATATGCATATCATCTTTCTATCTGACAGACTTGCATGTAATGTACGGAGATATTATTCTTAATAAAAATGAAGGTACTTGTACTTGAGTATTTTACAGAAATGTATAGCATACTGTGAATATGAGACTATTTAGGGTTTGTGTACCAAACCCATTGCAATAGATATAGTGTAACCATGAAAATAGTTTGAAAGAACTGAGCAGAGTTTTGGACTGTGTGGTAATGCAATAAGTAGACCATAGCAGTACAGTAATTACATACTAACAACCTAGAATGTTACATCACTGAGTATTTGGTAAGTGTTCAAGCATGATGTACTGTATTGTATTTATTCACTGTAAATAAAGTGGTATCCTTTTTTCAAGAGACTGTGATTTGGTTCACAACGTAGATTGTCATTTCCAGTATGGTGTTAATGACTTGCTGTCAGATGAGTATTGAAAGTGTAAGAACTAGTTAAGTGAAGTAGCATTTTTTCTGTAAATTTCATGGTTTTAGCACTAATAGAGATTGCACTTTTTCTCCTCCTTTCATGAACCAGAGGTTTATCGTTATTCGTGAAGGGGAAGTATGGGTAAGTGGCATCACCTAATTGGTCTATGGGCTATATGCTTTCTATTTTAATGTAATATGTCTACATGTTGTAAAATGTCTATGAACGTCTCTGTCTAATGCTTGCTGCTACTGTTTGTTTTAACCAGTCCAATCACTAATACATCTCAAGGGTTCAGGATTGGCCAGGGTTACATGTCCTTGTGATAACATTCAGCAGTCCAGTTCCCTACAGTCTGTGATATGTAAAAAAGAGCAAGCTTCAATTCTGTGTTGCATAATTTTATTTTAAACAAACTGTGCAATAGTATATCAATATGCAGTATAGTTTACAGTATTTAAACTGAATTAGTGTAGAATTGAATTTTTATTGGCTTACAGTACCATTTTGAAAGCTGTACATCAAAAGTTTTTTTAGATTAGTCATTGCCTCTTCTGTGTTTTTATTAATATTTGTGTGCTTTTTACCTTGTAATTAGGCTTTTCTTTCTTCTTCACGGGACCAGAAATAGCTTGTTAGTTGTTTTTGTAGCTTGCAAAAGTAGTTATATCCTTTGTTTTTATTTGGTTGATAATACAAGTTAATGTTTTTATTTGGTTGATAATACAAGTTAATTCAAACAACATGAATATAATTGAAAACATTTTGGGGTTTACAATATACTGGTATTTTGTTGGATTTTCAAAATTTATTGAAGATTTCTATGCTCTTGGTGCTGTCTTAATGTCTTTTATTTCTTTCTTACAGTACTACTATGCTTATCAAAATTTGATAAGTACTATAGGTATGTGAATTTTAATGGACATTTTCATTATGGTCCATCAGTTCTCTCAGGGAGAATCTTGTTTTATCTCAGTTTGTTTTGAACTTTATTAGAGAGATGTCACAGCTTAATTACGCAGTGTGTAGATAGCTTGGATTATTTTGACGACCATTAATGATCTAGTGATGGAAATGGGTTTGGGAACTACTTATATGGTAATACATTATTCAGGATTTATGCAGTAGGATCAGTGTCCAGTGCAGTTGGAGAATCCAGGTTGCATGCTAAATGGCATTTCCTGATAAAATTAAGCATATTTCAGGGGAGTCAAAATAAAAAAGAAATCTTGAAATATCTAAAAAGTGGATATTTTTACATGTGAAAAAAAAAAAACAATTTAGTCAGCTACTATTTGCTGGGAGAATCTCTGAATAGCCTGCCATTTATTCTTAATGAGATTATGGACAATTTTCATTATGGAAAGTTTTCAAAGGTATTCCATGCTTTCGAAATGCGTCCATTATAGGAATAAGGGTTGTTATTTGAGGGGGTGGCCAAAATATTGTGTATATGAACTGTTTTAATCCTGAGAGAGAGAGAGAGAGAGAGAGAGAGAGAGAGAGAGAGAGAGAGAGAGAGAGAGAGAGAGAGAGAGAGAGAGCTGTATTATAGGGTGTATACCAATCTGATATATATACTTATTGCAGGGTATTTTTGTGATAAATGAGCAAAATATCTCTCTCTCTCTCTCTCTCTCTCTCTCTCTCTGTGTGTGTGTGTGTGTGTGTGTGTGTGTGTGTGTGTGTGTGTGTGTCAGAAAGTTGGGGAATCTGGGAATACTTACCCATAATATTTGGAAAATCAAGACTTTTCTGAGTATCTGGCAACATTTGACTGTAAGCCCCATTATAGATTTGTGTAAATACAGCCAGTTTCAGGCCATTTTGAGATAACATGACTAAATTGGCTAAAGTGACTATTCACAGCTGTAATATGCCATTGTATTTATCAGTAATTTATGATTGATTCTTGGATCTAATGACATGTGTTCAATTAATGCTGAATATGATTTTTTTGTAATTCAAATTCTTTTAGATCAGTGACTTTGTATAGCAGGCATATGTGCTATGTAACTTTTAATTTATAGAAACTTGCCAAAGGATAGCTGATAATGTCTTAACTAGTTGAGAGATTGAACGTAAAAAAAGCTATAAATTTGGAAATAGGTACTCTACACCCCAAGTAGCCCACCTCTTTCCATCACTGTTGAGATCCCTTTGGTTTAGTCAAGTTCTTTAAAGAAATCTCTGTATTAAAAGACATTCCACATTTAGTCAGGAGTTATCTACAGTAATCACCTTATTGTTCGCTGTGACCTATCCATACCGACTTATTTTGGTTTGCTAAAAATTGGGTCGTCATCTTTTAGCTTGCCCTTAATATTTTGCAGTACAAAACATAATACTGAGTTTGTTGGCTTTTAATAACATATCCATTATATACCTACATAGTTGTCATTGTTCCTGTGTCATTTTAAATTCGCTTTTAGTTTTCCAGCCCCTTATAATCTGTAAACCTCCACCAGTACCTGCATTTTTCATTCACGCATTACTGCTGAAAAGTATATGACTCCTTTTCTTCAGGATTGTGAATAAAGAATTGTTTCCTATTGATAATACGTAGATTGTTTTACTCCATGTGAAAATGACTGGACTTTTCTATAAAATCCTTTAAATAAAACAGTACGTACATACTGTCTTCTTTTAATTTTTGCTGTTAACATCAGCACGTATGAATTAATTAAGCATGAATTTAATAAATATCTGTGTTCTTAATAAGCTTACATATTTATCTAACACTGCACTCTATAAATAAATATTGAATTTTATAATCACCTAAATAAGCACGTAAGTATTGTTTACTAAATCATGAAAGATAACTAACTGTGCCAAATATTTGTACTATTACGTATTCCTAAAGTATCAAGTTAATTTTATTCATAAGTAAGTTAATCTTTTGAATTTTGCTGTACTAAAGGCTACTGCCCACTGTAGTAAATCTTGTCAAGTGAAATAAACGTACGTATTAAAATAAGTTACACTCGTTGGTGAGAGTAATTGTCAATCATATAGTGTCAGGCAAGGGACAAAAAATATTTTTGAAAAACATAACTGATGTTAATGCCATGTATTGAATCTGGCATTAGCAGTGAACAGGTAATTATGATACGAAGATGAAACATGATGTGTATAAAAAATGTCTATGGTCCGATTACTGAAGGATGTGATTGTAAATTCAATCATATCAAGAACTCGAACACAAGTTGAAGTACCCCAGATATGAGAAATACCTGTATTCAAAATATAAATGGACAATTAGAATTAAGGAAAGAAATTGCCGCTTCCAACCAACTAACCTTTAATTAGAAGAAGGGTAAACCAGACGAATTATGTGATTTTTCTCAGATTAGATTGAAGTAATTTGAACACACAATAAAAGAGAAAGGTTGAATTTTATTCATACTGAATAAATGAATTGGAAAGGAGTCTTCTTGAGCCAGTGATCTTGACTGTATTATCATTTAAATATCCTAAGGGATGATAGGTAAATAAAGATATATCTCAGAATTCAGTGCAAACTAATGAGAGGCTAGGTGAAGGCATCAGAAATATGGAGGGTTGAATTATGTTCAGATTCTTGAATGGAAAAGATAGACACAGAAATCAAAACCCTGAGAAAACCCTTGCAATAGGGAAGGTGACTGAACTTTTGTCATCAACAAAGACTGGTGCATTGTGAAGTGGTTAATCAACTAAAAAAAGTTTATGATGTGTAGTACAGATGTAAACAGGAGTTTGATTAGTCACCAGAGTGTTGCATATGATGATTGCACATATTGTGTAATAGCAAATGGTACTTTTGCAAGCTATAAATTGGAAATTAGTACATGTAAATTACATGAAATGCAATCCAAGGTTGCAAAACAGATGATATCAAGATTCTCATATTTAATAGTGACATGGCATATGATTCAAGACAGTTCAGGCAATTTAGATAGGGCTTTTGTTCTTGAATGATGGTTGTCAATGAGTTGTGGGGAAGTTCTGACTTATCCAGAATTTTTGGTTGATGATTACAGTCTTTTTACATTCTTCCTACCTCTTATGTGTAGAGTTTGTAGGTATGGACCGAACATGATATTATACTTATGTTCCTTGTGAAGCATTGTGGTCTAATACTAGATGAGGGTACTGAAATCTGGCACTGGATACAGTGTGATGAATGGTGGGTGAACTGCTTTTGAGGTCAAATGATGAGATGCTTGAATGGGAATATCTTGAATTTTAAAATGGGCCACTACTGAAATAAACCCAATAAAAATTTTTATCCCTGTTTTTTTAAAATAGTTTTATCACAGAAAGTATATTTTATTATGAAATTGAAAAAAAACAGGAATTTGTGGATATTTCTCATAGCAAAGTACCGTGAATAGGCTAAATTTCCTCGAATAATGAGGTTATATGTTCCAGAGAGAAATCCTCGAATATGTGAGTCTGCAAATCCAGAGTCCGCGAATACGAGGGGTTCACTGTACTGTTTGTCATAGGTTTTGATGAAATCATTTGTTAAAATATTTTTATTTGACCTTTAAGTAATTTAACAATTATAAATAAAAAAAAATAAACCAGAATTCACCATTGCTTTGTGAGATACTATGAAATTTACTGACCTCAAAGGTTACCATAAACAATTCAGCTTCATTCTTGTTTTAAGGCACCAAGAGCTCTAACTAATTGAAAAACATTAAAGCTCATTCATATGTCCAGAGCTGAACATATTTGATTAGAGAACTTAATCCCACAAATAAGCAAAATGAGAAAAACAAGGTAAATTTCCTTGGTGATGCATATATATCTATATATATATATAGGTATTATATATATATATATATATATATAGCATATATATGCTATGTTATGGGGTATATATATATATATATATATATATGCATATATATATATTATATGATATATATATATATAATATATATATATATATATATATATATATATATATATATACTATATATACTATATATATACTATCTATATATCATATTATACCTACTAAATATATATATACATATATATATATATATATATATATATATATATATATATATAGATATATATACATATGTATAAAAGTTGATTGAACCTGAACTTACATTTCATCTTATTTTATGATCAGTACTATACCATTTTGAACTTGTCAGTGTAACTTTTCACAGGTGGACTACCAATACATTCTAAATAACGAAGTAGAACGTAAAAATGCAGAGATCTGCCCTACATGAAGCACAAATTATTTGCTGGCAAGGAACTAAGATTGATGGTGTGCAAATTACGTGTAGAAAAATATGGTTGACATAAGTGACATGGAAGAAGTCATCAACAACTGTAAGGAAAGCTTCCTGCATGTCATGGCTGACAAATTTATTAGTCTGGAATACCAAAAAAAGATAGATAAATTGGTTGAGAGACTATATCTAATTTTTTTTTATAGATTCTTAAGTGAGAGCACCATTTGAAAAGTTTCTTAAAACATAAGGGGTTGTAGGCAGTCAATTTTGTAGGACCAAAGCATTAAATTGAGTTTGGTTGGTCATCATTTCATTCAGGTTTTAGGGTTTGACGTCTCCATTTCTTTGAGACCAGTTACCTAAAATTATAACATTTTCATTTTCAGGAAGAGTACATTTTTTGAAAAATGTTGGAGTAATTTACACAAAGTAACTTTTTATATACAATATGGTAAATAAGTCCCAGGTTATTTTTATGACTGACAGTATGGTGAACGTTAATCTGTTTACTTATTATAACTTACATTTTCATTTTAATGTACATAGTATATAGTTGCTGATAAGTATAATTGACTGAAGTTGAATAAGGTGTTATATTTTGATATTTCAGAGAGATCAGCATACTTTACAACATCAAATTCATTACTGGTACATCCATAAAAAAAGGAGTAGTTTATGTCTTCCTGTTAGATCATTTGATAAAATTCTTTGCAGTTAATTTTGCAGAAAATTAAGAGTTTCTTAATAACAACTTGTGAAATCAGTACTCAGTCTTGTTCTACGTCTGGCTTATCTGCATTTTCTGAATGTGGCAACCTACATGGTCAGTGTTGTAATGAAGGTGTTTTTGTTCTTTTTACTTCTCATAATTGTAAATGTTCATTGACTAACCTTTGTAAGTATTTATGAAGTGTATGTAAATTTCTTTGACTGCTTTCTTTCATGCACTTACTTTGCATATGTGGATGATAATGTGCATGGCTAGACATTTTGTTTGTTTATTGAACTGTAGAAGTCTGTAAAAGAATTGTGCATGCTCTTTATAATCTCCAAAGTTAAATAAATGATATAGTATCATATTTGACAGAACTACAATATAAAGTCTGCATACAGTATATATTGGACATAATGTTAGAATTTATCATGTAACTGTTGTTTTATTCTTGACTGAAGTTAGTTTTCTTATAAGAATTTTTTCATGGTGTATTTTTAGAATGAATGAATGAAATACAGTGCTTGAGGAAATGCTTTGCAATGAGTCCTATGTTTTTATATCATCGTTAGAGGTCATGGAATAGCTTGTTTGTTTAGAGGTTCACTTCCTTAGCCAAGGATATCCCTAAAACTGTACTATAGATTTAGTACCTACAAACAGAAGTTACAGATTTGGTGGCCATTCTTTCCTTCCAGTGAGTGATGATTCATTTGATTTTGTCATTCTGTCTTGTGTAGAAGTTCTGATGAAAGAATGCTGTTGTAATTGATGAAAGGTTAGGACATTTCCAAATAGTCAGAAAAATGTGGAAGTTCATAGCTAACAGAATTGTGAAAACTGGCGATATGATGTGGATTGCAAGGTGTCTGCAGGTTTCACTGACTTTGGACTGACTCTGTGCATAGTGAAAACCCTTGTCTTTATAGTCAATACCCAGTGACATAGAATTGACTTGGTAACACATGGCTTAGGAGACTATTTTGGATAGGGTGTGAGTCCAATTTACATATATTGAAAAATTTGTATCCAAAACATAAAAAAATTTGGTAGTATTAGATCTTACAACAGATTTGTTAAGAATTTAGATCAATAGGAAGAAAGGTTGTGGTGGGTACGCATAAAATGCCAGAGCTGTATTGAGTGGTGGAATAGTTTGTAATAATCTTTCAGTTTATCTCTGGAGTAACTTATAGTGCTGATGATTCTGTCTGTCACATCAGGATTAGTGTGAAACCCAGATGATAATCATTACTTGATTGTATTAAGGGCTTCATATTTATACACCAGGTACAGTGACATGAAATATTTGGCAAATCTGAGTAGTATGTAGTTTATATGTTTTATTTTTTCAGAAGCATAATATCAGAGTGAGTTGTGAGTGTTTTATTTTTACAGTATGAGTGAAGTGTACAAGATAATTATACAAAAAGGTGTCTACGAAAATACCTACCTGTAAAATGAGAGCCAAAGTAGCAAACTTTGTTAATGCAGATGAAAATTTTGTATGGATTTCAGTGCAGTTATTAACTATACCCTTAACCAGGGTGTCATACAGTAAAACTTACATTGGCACCCAAGCCAAACTACAAATACAATTCTAAAATGATAAACCATTTGCTAGTGATAACCTACTGTTACCATCTTTCCAATGTCTGTTAATAATATTTTCTCTCTGAAGACTAGCAAACTCTGCAGTTACAAATTGTGTGATTTGAAAGATTTTTGGCTTTAGCATTTATTGCATTACTTGCATATATACATGTCTGTTTTATATAGACTATCCGTGAAAGAACGATGGACGGAGGTACTCTTTTTAAATCTAAGCTACAGATGATCTTGATAATCAATTGTCCTTATGTTATCTCATTGTCATTAGGACTCAAAACTAAAACCTGAAACTTGATTAGAGCAGATTTGTGTGTTGTTTTATATAATTGCACTTAGTGTACAGATTCGGCTCATAAATCAGCAGTAGAGAACTGCAGAATTTGGTTTCTTGAAAATCTGAAATAAAAAAAGATCTCCTCTAGCAATTTAGATAGATCTAGTGTAGGTGATATCAGTACTTTCATGTTTTTAACTGTCCAAATAATAAAATTTTTAGGTCAAGTTAATGTATGTTCTGTTTTGACAGCTTTGCCTTTTATAGTGGTACCGTGTTCATATGATTTTAATGTCAAGGTGCTTTGCAAATTCAACAGGCCCTGAAGTGTTTCTTTATTTAAAGTGGAATACTTGTTGAAGTAGTACAATATTGGTCTCTATGCTTAGAGTAGAATTTATATTTGTTGTTATTAACTTGATCTTTTCTTCTTTTCCCATGAAAATTTCTTTGATCCCTTGCCCTCTAATGACTAAGTTTCTTTTGTTGACAATTGACTTGTCATTGATAAGCATTAAATTTGACAAAAATGTGTTCTTCCACTTATCTTATTTTCTATTTTTATAATCTTTTCACGTGATCTATTTTTACTATTTGTAATGTATCAATTTGTGTGCCATTTGTGTCATTGTATACTATTTGTATTTCTCCTTAGTGTTTTTGTATTTGTTCTCAAAATCTGTATATTACACTCTAGTACATTTCTTTTGCATTATTCTAACATTACCCTCTCCTTTTGGCCCCATCCCCTCTTGCAGAAAGATGATACTCGGCGGGAGAGGCGCAACATGTTCTCATTCTTCGGCATGAAGGATCCATTCATGTATGATGAAAATCTCATTCCAAGGGAACCTAGCTACTTCTCCACAGGATTTTCGCGCTCAAGAGTTGAGCAGTAAGTCTCCTTGCCATTGTTAAATTTATTTGTCGAAGTTCAGTAACCTTATATTTATATATTTTTATAATTTTTCTGTTGTTTAATTTCAACATTCATTTGCAACATTGCTAATATGCAATATTGGGATGTTATGGAGGTATAATGTACTGAAATAAATTCACAGGTACTCTCCTGTAGTTTACTATATTTACTTGTTTGTAGTCAGTTGTGAGGACCACCTCCCTTTACCGTGGTAGGAAGAAGTAATACCTTTGTTGAAATGGAGCATTCTCGGTTTTGTCTGAATTTTATCTTCTTAAAGGGAACGGTGTCGAGGTTTGCTTTGTTTTTATTGTTATGGGAACAGTTGCTAGGCTTCCCTTGTTTGTTTTGTAAGGGTAACTATGTATAGGTTTGCTTTTTTAATATTGTTAGGGTAGCACCTGTTGCTATTTAGTATATAGTGAAACAGTTACATTTGCATTGTTTTGTGAGAGGACCTGGCTTATAAGGGTAAAAGTGGCAAAGTTTGCCTTGCCTGTCTTTATAACTTAATATTACCCTCACAGCAATTTTTGCACTTTCCCTTATCTACCAACTGCATTAATTTTTTGCTTTTACTTTGTTAAATCCCTTCTGATCTTCTGTTCACTGACTCAAGCAATGTTTATGTTGGAATTAATAAGCAGTGGGAGCTTAGAATTGGTGACTCTTAGGTCTCTTTTTATTGTGAAGTTTGTAAATTTTTATTGTTTAATTTTTAAGATAAAAAAAATTATCTTTTATATTTTTATTTAGGTTGCCCATTTTAGTGATTCACTTTCCTTCAATTGGCAATCTTTAGAATTATCCGCTTGAGTTTCCTTTCCCTACAGTTCTTACACTTCTTAGGAGTTTGGTCAGTTTCTCCCTAATGTAATATTCTGTGTCCTCTGTTATTTTTTAATTATTTTGGTTCACATAAGACTTCTTTCTATAAGAAAAGATGTTTATAGACCTGGAATAGTTATTACTTTGAATTTTAAAAGGTAAGTTTTCCTTTATATGTGCATTATTTATTAATGTATATTGACAGATTCAGTCTCTCATATCTATCTTATTTACCACAGCATGATAATTATTCAGTTAATGACATTCAAGGAATGTTTTGAAAATTTTCATTTGGAAGGTAAGGTAGATTAATTTGTATTAGTTAGGTTGGAGTAGAATTCAGTGGCAAGTGTTGTAAAGGAAAGTACAAATGCAAGTTGGAATTGTTTAAATTCATTGACTGTTGTTGTATTAGTAATTGGTATAATTGGAGGTATGCTTGTGGTTCTGTTACTGCACTGTTTTCTGTTGAAATTTATAGCTTTAAACTCCGAAGTAATTTTAATGTATAATTAAATGTACATTGTCTTTAAGAAAGCAAATAAGATGATACATCGTGGGTAGAAATATTCTTGGACACCAAAGTATTGAATGAAATATTCACTGACACTATACTGTTGATTCCATTGATTTTATTTATTGTGGTAGGGGTAAAGTCTATACACGTTCTGTGATTTCCTTAAGGTGACATCACTTTTCATTGTCAAATTTTAATGCTCTGGTGAGTTTTGTTTTTATTTGTTTTTGTTCGTGTTTGTTATACTGGCGGCATTATTAGAGTATGGTTTTGTTGTCTTAGATTCATCATATTTGGCAACTACTTGATCTTCAGAAATGTCTCTTTCTTTGTATGTTTAGCAGTTTAGGTCTGCAAACTGCGGACTCAGCTTATTTCAAGTGAAGGAAATATATCTGAAATATATAAAAATCTTTCATTCAGAGTTTGCAAAGCTTTACACTGTATGGCTTAACTGAACTTGTACCTTACACCCATTCCAGGATTGACTTTGCTGAGTGGTAGTGGCATTAATGCCATGTTTCAAAACTTTTGCTTTATCATTGGTAGAATACTGTTTTGCCAGAATACAAGTAGCCTCAAGATGTTTTCATCCTTTAGACAAAGTTGTTTGATTAAGGTTTTGGTTTGCCAATATACATCAGGAAACTTACTGTGTATTGTTAGGTATTTGTGCCTCAATCATCAGCATTCACATTCAGTTGAGGTATACTTTGAGATGATACTATTCATCAACTGAGGCTTTTTATTCTTTGTAACAGAACTGTGGATAGGTCTTCATGGCAGGGCTGCTGTTGTAACTGCTCTTTAGTTATGAAGGTATAATTCCGCTGCAAGGTCATTTGCATAGCCTGTGTTTTTCCCTACATATTGTTGCGTATGTTTATCTATATTTTCTGTAATTCACTTTGTTGTACAATTTTTTTTCTCATTTGGGTACGTTATTCTTGGTATGACTGTTCTGTGTGACTTATGGCCTTTTATGATTGTTTTGATATTTCTCTATTTTTCTGATAATTTACTTTTCTGGGTTACTGCATTCTGCCAGTAATACAATGATGTTTATCATTCTTGGAGAGGAAAGCAGGTTGCAAACTTTGGTAGTTTTATTTCTGATGACTACAATACTACATATCAGTTACAGAGTGCAATGGTAACTGAAATTGAGAGTTTATGTTCTGTGGAATTGTATTTCTTCAGGAGAAAGTCTTCTTCAGTGTTCATTGAGGCCATGTTAATCTCAAGCTCTGTTTAGCATGATCACACCAAAAGATGGGAGAAGACTGCCATTTGTGGTTAGTCTTGCTCGTTATGTCAGCAGGGGGTCAAATGTAGGCTGACAGCAGATTGGCTGAGGATGAAAATTCATACTACCGTGATTTCCTTAAAGTCAAAAACATATTGTTGATGCTCTTGCTGTTGCAGCCTTCTCCTGAAGAAGGAAAACGCCATGGTAGATGAACTTCCAATTTCAGTTAACACAGTACAGTAAGTACTCTGTAACTGTTAGCTATAGGGTACATGTATTCAGCTACCCAAGTTTACAATCTGCACTCTTCAAGAATGACAAACATTGGCGTGTTATTGGTAGAATGCAGTAACCCAGAAATATGAATTACAATAGTAGTAATAAAAGCTAAGATAATCATAAAAAGGTTGTGAAGAAATATATTTTAACATGTTACGAAGTTTTCTGTGTTAAGTTGTTCAGTGGCATTATTTCATTTTTGTAATTAGAGGAATGAAAGACAGTAAGCCATAAATATTTTATGTCATTCTTGATTGATTGATTGATCGATTGATTGATAAGATGCTAGTATTCTTTAGTAAGGATATCCATCTCAGTAGGATTGTGAACATTATATTAGTATTCAGGTTTCAGTAAACTTATTTTGGTGCAAGGTATAATGTAAACTTTAAAAAAAATGCCAGCACAAGCTTATTGTTTAGATATGTCCTACTCATACATTGCACAGTGGTAGTTATCTTCAAGGAATGGGTTTTGATGAAGAAAAGTATTACTGCATTGGTTATAGCTGTAAAATGACAATACGTAGTTGTTTCAAAATAAAATAGTGATAGTCATTTTCATGGCCTTTTTCAGTTTAGCGGAAAATGTTATCTTGAAATGAGATTTTGTGATTTTCACCTGTTTTCACTACACTAATATCTTTTGTGTGTTAACCTTTCCATAGGATTTACATAACTGATGTGTTAGGATGAGCAAGCAGGTATTACTGGAATTATTATTACCATACTCTTACTTGATCTTACTACTATTTGTTTTGTTCCTTAATTGAGTTACAGTATTTGGTATATTTGGTTTGGTTTGGTTGCAATTTATTTTGGTTCAAATTACTACTGTAACCTGTACTTAGTTGTATGTATCAGTTAGTGAATTGAGTTTGTTTTGCATGCTATTTTTGCATCAGTGTAATTCTTATATACAACACTTTTATGTTAATGATTCTCAGAATGTTGGCATTAGAAAAGTGTAATTGGAGTAAGAATAAAAATCTCTTTGACAAATTTTCCAGTAAGCTTTACAAACTATGTATCGTCATGAAATGGAATGGCCCTTTAGAAAATTCCAGTTAAATTCTTCATAGATTAAATTCTTAACTTGTATGCTTGTGGGTGAAAGCTTGAATTAGTAGACTGCATGAGAAAAGTTGCAATGGAAGAGAATAGGCATTGAATAGAATAGATTACACCTAGATGGTTAAACTTAATATCAGGACACACACACTAGGTGGAGTGATGCGGACATTGCGACGTTTCGTCTGGTGTACTCGAAGGCTGTATCCAAAGAGGTAGTTCCTGGGGTTAACAGGACTCTGGCAGATGATTGGTAGGAACAGATAAAACAGGCATTTCTTTGTTCACAGTACAGTATCTTGTGATTATGCTTTATTAGTTGCATTAGTGATATTTTGACACACTCAGATCCAGTTTCGGGGGTTGTGTAACCATAAAAGTATTTCAGTATTATTAGTACATATCAGAAATCAAGTTCAAATATTGTACTATTAAAATGTTATAATATTAAAGATTAATTTATTGTGTACAAGTAGATTTTAATGCACTGTACCTGCCATAGCTTGACTCACTCAATTACGTATGTTGTAGCTTGTGTACTCTAGTTTTATGTTTACAGTACTGTTGACTTAAAGTACATAGTAAACCCCATTATTTGTAGGAGGTAAGATTTCTCAGAAGTTTAATTTTAAAACTATGTTCCTGGCCCTTTGACAGCGAGCTGCTGCTTGTTCTTGCCATTTTGTGTAATAAATGTGACAAGACAGTGCTTGCAATCCCACCATTTCAGATTGAGGGACATCCAAAATATTAAGAATTTAGAACATTTATATATATTTCAACGGTGTGTGGTCCCATAGCTGCTAGAAGATAGAAAATTTTTAAAATTGAGAATTTTTTTTCTAAAAAATAAATGTTAACTGTTGGTAAAGATAGAGAATAAAATTTAATGCATTTTTTTGGAAAGTATTGTGATAAGCTAGTACAGATGTATGACATGCATTTCTTGGTTATTCTAAAATAATAATGAGGAATGCGAAATAATGTTGATATTGATAAAACTGTTTGTGTTTTAGTAAGTGTAAGGTTAATGTTTGTTGGCAGACATTCATATCTTGTCAGTGTTTGGTCATCATCTGTTCTGGCTTTTGATTACATACTACGTACCTTGATGTTACTAATGATGCTTCCTAAGGTCCCATCCAGTTGAGGAAGGTAAATATTTCTTGGGAGATGTCTATGAGATTTATTGAAGAATAATTTTAGGCCAAAATCACATTCTTTGACTCTTTCATTATATGCTCCTGATGTGTCATTTGAGTGAGATTCCAGAGGTGACTGAGCTATTGCTATTGTTTACATTGATTAGCATTGGTGTAGAAAAGGGAGCAATAATTGATTATGGCGCTACATTTCTGAGAAAAGTTTTGACTGATGATATACTAGCCAAGTACACATGTATTACATGCCTAGTTTGTCAGCATTGGGCAGGAATTTCTCCATAACTATGAAACTATATATAATTAATTTTGATGAAATACCATATTATTCACATTGTAGGATACCGTACTCAGCTATATAATATATTGTACAGGTTTCCGTCTTTCCCCCATTTTCTGTCATTTTCCCACAATGCCCAATTACATCAATTCAGAATTTCTTATGTTAAACTCTTAGCTGGATTTCTTTCTTATTACTTTTACCTTATGTAAACATATTGATAAATTCTTATTTGACTGCTATATATGTGTTAATAACAGTGCAACAACTACTCTCTTTCTCATAGAACGCTCAATAACTGTACTACTGTTCTATAAATTCTCATGGCAAAAAGGATTAAATTCCGTATGTCATGCAGTGTACATCAAGGTTCTGTTCTAGCACCTTGGATTTTCCTTAAGTGAATCAGTAATCCTCATAAGTTAACCTTTTCATATTATGCTCTGGCCGTAACAATTCAGTTTTTCGTATTTAATCTTCTCATTCTTCCCAGTCATCATCTTGTTCACACTCAGTATGTATACTCAATGACAAATTATTCCTTTTTCCTCTGTTAACATTGCTCTTGGGAGCTTACCTAAATGGGAAGATCATAACCTATAATATTTATTACATATATATCCAAGATACAGTTTCAGCTCTGTAATTCTGTTTCATGAAAATATAATTGCAGTTCCTTTTACATCCAGTGTTACAACAGATTATTTGTAGAATTAGAGTAAAGAGAAGTAGAGTTACAACAGAGTAGTTGTAGAATTGGAGCAAAGAGAAGTAGAATTCTTGATAACTAACCCTGATTACAAAAAATAACCAAGGAAGAATGAGTGTCCTAGGGCCAAGAGTGAGGAGTAGCTACGATTTTGGTAGTGGTGCCTAGGAAGAGTGAGAGTCTCCTAGGGCCGAGAATGATGAGAAGCTACGATTTTGGTAGTGGTGCCTAGGAAGAGTGAAGCTGTCCTAGGGCTGAGTTTGCCTAGGAGCTACGATTTTGGTAGTGGTGCCTAGGAAACTAGGTAAATGGGTCGCCAGATTTCATTTTGATACACCTCGGGCATTTTTGCTGCTCTTGACCAAGAGAGGTTGTTTTTGCATACTATATATGAAGTGCAAGCCAGCACAACTCTATGCAGGTCCCAAGCCTGGGTAAATGGTGTGGTGGCAGGAAAGGCATCCAACCATAAATATTTTGCCGAAACCATGAACAGCCAGGAACAGTTACCAGTAGAAGGTCAGGGCGTTCCCCTCTCACACGACACGCAGAGGCCTCGCCTGACCTCCCTGATAAATGGACAAGGGCTACTACATCAAAGACAAGCGTGGCTAAAGAAGCAAGTTCAAGCAAGCAATAAGAATTGGAACACTGAACGTTGGCAGCATGAATGGTCGAAGCAGGGAAGTGGCAGATGTCATGGAAAGAAGGAGAGTGGACATTTTATGGAGAGGAAATAAAGCAAAGGACATTGGCAATGGCTATAAGTTACTATATAGTGGAGCTGATGAAACAGGAAGAAGTGGTGTAGGGATTGTCAACAGTAAAGAAATTAAAGAAAATATTGCGGGCGTTGAAAGGAAAAGTGAGAGAATAATGAAAGTAAGGTTGTGTTGTGGTGGTCATACCTTGAAAGTAGTAAGTGCATATGTACCACAGACTGGGTGCAGTGAAGAGTTGAAAAATAAGTTCTGGAGAGATACGGATGACATCGTGACATCAATAGAAATAGAAGAAAGGTTAATTTTGGGGGGAGACTTGGATGGACACATTGGGTGCAATTGGGAAAGCATTAGTAGAATACATGGAGGACATGGCATGGGAGAAGTGAATGAGGAAGGAGAGCTGATAACAGACTTTGCAGTGGCATTTGACATGGCAATTAACGACAACTTTTTCACAAATGATGACTATGTGACATATAGTAGTTGGGGAAGACAAACGCTGAAAGATTTTTTAATGTGCAGAAGGAACCATTTAACAGAAGTGAAGAATTGTAAGGTCATTAAAGGAGTGTGTGTTAGCAGACAAAACAGGGTAGTAGTGTCAGATCTCTTGTTAAGACGAGTTGAAATGGGGAAAAGGTAGTCCAACCGAAGATAAAGTGGTGGTGATTAGAAGAACAATAAATTAGAGAGAATTAAGGAAGCAGTTCTTAGGGGCTTCAGATTGGCAGATGTGAACACCTGGTGGACAGAAAATAGTGCAATGATCCTTAAAATAGCAGAAGAATTATTGGGGAAGACATCTGGTAGAGGACCACCAAATGAGAAGGAGAGCTGGTGGTGGAACCCTAACACCCAAGATAAGATAAAGAAGAAAAATGAAGCAGGCGTTGCCTATGACAGGAATCGGTCTGAGGAAAATAGGATAGCTTGGAAAACTGCAAATAAAGAAGCTAAAAGGGCAGTAGCACAGGCAAAAGCAATGCAATGGACAAGCTCTATGAGAACTTAGGGGACAGCTGAATGCCAAAAGAGAATACACAAGATAGTGAAAAACAGAGATAAATCATCAAACAGATCAAGGACAAAGATGGAAGAGTTTTATAAAAAAAGGAAAGCATAATAGCTAGATGGAAGGATTACTTTGAAGAGTTACTAAATGAAGAAAACCCCAGAACAATAATAAAGAGATGGAAACCCTCATGAAAGAATAGTCCAGGACATCAGCAGAGAAGAGGTTAATAAGGGACTGGATAAAATGAAGAAGGGGAAAGCAGTGGGACTTGATGGAATACCAGCTGAAGTGTGGAAGTGTTTAGGAGAGGAAGGCATAGACATCCTGTGAGATTTAATGACCAAGATATATTGCCAAGAAAGAATGCCAGACATGTGGAGAAATAGTCTAATGGTCCCAATCTACAAAGGGAAGGGTGATGTGCAGGAGTGTGGGAACTACAGAGGAATTAAACTGATATCATACAATGAAAATATATGAGAGAAATATAGAAGGAAGATTGAGAATGGAAACCACATTTTGTGAAGAACAATTTGGTGTTATGCTATGAAACAGCACAGTTGATGCAATATATGCACTAAGGCAGACACTAGAGAAATATAGAGAGGAACAGAAAGGACTACATCTGGTGCTTATTGACTTGAAAAAAGCATATGATAGGGTACCTAGGGAGGAAGTATGGAGGTGCTTGAGAGAGATAAGAGTTTCTGAAAAGTATGTCAAAATAATGAATGATATGTATGGAGAGGCCTCCACGCAAGTAAGAAGCACTGTTGGAACTACAGAGAAGTTTAAGGTGAAAGTTGGTCTCCATCAGGGTTCAGCCGTTAGTTCCTACGTGTTTGATATTGTGATAGATGTTATAACATCAGAAGTTAGAGAAGAGGTGCCTTGGTGTGCAATGTTTGCTGATGACATTGTGCTGACTGATCTAACAAGAGAAGGTATCCAACTCAAGCTAGGAAGGTGGAGAGAAGAACTTGAGCGTAGAGGCTTAAAAATTAGCAGAACAAAGACAAAATAAATGTGGACAGCTGCAGAGGAATGGCAGGGAACAGTGAAACTGGGCCAAGAAGACATAAAAAGGGTTAGCTCCTTCAAATATCTTGGTTCTGTTGTGAGTGAAAATGGAAACCTAGATGCAGAAGTCAGTAATAGAATTCAGTGTGCATGGATGAATTAGAGAGTCATCAGGGATACTTTGTGACAAGAGGATCAGTGCAAAATTTAAAGGAAAGCTTTATAAAAGTGTAGTTAGACCAGCAATGCTCTATGGGGCAGAGACTTGGTCAACAAAGAAAGAACAAGAAAGAAGAATGGAGGTGGCCAAGATGAGAATGCTGAGGTGGATGTGTGGTGTCACAAAAAGAGATAAGATCAAGAATGAATTGATCAGGGGGACAGTCAAAGTTTTAGAGGTTTCAGAAAGCTCAGGAAAGAAGACTCAAATGGTTTGGTCATGTCATGAGGAGAGAAGATGAATACGTATGTAAGAGGGTTATGACCATGGAGGTGGAGGGCAGAAGAGGGAGGGGAAGGCCAAAGTTCAGGTGGGAAGATAAATTACTGAATGACGTGAAGGAAAAGGGTCTAAGAGAACAAGATGTACAGGACAGTGGAAGATGGAGAAGGGCGACTAGAAACAGCAACCCCATATAGAAATGGGAAAAGCTGAAGGTAAAGAAGATAGAGGAGGTTGGTGATAGAGAGTGAAAAATGGATTTGTGTGTGGGAGATTTTTGGTGAAGATGACAGTGGAGGAAAGTGATGTGTGGTGGGCCTAGTATTGGAAAGTTGGTATTGAAGTACAAAAAATGTAGATTACATATTGTAAAATTGAAAGTGTCTGTTTGTCTTTATACTTGTGAAGTTGAAATCAAGGTAACTAGGACTTATCACATTTTTTCAAAGGTATTATCCCTAAAAGGTTTTTTGATTACCATTCTTACATTCTTGAAATCTTTCCTTCAGAAAATATGTTAGTAGACTTAGAAGACTCTGGTACCCTTCTCATCAACAGATTTTTAGTAGCAGGTTAATGTTTGTATTAGAGTAGGGTCTTAGAGTAGAGGGTCCAAGGCAATCTTCCTTGGAAAATTGACTTCAGCAGCTATCATCTTATTCTGACTGTGACGTATGTTGGCAGTTAACACTGGAACTCTAGTACACTTAATTTTGTATCATAATGTGTACAAAGATGATCTTGAACATTTTTTGGGGCAGATTTTCATATTTTCTTTTAAATTCTCAGAAAAATATAGGCAGCTGCCATCTGTTTGTAGATGGTAAATTATTGGTGGTTATATGCGAGTGTTTTAGTATAGAATGAATAATTGGTACTTTGTTTTCAAACATAAATAACAAGAGAAGTTTATATTCTCATCATTGTGTATTAACTTATTGTCAGTACACAATGATTCACCTTGATGTATGTTTGTTCATACGGGAACAAACCTTCGGTCTTAACAATAGGATAATTTCTATCGCCTAGCTGGATCCAGTTAAAAAGCAGATGAAAGCAAGGAATCTTGTGATATCTGGCAACGGATGCATAGATCGGGTGAAGATCATTCACCTACGACAACGCGTCAGTCTTTTCTTTGACCGCCTGAGCGAGAGTTGTGTTAACCTCTCTGGCCTTTTCCCGGTTCATTGCCCGTTTCGTTTCTTTTAGTGTGTGTGTGTGTGTGTGTTTGCCTGGTATTATATATGGCTTCTTCTGCTCCTTCTCGGCGTCAGAGTATGTGCCCTGGAGTTCCTGGTTTTCCGTGTTCTTGTTTTTTGGCTTCGGCAGCGACTGACCCTCAAATCACATGCAGTAGGTGTCGTTCGAGTTTTTGTTCTATTACGAATCCTTGCATGGAATGCCGGGCTTGGCCGAAGGAGCAGTGGAGGTCGTTTTATGGCAAGTGAGAACATCGAAGGGTTTCGACTCTTCCTACTTGGGAAGGTTTTGCGACCTATTCCTGATGTTTCGTCTCCCGCAGTAGTCAACCCCCATTGTAGAGTTGTCCCTGCATCTCCTTCCTTTTCTTCCATTGATTCGTCGTTGGAAGTTTTGGGAGGCTGCCAGGGTAATGTTTGTAATGTAGCCCCCTCTTCCTCGGGAGTTTATTTGGTTCCCGAGAAGGGTGAGGCTTTTTCATTAATCTCTTCTCTTCTAGTGTCGGAGGCGTCCAAAATGGCGGCGATTTGGAAGACACTTGGGCTAGGGGGTACCCCGTCCTTGGAGGGGTTGCTAGCGCATTTTGTGGAGGCTTGCACCCCCCTTTCCCGGTCTGGCCAAGCCATCCCCCCTCCACCCGGCCTCGTCTTCGTGGGTAGCAGCAGTCGGCCATCTTGTATCTTGTATTGCTCCGCCAGTGTCTGCTGCCGCTTCGAGTCGGAGTGACGCTACAGTGTCAACCCCATTGATGACGTCACAGGGTCCATCTTGTGTATTCCTCCGCCAGTGGCGTCTCTTTCCCCCTCGCACCGAGGGAAAGCCATGACGTCACCGCCGCTTGTGACGTCATTCACATCGATGACATCTCTCCCAGTCTTCTCCTCTGCTCCGCCTTGCTCAGCCGTGATGTCATCACTGCAGCCCAGTTCGCTACATCTCCCTCCCTTGTCTTTGGAGCCTTCTCTGGCACATCAGTCTGAGGTCATATGTCAGGGACTGCTTCAGAGGTTGGACTCTGTATTGGATGTGAAGTTGGCTGCCTTATCAGTTGGGAGGACTGGTAGGAAACGTGTTGCTTTGGCCCCGCCTCCTGAGAAGAGTGCGCATAAGAAACTAGTGCTGTCTTCCTCTCCCTCTTCCCCCTCTATGCCTCGTCGGCGTATCAAGCGTTGGAAGGCTAAGGACTTTGCCCTTCCTTCACCTTTGAGGGAGGAACAACGCGGATGTGTTCCCGAGATTGCTGTGGTTTCGGGCAGTGTTAGTGGTGTGCGTTCTGCAGGAGTTGCTTCGTCCTCTGCCTCGAATCTTGAGCGTGTGACCCCCTCCACCTCCCCCCCATGCACATCATGAGCGTGTTGCAACCTCCCCTGCCCGTGCACGTGATGTTAGTGCTCCTTCCTCTCCAAGGCCTATTCGTTGCTGTAAAGATCTGAAGGCGCTTGTCAAGAGGTCGAAGGAGTGTATGCCTGCCTCTCTCATTGGTGCTTCCAAGAGTTCGACTCTAACAGATTCTACGTCGATCTCGAGTGTTCGAGTTTCCCCCCCATCTCACGCACGTACGCCTGCCACGCCCGTGACCATTCATGGACATGTGGAGTCATCTGTTGAGGTAGGTGATGTTCCTAGTGTTAAAGTGGGTTTGTCTCGGAGGCCGACGCTTGGACCCAGCCCAGACAGGTTAGTAGGGGTTTCGGACTGTTTGGCTGCTAACCCTTCTATTAAATTTGGTGGAGAAGGCACATTAGAAGAGCCTACACACCCTTCTCGTCGTCGGTCTCCATTGCCGGAGCAGGAGGAGGGAGACACGTGAGAGTTTCTGTCTTCCTTTTCGGAAGTTGTTGATCTCATTCGTGGGTTTAACAATTTGGAAACTAGGACTCAGGCTTGGTCATCTTACACTCCTTGCTTAGAAGCCTTGGTGGGAGCTACTCAGGACCCCAAATCATCTCTTCAGCTCATGCTATCTTAACCCAGACGTCATTCGCCTGAAGCCCGGATTGACTTAGGAACAGGTGATGTTGGTGGCTCCATCCTTGTCTCTGCAAGATGCCTCAGCTTTGGAATCTACGGCGACCTCCATGTTGCAGACAGTTTCTTGGCTGGACCTCTGGTTTGTGGTTATTGCCAAGATAGCTTCTGACAAGTCCTTGGAAGGGTTGGTGAGTGCTCCTCGCTTGCCAGTCTGTTGCAGTCTGGGGCAAGGCGTTTTCATATTTGGCTTACCTCAGTGCCAATTTATGGGCTAATCTTCTTCTGATTAGGAGGGATGGAGATCTGTTGGAGTCCCAATTTTTGTTTCCTTGGACAGAACTCGAAAATGCGATAGACACGCGCTGGGCTGACACCAAAGACCGACTGGTGCACCAGGCCGTGTATAAGTTGGAGTCTCGTCCTCAGAGACGTCCGGCTCCTCCTCCTCCCCTGGTCCAGCAGCAGTTGAGGAGCTTGTCGCCTGGTAGGCCATTGAGGACCTGGAGTTCGACAGAGCCTTCCTGTTCGACACAGCCTAAGCCTGAAGATCAACGCCCCTTTTGCTCTCGTTCCTTTAAGCCAAGAAGGGGCCCCAGGGGCAGAGGTAAAGGGGGCCATCGGTAGGTTAGGCGCCTCTCCCTCTCCTGTGCCATGGGTGGGGGAGTACCTGGCTGGCCATTGGGCCAAGTGGCAGAGTTATGGGGCAGAGAAGTGGGTGGTAAATGTCCTTCGGGTGGGTTACCTACTACCATTCGACTTCTCTCCTCCTCTGTCGGACAAGCCGCAGCTCAGGAATGCATATCCTCCAGATTCTCTGAAGTTCTTGGCTCTTCGGGAGGAAGTGCAGAAAATGCTGGACAAGGATGCGATAGAGGAAGTGGTGCGTCCGTCTGCAGGGTTTTACAGTCACATCTTGGTGCCCAAGGCATCGGGAGGATAGAGTTCTGTGATCGACTTATCCATCTTGAAGCACTTCATCAGAAAGACAGTTCAAGATGGAGACCCTGCGTTCAGTGTTGGCAACCGTGAGGGAAGGCGACTTCATGCTGTCGATAGACTTAAGGGATGCATACTTCCAAATCCCTGTTCATCCCACGTCCAGGAAGTTCCTTCGCTTCTCTCTTGCGGACAAGATCTTCAAGTTCAAAGGTCTTGTGCTTTGGGCTGACGACAGCCACTCAAGTGTTCACTAGGGTCTTCTCTCTCATGTCAAGTTGAACCCATGCTCAGGGGATCCGTTTGCTGAGGTACCTTGACGATTGGTTAGTCTTGGCAGTTTCCAGGGAGAAGCTGCGGCAGGACAGGGATCGTCTACTTTGGTTCTGTCTGGACCTGGGCATATTAGTCAACCAGGAAAAGTCGAACCTCGTACCCACTCAAGGATTCTCTACCTGGGCATGGTCATTGATACGACAGTGGCAAAAGTTTTCCCGTCAGATCAGAGATTGGAGAAGTTGCTGGTGGTAGCGCGCAACTTCCTGTCAAAGTCACATCAGTCAGCTCATCAGTGGCAGGTTCTTCTGGGAGTGTCATCTTCCCTAGAGGAGCTGGTCCCTCATGGGGGTCTTCATCTTCGGTCTCTGCAATGGAGACTGGGAGAATTCTGGTCTCTGGTGGGGGACTCTCCCCTGTTTATGGTTCCTCTGTCTCTGGAAGTGAGAAGACCTTTGTTGGTGGTTGGACGACCAGAATCAGTTGAAGGGTATCCCTCTGCGTTCTCTCCCACTGGACTTCCTTCTGTTCTTGGACGTCTCCCTCACGGGTTAGGGCGCACATTTAAGCGGCCTCATCGCTTCAGGCATTTGGAGTTTGGAGGACAAGCAGCAACATATCAACATCTTGGAGTTGAAGGCGCTTTCCTCGGTCTGAAGGAGTTTTGGGGGAAGGTAGAGGGTCATTCAGTCGTTCTCATGTTAAACAACACCATGGTGGTAGCCTATGTGAACAAACAGGGAGGCCTGGTTTCACATCAACTTCATGCCTTGACCGTCGAGCTTCACTAGTGGGTGGTCAGCAATTCGGTAGAGCTCTCAGCCAGGTATATCCCAGGGAAAAGGAACGTGGTCGCAGACAAACTCAGTCGCCAGGATCAGATCCTAGGCATAGAGTGGCCCCTTCATCAAGTGGTGGCAGACAAGCTTTTCCAGATTTGGGGAAGACCCATGCTGGACCTTTTCGCGACACGCTTCAACAGGAAGCTGGAGGTGTTCTGTTCAGTGGTTCCAGATCCTTTAGCATCGGCAGAGGACGCATTCCAACATCCCTGGGACAACCTGGAGGTGTATGCCTTCCCTCCATTTTGTTTGATCCGTCAGGTTCTGAACAGGCTGATGAGTTCACAGGGCCTCAGGATGTCTTTGGTAGCCCCTCTGTGGCCTCAGGCGGAATGGTTTCCAGATCTGCTGTCATTGTTGTCAGAGGTTCCGGGGGAGATTCCCCCTTGGCGACATCTTCTGTGTCAGCCCCATGCGGAAAGGTTCCACCAGTCAGTAGAATCCCTGTCTCTTCACGGTTGGAGGCTATCAAGTATCTCCTACGATCGAGAGGCTTTTCTCAGAGAACAGCTGGGCACATGTCCAGCAGTCTTAGAAAGTTGACCTCCTCAGTTTACCAAGGCAAATGGGCAATCTTCTGTGATTGGTGTCGTAAACAGGGTTTTTCTGCACTCGCGACCTCTATTCAGCGAATAGCACACTTTTTAACCTTCCTCAGAGACGAGAAACGTTTGTCCATTTCTGCTATTAGAGGCTACAGGGCAGCACAGAGTTTGGTGTTACGCCTTAAGGGTATCGACATTTCCTCTTCCTGGAAACTTTCCCTGTTAGTTAAGAGGTTTGAGCAGTTGAGTTCTCCTAGAGAGCTCAAGCCTCCAACGTGGGATGTTTCCTTGGTTCTTAAGAGCTTCACTAAGAGTCCATATGAGCCCTTGCGTCGCTCATCTGACTGGAACCTGACCCTCAAGACAGTTTTCCTTCTGGCTTTGGCATCTTCCAAGAGGGTAGGAGAGCTCCACGGTCTGAGCTATAAAGTGAAGCACACCAGGGGTTGGGGGTCGATGTTCTTTGAATTTGTCCCGGAATTAGTGGCCAAGACCCAAAATCCCTCGGTGCATGATGACAAGTTCACTTCGTTTTCCATTCCATCACTGACTGACTTTGTGGGTGGTGATGCTCTAGAGCTTTTGTTGTGCCCTCTCTGGGCCCTGCGTTGCTATCTTAAAAGGACTCAGCACCTTAGACCAGGCTGCCGCAGATTTTTGTTAGCACAGGCCGTACAAAGAAAGAGGTGCCTAAGAATACTATCACTTTTTGGATACGGGAAGCCATCAGACGGGCATACTTGACTCTTGATGATTTTACCACCACGTCTGTGCAGGCTAGAGCGCATGGCATTAGAGGTATTGGTCCCTCTCTGGCTTTCAAAAAGAACTTGGCTGTACATAGAGTGCTGAGTGCTGGTACTTGGTTACACTATCCACGTTCACCTCCTTCTATCTTAAGGATGTTGCCCACAGTTCTACGGACACGTTTTCCCTGGGTCCTGTGGTGGCTGCCCAACAGGTTGTGTAACTCATAGTTGCTCTTAACCCGGCTCCTTTGTATCTTACCTAAGATGATTGTGTGGATGAGAGAATGAGTGAGTTGGCTGGTATCCTTCTTTCTGTTGTACCTTTCCTTCTTCCTTCAGGTCGTTTAAGGAATAGACACGTCATTTGCTGGACTGGTCTGATACAGGTGAGTAAGGTAGTCATACTGGTAGTATGGTTGTGCAATATACAAATATCTTAAGACCTGAGGTCTTAACGTTATACTGCCCACCTCTAGCCGGCCCTCTATTTGTTAAGTCATCCTGAGTTGGGAAAGACTGACACGTTGTCGTAGGTGAATGGTCTTCGACCATTCTTCACCTGATCTACGCATGCATTGCCAGATATCACAAGATTCCTTGCTTTCATCTGCTTTTTAACCGGATCCAGCTAGGTGCTAGAAATGATCCTGTTGTTAAGACCTCAGGTTTGTAGCTATGAAAAATACAAATTGTCTTGGAAAATTTGTCATTTTTCACCGTGAATGGAACCTGACATAACAGAAACCCCATTACATATGTATACATATTGGATTATATGCTTGAGAAAACTATTAAGTAACTCCATTTACCAAAAATACCATCTTTTTACGTTGGAAGGAGTAATGAAACTCTCATTGTTGTCAATAGCAGAAACCGGCAACTTGCATTTTTGGGAGAATGTATTATTATGAAGGTTAGTCAGGAAAGGTGATATGGTTGATTTACTTGACAGCAATGGCTCAGACAAACCATTTTCAACCAAGATTGTTAGACTGAACATGAGGAATATGGGAACAGTGGGTATTGCACTTCAAATATAATTTTTATTAACATCATTTTGCCTGCTCTGCGGCAGTATTCAGTCTTTATTTAACTTTCTGTGATGTATGTAACTTTTTGTGATGTCTATGCCTAAGATGAATATAATATTTCAGTATGTTTTGAGAGTTATGAAAAGCAAGGTTTTTCTTGGCTTCAAAGGCAGAACGTGGTACTTATGGCCATGCAAACACTAGCTGAACAGATATCACTATAATAAAGTAAAATATCTTATTCTTTATAAATAAATAAGGAATTTTTTTTTAGCTTAAGATTATTATAAGATTCTTCAGCTGCATATGGCATCTTTAAGATTCAGCTTTTTAAATATATAAATATTGCCGTATTCTAAACTGAAGATGGATGGCATCTGCTATGTTACCTGGAATAGCATGTTTGTTTTCAACTAAATTCCATGGCTTGGCCTGCTACAATTAATTCCTTGATTGATTTTGAGGTTGGCTCTTGAAATATTTGTTTATAAAACATGAAAATTTAAGAAATGTAATGTAATTCTCACATAAGAATTCAATTACTATTATGTGGTAAAGATAAAACTGTCAGGTTCCCTGTTGCTAAGAGACAGAAGGTTCCTCAACTTTTCATGCTCCAAACATGCGCAGTTGCAGGGTTAAGTGAGGATTAGTTGGGTGTCATGAAGCTGAAAAGAATGAACCATTGAGCTATGAGTCACAATTACCATCCTCTTGAGTTTATCAAGATACAACATGGTGACGATTGATTAAATTTTAAAAGAAATTTTCAAGGTCACAGGTTGTATTCCAATTTCTACTTTTCCATCCTGTTTCACCTTATCAAAGGAGAAAAAAGAAAAAAATGATGTGTTAAATTGTAACCTTATTGACTTGTCAACATAATAGGATTGTCAACATAGTAATAGGATTGCGAAGCTGAGTGTAACAGTAATAAACCTTTTAAGCATGCTATTCATAAGTTTTTTGGAGCACTACCAACATTATATAGATATTAGTTAAGTTGTTTGTAACTATTGGCCTTCTTAATCTGTTGCTGGATAAACTGAATTATAAAATAGCAGTAAATAAATATAATTGGATGAAAAAATATTAAAAATATCAAACTAACTTCGTAAAGTATTCACTTTTGGCCATGTAGACAATTTTTTGTCAGTGGATTTAATAAAAGTGACACTGGTAATTTATTCATAGTACTAGTTTTATTTGTGAGAAATCACTTTCAGTACATTATTCAGTGTGTAGCATGTTGAAAAACTAAAAATTTTGAGTCTTTTGCTTCAAATTTTCTTTGCATGTTGCTATTGGTTTCCATACATATTTATACGTATATACATATGTGTGTGTGTACGTATTAGAATTTTTCTTGTTCATGTCTTAACTTTTTTCTGTCAAGTCTGCCCCATCTAACATATTTTTTATTACTTAAAGCAGGTTACCACACAATAAAACAAATTGGCAAGTATCTAGGCATATAAAGAATGAGGTTAAACCATGTAACTTTGGGGCATAGGTAGCTGCATCTTGATATAAACCTGTCCCCAGTTTGTTTGAGTTGTTAATAAAAAGCATGTAGTAGTAGTTCTCCACTCATGGATATGTAAGTGGCACATTGGAAATGTCTTTTTACGTATTGCTGCCAAGAATAGATTAAATTTCTCATTTGGCATAGTTAAATTGTTGCTTAATTGTAATGTGCATCTTTTTTGTAATATCTAAAGTAATGTCGGTGTTGCAGAAAAAAAGTAAATAAGAAATAGTACATTTATTAAACAATCTGTGAAAGTCAAACAGAGAAAATAAAAGCTGACAAGTAAATCATGAATACTTCTTGGACTGGGGGCAGGGTAGTATAATGGGTTTTGAACTTTCAAGTTTGTGAATACTATTCATCCTTTTCAGCCATATGTACTACATTGATATATACTATCTTGTCTACTTTTTTACCCAAGGATAATAATACAGTAAGAAAATTAAAATCTGGGATAGTGATGAATGGTAGTTACTCAAGGAAGATGATGCACATTAATATTTACAGTTTCCTCCTCATCCATCAAAAGACTTGGCGTTGATACCAGAAAAGGATACAATGGGTGATGGCAGCCTTATAAATACTGTCACTCCAAATACGTAGTCTGAAATTCCAGAAAAAGACTTTTCATATACAGTAGCTAGCATATAAGTAAACTAAATAAATTATAGATAATTAAATTCACAACCCCACACACAAACTAATATGTACATAAAACACATAAATGAACAAATATGTAAATAAATAATCAACAAAATAATATTAATGCAATGGCTTTACATTCAAAGACTCAGTCATTGCAAAAGTTACATCTATAATGTATATAACTGGACACTACCACTATGTAACTGCTCTAATTGAATAATTGTAACAGGAATAAACTCAACACTATTAAAAGTTATAGTTCTCTATCAAAGGTAGATGTATAGAACATAATTTTATATTTGCATGTAGTACATACAATATTTAATTTCTTAAGTACTGTATCTAAGTTGGAACACTATTTCAAAGCAGGTTGTTTTTACAAAAGATTTGACACATATATAAAGTATGCCTTTCTTTTATATAATCAGTAGTAAATCAAGAAAACTGGGCTTATAAATTAATAAGTCATACTAATTGGTATGCTAGGGAAGTCGTAGTATTACAGAACTAGAAAAAGTTTTTTATGGTTATCTTTGTTAATATGTAATGCAGTATGTATCTGATTAAACAGGCAAGAGATTTCAACACCTCTGGAGTATGTAGAATACACCTCAAATAATCCTTATAAGGCTAATTTAAGGATGATAAATCATCATGGCCATGTCATTACCCTGGAATGCTGGCAGATTTTTACTTGCAATTGCTCTTTTTCTAAGTTGTTCTCTTTAATCAGCTGTTTGGATACCTAAGCAGCCAACATCTTGGAGGAAGTACAGTATTACAGTATATACAATTCACTTTAAGACAGTCCCCAGGTTACACCAGGTTTGGGTTATGCCGTTCTGGACTTACAACGCTTGTGTCATGGCAATGTTAACCACAATTTCCAGTGGCATAAGTGGATTTATGGTGCCATTACCTGCTTTATGGCACTGTGAAAGCACTGCAAGTGCTATTTATTCCCATTATAATTATCATGATTCAGTTTAAGGCGATTTTTGGCATACAGCATCCAGCTGGAACCCACGCCGGAACCCGGGGACTGCCTGTACACGCAAGAATTAATATGTATATCTTGAAATAATTAATATTGACACCCTGGAAATAATGACTGATAAAGAACTGCTTGACCAGGAACATGGTTGTTGCTTTCTGTTTTGCTTTCTTTTGTTTTTCTAGTTAACGTTCTGGTATTTTTCCCTTTTTACCCTTATTGAATTTGTAAACACTTGATACAAAAGTTTTGAATGATAATTTCCATCATAGCCAACACCAAAAAAATTCCAAATATACATATACGTACTACTAAATACTGTACTCAACAAGAACACCAGAAAACTTATAAGATAAATTACTTGTTCTTACAGAATGGCACTTGAAAATTGGAAGGTGGCAACTTGGGAAGCAAACTCTAGCAAAAGAACTCTGCCTGTTTTAGTTCAGATATAAAAAAAAATGCTCACCCAATGAAGATGGAAAGGCATAGTAAGGGGAAAAGGTTGAAACAGTTTTAAACTAGAGGCTTTTGGGAATCCTGTAGGAAAGAATAATTAGGGAATTCTGCTCAGTTGATGATTGATGGGTGCCTGAGGCTTGCATGTTCAACATAAATTGGACCATTACCACTCTTCCTCTGTCTGTTGTACAAAGTACTTTAGTGTCATGTCTGGGGAATTCAAAGACAATGGATGTGGGGAAAAATGAGTAATGGGGATTACCCTTACATGTAGTAACTAGCATTGATCAATGCAGTATCTATATGTATGTTTACATTATGTTGTAACAAAATCCAGGGATTTCAGTAAATCAGCTGCATCTTGATGTATCGTGCAAAAAATTCTGTAGTGATGAGACATTTTTCATGAAGTAACTGTCTTTTGTGTGTCTATTAAATATCTTGGCTTAATAACACTTTTGTTATTGTCTTTTTAAGGTGATTTTATTTTGATATGTTAGTCAAGCTTATGCTTAGAATACAAGTTTAGGAAGCAAATCAATTGGAGAAATTTTGTCCAAATCTCCATCATTTTTAGTTAACCCAGGTAGAAAATGTTGAAAGAGCTATTAATTTATGAATAAAATCTGAACTTTATAAGTAAAAAAGAGAAATCCTTTGGGCCAGCCTTGTGAAAGCTAATTAAATTAGCTTGTTGATCTGGTTAAATTACTTAATATGTAGAGTGCAATGTTACTGGAATGTACTAAGTAGTAGTGCTTGTGCTCTACAAAGGATTTTATCCTTGAATTTGCAGGGAAGCATTCAGCTTTCCATGTAAACTAAGATGTATAGAATTTGCTGTAATAATTGATAATTTTAAAATTGCAGATATATTTTGGTTTTACCACTGTCAGTTGAATAGATGTTCTTAGAATATCCTTTGAGGCAAGGTATACACCCCACACATTGTTTTGTCATTTTAAGTGAATATTATATACGTAGTACATATATGTAAATTGAAAACAGATATCAGCTCACAAAAGTTAATTTTCCAGATATATTTAATTTTTTATTGAATATGTAAATATAAAGAGATATCCCTGAAGCTTCATCTGCTCTGGTTGGATACCGAGTTAGGTATCTTGAGTCTCTACAAATAACTGGGTTAGGCTTTTGTGCAGAAAGACTCATTACTTTTAGGCTTTTTATTGATTTGCTTTATCAACAATATTCAGTATGTACTATTGCTGATATGAAATGGTATTTTTATAATTGATTATGAGTTTGCAAGCTTTTGCAAAGCAAATAAAATATTTTTAAAATTATTTGTAAAATTCATACTGTCTGAAGTGTATCTGTAATAGACTGACTTGCTTGCTCTATAGTTTAAGCCTTGCAAAATGTCTAGGATCTCTACTCTGTTGTTTTAACTTTAAAGGGAACTGAGATGCCTAAGATTGTTTGGTGTCATAGCTCAGTAACTAGGCCTTTGTGGAACTTCAGGTTTTATTTGATTTCTGCCGCCCTTAAGATTTTACTGGATATTTGGTAAGAAATCAAAAACTATACAACACATAGCAAGAATTAGACATTAAGATCTTCAGATATTTTTAGAGAATTGCCATCTGAGTGCCTAAAACTCATTCCCACGTGGTAACCCATACACTTCCATTCATTGCAGAATCCTCTCACTGTTCCAAAATTGGCAGTTTTGTGTTGTGCACACTCGGCAATATTTAGGTTATTTTACTTTTTGCACTGGAGGTTACCAGTGGTTATCGTGGCACAGTTGCAGTCCTCTTTGAAATTTGCTAATTTTACAACACAAATGAGTTTTTCATGTGAAGTACGTGTCATTTGTTAAATGCTACTTTCCCTCTGATCATCAGTTTTCTAGTTTACAGTAGACCACCCATATTTGTGGGGGATGGGTACCTGACCCTCCTGCAAATAGTTAACATCTACAAATACTTAAAAACCCTTCTAAAAATGCTTAGAATTGACTATTTTGATGGTTTAAACACCAGAAATATTCTCAAAGAAAACTTATACTTCCCTGAGTATATTTTAATGGTTTCATCACAGAAAGTGCATTTTGTCATAAAAATTATATAAAAATACATTAATTTATGAATACTTCTCGGTGAAAGATACCGCAATTAGGCGAATTTTCTGCGAATAATGGGTATATATGCAGTCCGAAGAAAAATTCATGAATGGCAAGTCCATGAATCATGAGTCCATGAATAGCGGGGTTCGACTGTATACCTTGGAGGAGTGGACTAGGGCTATTCCTGGGGTCCTCAAATATTCATGAAGTTCATTAAAAAAAATTTTCTTATGTTAGATTGTCTAAGAATGAGTTACCAGAATTGAGAACGTGACAACGACTTTCGCACAAAGGATGCTGATGTTCAGTCTTGGGCTGTGTATATAGTTTCACATGACTTTTTTATTAATAAGTTTTATATGCTTCAAAATTTGTGTATATAGTCCATGTACAGTACTTAACACAGAGTTGGAGAGCTGCCTGTGAGAATCACTGTTCCATTGAAATATTATGATCATTTAAGAGTAAGAGAAATGAGAACAATTGTTTTAAGTACGTCAATGTCTTCTCCTGTAGATTTTGTCAGTCTTTTTACATTGCATTATATTTTAAGAAGTTAATGTACAATGTGTTCCCCCCCATATTCGCGGGTGATGGGTACCAGACGCTCCCTTGCGAAAAGTTTAAACCCCTATAATAAAAACGCGTGAAACTGCCTATTTTGTAAGATAAAACTCAAGAAAAACCCACTAAAAATGTTTATACCTGTATTTTTTAATAGTTTTATCACAAAAAGTGCATTTTTTGATGTAATTGATAAAAAACTAAGAATTTGTGGATATTTCTCATAGAAAAATACAGCAAATAGGCAAATTTTCTGCGAATAATAGGGGTATATGTTACAGAGAGAAATCCACAAATACATGAATCCGCGAATACGGGGGGTTCACTGTACTGGAATTAGTCATTCACCAAGAGGTATGCAGGACACTTGGCACTGCTTTTTGATACATTTTAGAGTTGGTTTTATCTTCCTTTTAAAGTGAGTTTTAAACAGGTGTTTACTGTTCTTAATATATATAAAATGTTAATGACTATATTTTATGTTCAGTTTGTTCCATCTATGATATGGTCTTGTAAGCAAAACTTGGGAATATTTAGACAGCTAGAACACTGATTCATTAGCAATTTTCCCAGTGTACAATAATGGCTTTACTTCATTAATCGGCATTTCATGTTACCTTTTTATGAGAGAAATGATGAAATTCACTTGAATGCCTTTAGTTATTTTACCAAATTTAACTCAGATAATTAACTGATGTCTTTTTTTGTATATGATGCTAGGAGGAAAGCCTTAAGAATTTGCTCTCGATTTTTTTTATGTGCCATAAACTGATAAGAGTTACTCTTTCAGGTTCATCATCAAAGACAGAGAGTCGTTTTTCACTCCTTCCCAGAGAAGCCAAATTGTATGGGAGATACTCCTAAGGGCACGCTATACAGAAACTGAGCTGGGTATGGCTTAATTGTTGATTTTTTTTCCAGTGAGCAGTAGATGTGAATTGCTGTTTTTGTTGATTGTTATAATAGGACAAAAAATTTGTGGAAAGTAGTACATACATTTGTGTAGGTTTAACTGTTCATAGATTGTGGATTAGGTTTGTTTTATCCTTAGAAGAAAAAAGCAGCCAAACATTTTGCTCAGTAGTTGGTGCTCGGAAGAAGTGAAACATTTAAGTAAAAATAATAAAATTAAGGTGAATACTGCATATATTTTGCATGATGACAAGAAGTACTTCTACTGAATACTTAGTTTGTAATACTTAAAAGATTTCAGTAGCATGTTTGAAATCATTGCCGGAACATAGGGATATTCCATGTACATTACAAAGTATTGATCTATGTATGTAAATGTTTTTGGCACTGGGTAGTCAGTTCTTAGAGGTACAGTAAACCTTTTGACTCTGAAACACCATCTCAGGACTAGAAGGCCAGCTACTAGATATGTATTTAAGTCTGGAAGTTTGAGTATAAATGTTTACAAATATCATCTTCAGTTATCCATGGAAAGTATTAATTTTTATGCATTGTGATTTTGTTTGGTGGTGCTGTATTTTAAGTTTGGTTTTTTCCTTAGTGTATATGATGTATAAATGTTTCTGTTTTGGCAAATATTCTCTTACCTTTGCAACTTCAGTATGAAGTAATGACCCTTGTTAGCCTTATTTTAGTCAGTTATATACATATTAAGCCTACTATTTGTTATGTTATGCTGCCTATATTTAGATTTTTTTAAGTGTTTGTCTATAACTATGAACATTTGACTTGGGCAGTACACATCAAAATTTTTTACTGTTTACTATAAACTATGCAGTTATCTTTGATTATTTGATTAGTTTCAGTACCCAGTGAGTTATGCTTACAAGTTGTGGCTGCTGACATATTATTATAAGACTGTTATTTTCTTGTTAGGATAGTTTTTGTCACTGAACAAATCCGCTGCAAATTGCTCGTCCAAGCTGAATACAGACAGTCCCTGGTTATCGGTGGACTCGGCTATTGCCGTTCTGGTTTTATGGCGCTTGTCTAGCACCATAAAATCGGCGATTTATGGCATCATAACGGGACGAGTTCCTGTTATCGGTGCCAATAATAGTTATGGCACCATAACATACCCAACAGAGGCGCCATAAGGGTGCTTATGGCATGCCTGAATGGCCTTATGGCGCTGATAACCAGTTATTGGGACCATAACATAAATTGCAGTCTTGGGTAATGGCGGTTTTCGAAAGGTTATTGGAACACCCCACGGGGACTGACTGTACAGTACCTCAAAAACCTTGAAGAGGTTCTTAACTAGGTGGTCCAACTTTGATAAAGAGAACATAACTTTCACTGATTATCCCCTGCTCCCTCTTTGCTGAGAGCTAGTCTTCAATTTCTTTCATTGCTTTCTTGGAAGACGATGAAAGAACCATTTGGAAGCTTGGAGTGATCTTATGGGAAGCTCCTCATGAGGAAGGAAGAAGCAGGCAATGTTAGGGCAGCTGGCAAGAAAAAAGGCAGGAAACTTGCTAACAAATAGCAAAGAAGAGCTACATAAGCTGAGGGAGGAGATGTTTCTTGGTTGATCTCCTCTTCCTTCCCTGACAAAATCGGAGACAGGGATGAATCCTGAGAAGGCTTAGAGGTGGGAGCTTTATTAAAAAAAATTCATGATTTCTGCAAGCTGTTTCTTGATAGGTGCCAATGAGGGGTCATTTGGATCCAAGGAGTGAGGAGTGGTAACAAACCTCTGAGGCTTATATGGTTTGTTGCTTGACAGGCAGAGTTCTCTTTTGTCACTGGAATGCAATGAATCTGACCATATCATTGTGTTTCAACCCAGATGGCTGAGTTTTTAGATGTCTGATTGTCTATTCTCTCATGGCTTGGGCCCCCTTCCTTAGAACTCGTTCTTCTAGGAAGGGTGGCCAGGTAGGTTAACTCCCAGCCGGTTTAGGATACTTGTACCTCCCTCCAAGTGTAAGTCTATCCTATTGTTAAGACCGAGGTTTGTTCCACTTATGAACAAATGAGAACATTTTAATCAATTTGTATTTTTTATAGCTAACAAACATGAGGTCTTAACATTTACTGCCCACCTCTAGCCGCCCCTCTCTCTTTTCATGGTTTGGGGAGAAAGACTAGCACGTCATGAGGTTCTATGCCTGGTCAGTGACCAGCTTCCATCTCATATATGCATGAGTTACCAAATGCCACAGATACCTTGCTTTACAATCTTTGATTGTTTTTAATCGGTTTCCAGCTGGCAGAAGATTATCCTATTGTTAGGACCGAGGGTTTGTTAGCTATGAGAAATACAAATTTATTAAAAAGTTGTCATTTTTCACTAAACACTTTGTCCATTTGGACTTTTAGGGACGCCCTTATCTCAGACACTGAACTTACCACGAGGCTCAACTTCTTATCAATCTTAGTTTCGATTTTTAATTCAAGTTGGCAGTGACATTGGGGTCAGAAGCACGGGAGTATATGGAATGACAGAAGGAGGGCTGAGAATGGGATAAAGAGTGTTACTGGGAGTTGAAGGAATAGCAAGACTATGATTTGACTTAGGCTTCGGGAAAGAATGGATTCAAGGAGCTTGGGCGACAGGCACTTGATGTGGTGCTTCAGGTGCTTGGCATCCAAAATAGGGCGCATGGGAGAGAATGTAACCAGTGAGTCCCATGGAAGCATGGATAGTTCCATCAAGGCAAAGACTGAGGGATCCACGTCTTAGCTGCAAGAAGGCTGAGAGTTGTTGGAGTATCCCTGTGTCTCTTGATAGGCAATGGGTAAGACAGAACAGTGTCGCCCATGTGCCTTTTCAGTGGCTTGAATGAATTGGGGAAGTGCCTACGGTGCCCATGATCAGAATTTGAATCCAAGCTGGAAGACAGTTGATGTACATCCAATGACATGCCTTTCCAATGGCAGTCTGTTGACACTGAGGATTTTGCAACTGGCTTGACTGAGGGGGCAGCAACCTGTGGGATTTGCCCATGGGTTGGGCCCCTGGGTGGGGTTTGCCCACCAGCCTCCCTTGGACCTCTGGCATGTCTTCTCCCAGGTTCAGGGGAGCAGGACAGGGACCTTTGTTTAGGAGAACCGGCCGTACGGGAAACCACCTCCTTCACTGGGCAGTCTACTATGATTGGTGTTGTTGATGGGGTTTCTCTCCACTCAGAGCTTCTGTTCAGCAGATAGCGGATATTTTGATCTTCCTCAGGGATGAGAAAGATCTTTCTGTTTCAACTATCAGAGGCTACAGAGTGGCCTTGGGCTTGGTGTTGTGCCTGAAAGGCATAGACATCTCTTCATCCTGGAAAGTCTCCTTTTTGTTCAGGAGTTTCAAACAGTCCTGTTCTCCAAGGGAACTCAAGCCTCCTGTGTGGGATCTTTATTTTGCCATGAGAAGTCTCACTCGAGCTCCTTTCGAGCCTCTACACCGATCATCAGACAGGGATCTGACTGTAAAGACAGTTTTCTTGTTGGCCTTGGCTTCTTTGAAAAGAGTTGGGGAGCTTCATGGCATGGCCTGAGTTATGATATTAAACCCACCAGGGGTTGGGGTCTGTGGCTTTCAAATTTGTCCCGGAATTCGTGGCTAAAACCCATAACCCCTTGGTGCATGATGACAAACTTGCCGCATGTTCCATTCCATCACTGAATGACCTTGTGGACAGCAATACACAAGAACTCTGGCTTTGCCCCGTCAGAACACTTAGATGCTATCTGAAAAGGACTCGTTACCTAAGACCTAGGTGCCATAGACTTTTTGTTAGTACTGGCCGGTCCAGAAAGGAAGTGTCCAAGAACACGATTTCATTTTGGTTACACGAGACGATTAAACAGGCTTACTCCTCACTTAGTACTTCTGTCATTGAGTTTGTGCAGGCTAGAGCACATGACATCAGAGTTATAAGTTCTCTCACATTTACGAAAAATTTGTCTGTTCATAGAATTTTGAACACTGGCGCTTAGCTACATCAGTCCATGTTCACTTCCTTTTACTTTAAGTATGTTGCCCACAGGTCTTTGGACACCTTTTCCTTGGGTCAGGTTGTGGCTGCTCAACAAATTGTGTAATTCACCCAGTGTCCCTGGCGGGACAGCTTGTATCTTAGCTAAGGTGATTGTGTGGAATAGAGAATGAGCGAGTTGGCTGGCCTCTTTCTCTGTTTTCCTTTCTTCTTACTACGGGTGGGTCGGAGAATAGACACATAATTTGCTGGAACTGGTCTGATACAGATGAGTAGGGTGGTCATACTGGTGGTGGTTTTTGTGTTGTGACTATACAATTGACAAATCTGCTATTCAGTAGCTACGACTCCTCTCTCTAGCAAGGGGAGTGAGGAGTGGTAACAAACCTCTGAGGCTTATATGGTTTGTTGCTTGACAGGCAGAGTTCTCTTTTGCCACGAGAATGCAATGAATCTGACCATATATCATTGTGTTTCAACCCAGACGGCTGAGTTTTTAGATGTCCGATTGTCTATTCTCTCATGGCTTGGGCCCCCTTCTTTAGAACTCGTTCTTCTAGGAAGGGTGGCCAGGTAGGTTAACTCCCAGCTGGTTTAGGATACTTGTACCTCCCTCCAAGTGCAAGTCTATCCTATTGTTAAGACTGAGGGTTTGTTCTACTTATGAACAAATAGCAGTCTCCAAATACTTACTATAACTCTTCAACTCTTGCTGAGAGTCACTTTAGAGGTTCCCCTCTTATACTTTCAGACACTCTTACTAGTACGTACGGTACTTACACCAACAGTTTACAATTACCAGTCAGTATTTACAATCATCCCAGAACTAATGCTTCCTATAGGGCCCCTGTTTATATCCTAGAAACTTGAACCTACATGAACCTACATGTGTGCCATAATCAAAGAAAAGTTAACAGTGAAGGAGATAAAACACCCTTGTCTTAGACCTACTTTGACATCAAGTAAGTCAATCTTAAGTCACTCTTATGTATACATACTATATATTTTAATACATATTTTGCTTCCTTGAAATTACCTTTGACATCATATACTATTCTTGAAACTGAAAATTATCAATCTGTCATAAGCTTTAAGTCTATGTATGCCACATACAGCATTTTCCCTAAACACTCAGACTACCTTGTACAACTGTTCCATTATCTACACAATCAAGGGCCCAACTTATTTGTTCTTTTTCTTATACATGTACGTATATGTGCAGTTTTTGTGATACAAGAACTACATCATCCCTTACTTTAAAACCTTGTTCACGCTAGACCTATACGGTATCATGCCATTTTCAATTCTGACCACCTTATCCGTTCACTTTGGACCTCCCTAAGAACAATAACTTCCAGCTTTAATGAGACATCTGCTGACATACATTCCCTCTTTTCTCTACTACATCCATGCACACTCCAAACCTCAGACTGTAAGAATCATATTTCTTTTGTTTTCTTGTATCAGGTACAATAAGGGATAGGGACTGGAAACCTCGTGCCCATAGCCGTTTTATAATTTTAACACCACTTAGAATAACACAAATGCTTATGTTTTATTGCCCAGTATTTAACCGGAGTATATGAACAATCTCTGTTGGCTTTAAATGGAGAGACTTGTTTACCATTTAAACAGGGCAAATTTTTTTTGTAGTGAAAGGTCCTTGACTATTTCCCATGTGTTTTTAGGAATATGTATAGGGTACATAATGTCTTTGGCCCTCAGATGGTATTTCTGAGTTGAAATGTTCACTCTCTGTTTAAAAACTAAATGACCTCATTGTAAAAATGGCCTCCAGGTCCCAAAGATCAGTACTCAGTAAAAGTTCAAGTTAATAAGTAAAAATGATCAGCAAGAATGGTATGGTTTGTCTATGGTTTGCAAATGATCCAAGAGGCCTAGTCCAAGATGTTTTAAGCTATGAAATATTGATTAATTTGCCATGCAAGATATAAGAAATCAATTGATTCTAGTCTAACATTTTTTTAAGAATCCAAGGTATTGAAATTCTATGATGCAATACCTGCACACACTGCTTATAGATATTCTAGTTATGGATATTTCTCATTGTAAACTTCAGTTGCCAATTTTTGGTTCACTCCAGTGTGAATCTACTGTAGTAAACCATTTTACCATTGAGGTTGACCAAAGTTAGAGAAAACAAGATTTTGAACTAAGGGTAAAGATGATCCTTGATATAATTAGTGTCAACAGATTAAAATAAGGCTAATGTTGACTTGAAGGAAAGTATTGATAACTATTTGTAGTATATGGTTTAATACCTTTAACAAAATCAGTTAGGATATGCAGTATGCATATTATATAATGGCATATAGTTACCGAGTGCCTTGTTGGACAAGTGGTTTACGTGCTTGCCTATGGATTGTCCGCTCTGCCAACAAGGAATTAAAGAGATTTGTTTCTGCTGATTAGAAATTAATTTCTCAATATAATGTGGTTTAGCTCCCACAATAAGCTGTAGGTCCCATTGCTAGGTAACCAATTGATTCCTAGCCATGCAAAAATATTCCTATTCCTTTGGGCCAGCCCTAGGAGGGCTGTTAATCAGCTCAGTGGTCTTATTAAACTAAGATATACTCAACCTAATGTAGTTACCGAGCTGTATATTGCAAATATGCATGTAACAAAGATAAAAATACATAGCACTTATTGCACAATTATGGTGGAAGCAAAAATTAAAATATAGTTAATTCAGAATTATCACTGAATGAAATAGAAAATATTTTAAAATCTTAAAATATTTTAAGATAAAATTACAAAATAAAAAGTCAGGAACAAAAGTTGAGAGTTACCAGCTGATGGTGACATGGCCACTGCATAAACAGGTCATAGATCATGGCCTGTCAGCAAGGCTAATTGGCCCTGATTAACATATTCATTAATTAAATGGCTGCATATTTATAGAAGAAATCAAGCATACGTACTATTATTGTTATAACATATGACTTGCTGACATATGTTTTTCATTTAATAATGTGACCATAAAGTTGATCTATGTTTATGTTTGCATTGAATGCAGTTTGAAAAATCATGTAGTTTACTGAATATGATAGAGATGACCTCTATTGTAGTATGTAGCCCAAACTTTTGAGATCTGATAAAGCCATTTTACTATGTTAAAATACTTTGGTATTGAGGGTTAATATTGCAACAACCAATTAGATAACTTTTTACGTATTAAAAAAGTGTAACCTTTTATACAAGGGTACAAAGTATAGGTTCAGGTTAGCCATTGGACATCCTGTAATTATTTCTTGTAAATACTGTAAATAAATTTTATTGTAACTACAATCTGAGTAACATTCATGTAAATATCATATATAGCAAGTTTAATATAGTAACTATCTGACTAGTATAATTTTCCTTGTAAATATTGTATATTAAGTGTAATGTAGTTTCTATTTTATTCATAAAATTATTCCTTGTAAATATTGTATATATTAAGATTAATTTAGTAACTATCTGATAGTTAAACATGAAAAAACATGTATTTAGAGCAGTGTTGTCCAAACTGGGGTCTGCGTACTCCTGGGGGTACGCAACATAGATCAGGAGGGTACGTGAACAAACAAGGAACACACACACACACACACACACACACACACACACACAACAGAAACATCCCATCAGTGAACATCAGCCTCACATCTCACGTTGAGTTGTGTAAGTAATTTTCAAGCATTTTGTTATTAAATCATAATTTTTATTTGTGTAATAAATTTGAATTTATTGACCAACACTCCTATAGTGCAGTCTTTTCATAATAAATATACTATTTGCATGATTGGTCAGCCATGGTGGGCGAGGGGGTGGGGTGGTTACGTAACAGTAGGAGAAGGTAATAAAGGGTACAATAGGCGAAAATGTTTGGACAACACTGATTTAGAGCACTCAATCATAAATTGTACAGTTTTTATTTGATGTCAAAATTTCCATGTACAGTGGTAGTAGCTTAATTCATGTTTTGCAACACATTGCTTATAGTGTTTTTTGTTTTTAGCTGCATTCAGTCTGAAGCTGTGTACAGTGAATAAGATGAAATTTTAATACACTTTATGTTAGCTCTTGAAATTGATTTATGCAATAATTAGTATCTAGAAGACTGGTGAGACTAGAATAAATAGATCTACATTTCTACATGCTGTCACTAATTCATGATGGTTTAATCTTTTATTGCAGATTCATATATGAAACATCGAAGTAGGTATAGACATTAGCACGTTGGTGTATCTTTGAACACACTTCTCCATGTTAATGCATACTTACATCTGTGAAATATATAAAACCTTTAAACTGTCAACATTTATTTATGGCAACCAAATATCCAAAATCATTGCCAAAATTTTCAGTTGTGACATAGTGGAAAATACAAATATATATCATTATTTGTAAATGAACATCCTTATAAAACAAATTTATGATTGGCTAGTTGTACGTATTTTATTCATTTTGAGAATACCCTGTGAACTTTTCATTAGAAGGATAAAGTCAAACAAGTCACTCGAGACTTGACGAGAAAGGTTGCAGGATAAAATTAAAATAAAACACAATAAGGTACAGTTCATAATTTGTTAATGTAGGTTTTGGTTAAGATAAGCCATTTTAATTAATTCTGACACTTATATGTTTGCCTATGAATGCACAGTTTGAAAATTTGAAATCAGTGCATCAATTACCTAAGTGATTTTATATGAAGAGTATATGTTGGAAATTTGAATATTTGTCTCCTAATATAGTTTGTTTCACTAAATTTCTTTGCAGCACAAATTATTTTCTGGATTGTAACTTGATCCATAATATCAAAAGGAAATTTTAAGCATTTTAACCTATTCACATTCGTCCATAGAAAAATAGCTGAAAAATTAATGAGAAAAATGTTTGTACTCATGTAATCTTCATCATGACATCCTTGTCTGGTGAAAACCCATTCAAAACTTCATAAGAAAGCACTTTATCACAACTGTTCAAATTGAATTATCAGTAAGCAAACACCAAACTCAGTAACGTTAAACTCAATACTATATAAGAGGTGCACAGATCATGGAGAATGATGTTGCACAATGAAAATGAATTGGGTGTTTTATTGAATCCCCTTCATGATATTTAAATTGAAGAGTTTGGTACAGGAACCATAAAAGAACTTGTTTAATGTGGGCAGTTGAAAATAATGTTGACTCGGTAATCAGATAAATAAAGTTACATGTTGCCAATTATTGGAGAAGTGTTGCTCTTTAGGAGTGCTGCATGCTTTCAAGCTTGATAATCTTTCTTTGCTTATTTTTCAAGATTAGTTGTTTGCAGAGCTGGAATGTTTTTATTGCTTTAGTATAAAAGACTATGAATACAATGTTTGAATGTATTCTATAACTTCTCATGAAATAATGAACTGGTATGCTAGTGTCAAAGGTTTTTTATATGTACTGATTAGGTAAATGGCACTACATATTTTGTTTCAAGTAATTGCAAAGTCCTTTGTTAAGGTGCAAATATCTGTAATGACTAAATATGTTTGGCTAAATATGTTTTACATAATTTGATTGAAAGAATAGGTATGTGTGTTTTTTATTTGCATATATTGAATTGTTGACCTTCAGTGAAATTGGATGGGTTGGTATTGATTCACTTTGTATACAGATTTAATAGGTTGCACTGGATTCAGTTTGGAAATGTCTTAACAGGATTGTCTTTATACACCAAGAGACATGAAGTATTATGTCCTCAGGAATATTGATATATATTGCCTTCTGGTGGCATCTCACATATACTTTTGGTATTTAAAGAGGAAGTCTGTTCTGAACCCATACTTCTGTTGACATTTTATTGATCTGAAGATAGTGTCAAGAGCACCATTCTTGTAAACTTTGACATACGTATGTATCTGGCTTTCTTCTTCTCTTCCAGCCTAATGGTATAATAGCTGTCTGTCACGAATATGAATGGCACTTTTTGGCTACTACTTGTTTTTCTTTAATGTAGAGGTGATTTTGTTGTAGCCAACTTTGTTACTCAGCCTCTTACCAACCTCATACTTTGTATAATTTCTGTGCACAGACTCTGTAGTGCTTAAACCTTCTTCATCATGAAACTACTAGCTGGCACAACCTGCTCCAACAAGTGTAATTACATCAGTTATTCTTGTTATCTTCCAATTGATTTTGCTTCCATCTCACGCAGTCCTGTCTGTGAACTAAATGGGAGTTTCTGTTCAAACTTCTCAGTTTCTGTTGTAGAAGATGGGCCTGTCTCTGTCCCTTTCCCTACCTTTAGTGCTATCTTAAAGGGATCTGCACTATCCTCGTTCAGTATGTATCTACTTTCACAATTATACTGAATTGTGTTTGGTTCTTTAACCAACTTTTTAAAAAGGATGACCTTCATTAGTAAGTGATAACAGAAGTCAAATCTTGACATTCTATTTCAGGGTAAATAATTATGTATAGTTTAACACAAATGAGGGTGTGCAGATGATGATATTACTATTTACACCACATTTTAACTTAAACTTACTTTTAGTACTGTCACCAGCGCTTACGGTGCTGTAACATGATGCAACATCCAGTTAGGGCGCTGTAAAATTCTATTAACAGCGCTGAAAAAGTGCTGTAAGATTGAATCCGACGTAAGTCGGTGATGCTACATCACATAATATTCACATTTAATAAAAATATTACTATTTATACCAAATAGCCAATAGCTAGTGTAAATAATAACATTTACTGGAATGAAATACAAAACTCCCATACTCAATTGAAATTTATAGTGCTCGGTACTTTCATGTCAAGATATATTTAAAGGAAATACACGTAACAGAACCTTACAGGTAATCCAATTCTCCAAGTTCACTTAGCAGGGGAACACCCAAGATGACGCAGGGACAGATGAACAGTGAAACTGACCACTCTCTTTATTTTTGAAGACATCTTAGAACCCTGCTGCCTGATAAACACTAATGAGCCCCATGACCACCACTAAATGCTAATTACAAAATTTAAACATATTCACTGTTACAACTGCAAGTTGACCATATAACAAACTCTACAAAAGATATAATGGTAATATTATATGAACTAATTATAACATTATTCATTATACAAGTGTAACATTGAAGTTCCTAGCGCTGCTCATTCAGTAGCTGGTAATTCTGGACTTTAAAAAATATTTATTTCCATCTCACTAATCTTTAGAACCTCAGTCACATTCTCTTTCAATCTTACCTAAAGTTGTCATTGTGAAATTGGATGTGGTCTCAGAGTTTAGCTGATGCAACTTGCTTTGTTTTAATGTTCTCAAAACTAACTAATTTTATTTTTTTGTATCTCATACTCTTTGTACTGTTGTTTGTTCAAAGATTTTGACTGTTGTTTGTTCACAAATTTTGATATTCCTCTTGCAGAATTTTAACATTTTGAGCTTAGCGGTAAAGAGGTACGTATTTTTTTTTGAAGAATCTTATGGGCTTTGTAGAGTCTGCTGCTAAAAGGCTTGTGTGCTGTATTGTTGAGCAACCCTTTCAAATTTATACTGAACTTTTCTGGCTTAGTATGAACTATTGTTCTAATAAATGAGGCATCTCTCTGCTCCCTCTTCTTCTAGTTATGGTAAAATGAAAGCATTCTGTCCCATAAATGGTTTGAATCTTATTTCCAACTTTATTGAATTGTATTGTTACCTCCATCCGTGCTGTACTGATATTATTTTAGGCATTGCTCTTAAGAGCTTCCTGAATGTTCTCATTGTTTGTTGGGCTTCATAATCCCAGAAATACTTAGTTAAACCATAAGCTTGAGAATCAAGTTTTATTACTGTCATACCATGTACTAATTCCTGAATGTGGATTTTTTTGGTGCTTCCTGCCTCTCTTTAAGGTTTCTAATGTCCAGTTCATTTGGCAGGTTATTTCTCTGTGATATTGCCATCATTTGATGTCTCTCTTTGGCTTGGTTGGCTTAGCATACATTTCTTGCTTTTCATCTGATAAGGCCTTTCAGTTCTGGGTACTCTTATCAGATTGATGCACTTATGTAGTTCCCAACTGAGTTGGCGCTTTTGCCTCTTGTTTCATGATTTTTGGGCTAGTTCACTGGCATTGGAAGGAGTCGAAATGCTAGTTCATTGTTTTTTATTCGTAGTTGTTATAAGGTGATTAAAGCAATTTTTATTATTAGAGGGTTTTGAATGCAAATTCTGTCCACTTAAGAGTGGTTGCTACCTCGGAAAAGTAAGTGTATGTGCGTATTCATCCCCACTATGATGGGTATATTGACTATACATTGATGCTAAATTATATTTTGCATACCAGAATATTCGGTTATGTTTAAGATGAACTTTTACTCTCATACCTCAGGTTGATAGTATTTATTATTAAATCTCATTAACATATGATCCATGATCATATTAAATTTATGCTCTGTAAATGTATGCACCCTGTGTTAATTTCTTGATGTGATTGACATTGCATGCAGTACTAACGTGCGTAAATTTCAGTGTGTTGCTCTTCTGTATGTCATGATAAGCAGTATTTACTTCTTGGAGTTTACATTTTTGGTATTGTCAAGTCATAGCATGAATTTGTTAATCTAAACTGAAGTTTTAAGGCGTTTCTTACTGTGCATACAAGCCATGTGTATGCTGCTGTGTTATTTGAAAACTGCCAGTAAGCCTAGCTCAGCAGCTTTCCATGTGTGTGATTTCTCTTAGAGCGTTTTGATGTTTTTGAAAAATCCAACAAGTTTTTTATTGATACTGTAGATCTTGTTATTTAAGAGAATATTGCCTGAAATATTAACACTAACAAAAACATTGCTTATATTGAGTAGATTTCATGATATCTTTTATAGTTTATCCCTGAATGTTTCTACTAAAGCATGTAACTTATATACAGGTATTGGCATATCACGTCTGTTGACAAATGAAACGTATGCAGCCGCTTATCCCTTACATGATGGCCGTTATGACAAAGACAACCCTGATGGAACCTATTGTGACCGTAGGGTAAGTTGTATCTATGTACACAAATCAGTTTAAAGAAAGCAAAGTTTTTTTATGTGTAGAGTCCTTAGATGGTATTAGCTGGTTATTTTCTGAGATTATTACATTATTGTGAAACCCATTTATGTTCTAAATGATTTGGCATTGTATAATAATAATCCCCCTCATTATGGGACTACCTTGATGTGGTGAGGGGGCTCTCGAACCTCAGGAATTTCTTCCCAGGTTCGAACCCAAGAGTCCCATATGACATTATATATTTTTGGATTAATATCTGTGGATTTTCCCACTTTTGTCAAAGTTTTCAATATCTAATAATTAAGAAAACATATCATAACTTGGAGTGAAGTTAAATCCGAAGCTAAATAGTGGGAAATGTAGATCCATCATCTAACCGACAATGTTCGGACCTGGTTTTCCAGGCGGAACTATTCTGTGGAGCTGGACCACGGATTCCAGGGGGGCAAGGTTCTAGAGATGGAACTCACAGCATTCTGTCTGGTTTGCCCATGACGGGGTTAGGATGGGGATATTGTATTTCATAGTACTCTTAGTCCTACTAAGCGGGTATTGCTTACACTTGGGCCATACTAATCATGTTATGCCACCCCCTTTTGGTGTAGGGTAGGGATGTGGACATTTGGGAGTCATTTCTCACTTGTGCCATTGGCGGAAGGTTTAACTAAACGAAAAGCCAATGATACCTTTTCAAAATGTATTATTATTATTTTTTTTTGTCTCTAATTTTTTATGATAAATACGAATAAAGTTATTAGTGCCCATGGGTCCCTTGTTGGACAAAATTCGGCACAGTTGATGACCACTGGAAATTTATCCCTGAATCTCCCTCAGTCAGTTCAAAATGATAATGCAGCAAAGGAACATCCAGTTCCAAATAAATTATATGATCCTAAACGCCCAGCAGAGCCCATAGAAATATACAAAAAATTAAAAATTAATCAGAAGATACAAACTGAATAACAATGGAACCATACGTTACAGAGAAAGGAAACAAATCTGATACACAGATAACCCTCATAAGGCAAGGTCCAAAGAGAAATAGAAATTATCGTCTTAATCCAACACTGGTGCATTTTGATCATCTTTTTGGACCAGATAACTGGTCAAGATTTCTAGTACTTAAAGCTGAAAATAAAATATCAACAGCAATACTAGAAAACACATTATTGAACATATGTCCAACACAGGAAATAGAATGCCGATATATTAAAGAAAATGAATGGTTACTTCAGGTAACCTTGAAAAAAAGTCCACCACCTTTTTAAATATAAAAGAAATAAATGGCACAAAAATAACAATAAAAAGTCATGAAACAATAAATTATATACAGGTCACAGTTATTTTGCCCAACACTGAAGAAGAAGGACTACCCTCAAAACAATTGATTCTTGACTCTTTAAGTTAAGATACAATAATGTACATGATTTAGAAATCTACTCAATTCCAAGTAGGAAAGATAAAAATAAACAAATTCATATTGCAAAAATAAAATGTACGGGCCAAGATCTCCCACTCAAAATCAAAATTCTTGGACAAAGTAGAGAAGTGCATCCATTTATACCAAAGCCACTTCAGTGCATTCAATGTTCAAAGTATGGGCACACATACAAAAAATGCCATAATAAAGCAAGTATGCGCAGTGTGTGCATCAGACACCCATACTACTAATTGGAAATGTAAATCTCCAAAATGTATTAACTGTGGACAATCCCGTCACGGAAAATCTAAGGAATGCTCCTTTTATCAATACAACACAGAGCTCCAGTTGTTGATGAATAGAACAGGAATGTCAGTCAAAGAAGCTAGACTCGAGCTAAAAGTAAGAGGAGTTAGTAATCCATCTAAATGCCACTCTTTCGCAAATGTAACTAAAAATCTAAATATCGATCACATTAATAACAAACAACAAGATAATATAAAGGCACAAACTGATTCTCATGTCAATAATGCTGAACCCCAAAACAAGCATGTTGGTATATCCACCAGTACCACTAATAATATAGAAGACTCAGATATCCATGGAAAAGAACTTCCAATGGAAGAGGAATCAAATAATAATAATAATCGAACTGACAAAAAGAAAGAATACTATAACGAACCCCACCTAAGGGGAAAAAATTAATATTGAAAATTACAATCAATCCAAAGATACTCCAACTACACCAGGAGAACATTTTAAAAAAGATATTGTACTAACCACATCACAAGTGGAAATACATAATTACCCTCAATCCCAATCAAACAGCCAACATGTGGACAGTAAGGAATCAATTAATCACACCTTACAATTCCCATCAAATAATGCTAATGGAAATCATACCATTAAACCAAACCAAAATGTAACTATCACTCCCCAACCATCCACAAGACCCAAATATTCCATTAACAACAACAAAACAAATAACCCCTCAAACCAACAGTCCTTATCACTACAGAAAAGCCCCAATAGAATTACAAAACCAGAAATTTCTAAAGCTTGATCAAATACTTGTGAACCAATAATTAATATTACCAAACATGCTTCGTCTTGTGGTTGTAATGAGTGCTTTGTAAGTACATATAACCAACTAACTACCAAGACAGAGGACACAGTACGAAATTGTATAGACAATTTTACTAAATTAAGGAAATGCCCTTTAACACACCAACATGAGAACGAATTATGTTCTGAATCCTTAAAATACAAAAAGGAAATTATAAAATGAAAAATAGACTTATTAATATCCAATTTTGAAACACAAACAACTGCTGAATCTAATAACCAACATACAAATACAACAATTAAAACACCACAAATAAATTGAAATGCACATAAACTACAAGGCAATTTACAGAATTTAACACCAATTCCTCCCAGTAATGGAATATAAAATCATTCAATGGAATATAAATGGTCTCTTAACCCGACTACGTCTGGGTGAATTACAAAGAATCATATGAGACCACAACCCAATGTGCATATGTCTACAACATATAGGAAGTAACCCTACAAATATTCAACACTATAAAATCGCCTGTTATTCACCAACTGACGGTGGAAAATTAGGCACAGCTATATATGTTTATAATAGCATAATATATGAACCTTTCGACATACCATCTATGCCATATCAAATAACATCTATTAAACTGTATATGCCTGACAAAAGTAAAATCACTATTTGTAATTCATATAACAAACCAAATTTCAATGGAAATTTTAGTGATTTTTCTGAACTTATTAGCAAAAGTATACAGGAACCCCTACTTATAGTAGGAGATTTTAATGAACATAATCCATTATGGGATACTAATAACCCCAATGACATATCCGGAATCAACATAAAAAAAACTATAATGAAACACAACCTCTGCTGTCTCAATGAAAGTGAAGTACCAACATATTTTTCAAATACACACCTAACCTTTTCCTCAATTGACATTTCATTATGTTTAAATGATGTAGCCGAGAAATTTGAATGGAATGTCCTAGACGATTCATACACAAGTGACCATTTCCCAATCATTCTGAACTACTTAAGTAATATCAAAATATTGCCACCTACAAGATATAATATCCAAAAAGCTAACTGGGATCAATATTTCCTATATACTCGAAACATACCAACATTCCCACATAATGAAGATCACAATACTACATGTGAATCCTTCTCAAACTTCATGATATATGCTGTAGATAAAAGTGTTCCAAAAACCAAATCACATTCCACAAAATCCCCTGTCCCATGGTGGAATCCAACCTTAACAACCTTAAATAAAATAAAACCTTTATTGGGTCGCAATCTTAACAGACTCAAAACTTGCCTTAAATCACTCAACAAAATGCCCTATAGTATAAACATATTAAACAAAATAGTTTATAACAAACATAACAATTAACCACATTAAATCACTATACATATATATAAGAAATATACAGCCAAATTTAGAAAAACAGTTATAGCTGAAAAAGTAGCATCATGGAAAGATTATGTCTCACACATATCTTCAAACACATCCACAAGGGATATCTGGCAAAAGATAAGGAAAATCAAGGGAAAACATATAAGACCTCCAAGAAGTGCAATACATTTAAATGGAAAAATATACCATGATACTTATGAAATATCAAATATAATTGGAAAGCATTTTGAAAACATCAGTGCTTACTCTAGCCTAGATATACATTTTCAAATTAGCAGAAAACAAAAAGAAAATATAATACTCAATTTTGAAACTCTTGACGACCTGGAATATAATTACATTTTCAACATGGACGAACTAGATAATGCCATCAACTCATGTCATCCCTCCGCATCAGGATATGATAAAATATCATTTGAAATGATAGAAAAATTAGCTCCTATAGCTAAATCATATTTATTATTTTTCCTGATAAATGGAAACATGCCATAATACTTCCAATAAATAAACCAGGAAAGGATGCAAGTACTCCATCCAATTATAGACCGATATCCCTAACAAGCTGCCTATACAAAATCTTAGAAAAGATGGTTAATGCACGATTAACGCATGTAACAACCAAAGAATCCATTTTAACACCAACACAATCAGGTTCAATAGCCGGCAGATCAACCCTAGATCCCTTAACACATTTAGAAGATCATATCAAAAAAGGCTTTGAACAAAAAAAATTAACAGTAGCTATATTTTTTATATAGAAAAAACATACGATACAACATGGAAACATAAAATTATGCAAAAACTCCACTCCAAGGGACTAAGAGGCCACTTACCAATATTTATCAAGAACTTTTTAACAAACAGAACTTTTCAAGTAAGAGTGGAAAATTCCTACTCAGTAACCTATAAACTGGAAGAAGGAATCCCTCAAGGTAGTGTCTTGAGCTGTAGATTGTTTGCTTTAGCAATTAATGACTACTTTAAATTTACCAAGTGGTGTAAAAAACAGTTTATCTGTTGATGACTTTGCTATTCACTATACGAGTAGTAATTTGAGAGATGCTCAGAGAGTTCTCAATACTGCCATTTCAAATATATGTAGTTGGACAAATTCAGTTGGATTTAAATTTTCAACTGATAAAACAAAAGCAATCATCTTCTACAAAGACAAAAGATTGCTGAAGAACCAAACAATCAAACTTCACCTTTATAGCACTGAAATACAATTTTGAACAAAAATCAAATATCTAAGAGTGATATTTGATCAACATTTAAATTGGAAAGAGCACGTCAAATACATTAAAGCCAAGGGCATCAAAGCCCTTACCATATCGAAAAAGTTATCACAAAATAATTGGGAGACATTTTATTAATGATGTATAAGGCAACAGTCTTATCCATAATATATTACTGCTGTCCAATATATTCATCCGCCTCAGTATCTGTATTAAAAACTCTCGATGCATTGCACCATGAAGGCGTGCGATTGTGCACAGGAGCATTCCGATCGTCCCCAACAAGCTCGCTTCTGGTAGAAGCAGGTGTGTTGCCCTTGAAACATCACCGTAAATTAATAATAAAACGAAGAGGTCTTTCACTACAAGCAGGATCGTCTCCTGCAGCTGACTGCTTTCAAAATTATAATCCAGAAACAGAAGTTCATAGTACTAGCTCTTTCCCAAAAAGAGCTAATTACCTAATGAACTTACATAACATATTTAAATCCAATTTTTCACCCACCAATAGAATTGTCACCACCATGGATGTTGAAACGAATAAAAATATGTACCTCCCTATCTTACCTACTTAAAAGACAAATGAATAGTACAGAAGTATACCGCCAACATTCTTTGGAGCACATTAGAAGAAAAGGAGACAAATTCATAGTATAAAAAGACGGCTCCAAAAATAATGTTGGAGTAGGAGCATCTGCATATTCGAAGAATATGTTAATCAAAAGAAGCCTACCTTTAATATCATCAGTATTTACTGCTGAAGTCACGGCCATACAGATGGCTCTTGATATAATACCTGAGAAAAAAGCAAGTGTGTCTATTATTTTCAGTGACTCACGTAGTGCTATAGATGCTATATTAGACCATATAAATCAGTAAACCAAATAGTACAAGAAATACAAATAAAAATTAATCAACTCCTCCAATCAGGATTATCAATAGAGATATGTTAGATTCCAGCACATGTGGGAAAAAAGGAAATGAAAATGCAGACTCTGCTGCCAAATTAGCCTGCACTATCCCTCCAACAATTACACATGCCCCAGTGTCCGACTGGATAACATCTGTCAAACCATTGATATAGTACCAAGATTGGAGAAGAGAATGGGCCTTAGTGCCAACTACAAATAAACTTAAAAATATAAAAACTGAAGTGTATGCATGGAGGACATCTTCACAAAAAGAAAGATCAAAAGGCTCCGTATATGACACACAAGATTCTCGCATGGTCACTTGATGTCAACACCACATGCTAACCCAATGAAGTGTAATAGATGTCAAACACCCATGACAGTGCAACATTTACTTGTTGAATGCCCAGATTAGACCCAACAAAGATCAATTTATCTACGGATATCAAAAATGAAAAATATTCTCGCTGAAATTTTTTTTTTTTCAATTCACAACATCATGAATTTTTTAAATAAGACAGGTTTCTTAAATAAAGTCTAATTTTTTTTCTCAGGGTTAATCCCTGAGAACTAGCCCGAGAAGAGTCTAGTTATGACTCAGAGATCTGGAAAAACTAAGCCCTAATAATAATAATAATGATAATAACAGGAAGTCAAGGCAGAGGAAATGGGGAGAATAAAACTAAGATTCACCGAGATCACAACAGACACAATCTGACACCAGCTAAAATAAATTCCCAACTGGAAAGCCCCAGGTCCCAATGAAGTCCATGGATACTGGCTCAAAAGCTTCAAGGCCCTACGCCCATGAATAGCAGAACAACTCCAGCATTGTATCACAAACCACCATGCACCGAAATGGATGACCATCCATAGTACATAAAGACAAGAACAAGGGAAATATAGCAAGTAACTACAGGCCTACCACTTGCCTATTAGTAATGTGGAAGTTGCTAACAGGTATCAGTGAAAGGCAATACAACTACCCAGAGGATACAAACACCATCCCCCATACCATACACGTGTCTAATAGAATGCCTGAAAATATATGGGGCAGAGGAAAATGCCATCAGCATCCTAAAAAAATACAATGCGCAGCTGGAATACAATATGTACTTACAAGCTCTGGAATAAGACTAGCAAAGGTTACATCAGGAGAGGGATCTTCCAGGGTGACTCACTGTTCCTACTATTCTTTGTAGTAGCCATGATTCCTGTGACAAAGTACTGCAGAAGATGGATGCTGGTCACCAACTCAAGAAAGGAGGCAGCAGAATTAACCATCGGATGTTCATGGATGACATCAAGCTGTAGATACTCTAATCCAGACTGTAAGTATTGTATCTGGGGACATCAGGATGGAGTTGGAATAGATAAATGTGCCTTGGTCAACATACAAAAAGGCAAAGTGACAAGGACTGAAGGTATAAAGCTAACAGATCGGAATAGCATCAATGAGCTCAGATGAGACAGGATACAAATACCTGGGAATAATAGAAGGAGAGGATATAAAACACCAAGAGATGAAGGACATGATCAGGAAAGAATATATGCAGAGACTTTAGACGATACTCAAGTCAAAGCTCAACGGCGGAAATATGAAGAAAGTCATGAACTCATGGGCCGTACCAATAATCAAATACAGTGCAGGAGAAATGGATTGGATGAAGGCTGAACTCCGCAGCATAGACCAGAGAACTAGGGAACACATGACAATACAAAAAGCACTACACCCAAGAGCAAATATGGACAGACTATACCAGTGGTTCTTAACCTGGGGTGCGCCCCCTAAGGGGGCGTCGAAAATTTCCAGGAGAGGCGCGAGCCCTAGGGAAAAATTTTAAAAATCTCTAGTTATATTCATTATTCTCTTAACAAGAGTGAGGAACTAATATCCAGAAGTTTATGAAAAAATGCAAAAGTACTGCCTTATAAAGTTACTCACCCAGAGTCTATTACTGTACTACTCTAGTTAGGCTCGTTGGGCATAACCATGCTTTGTAATTATTGACCTCCCTTCTTATCCCTCAAAACCCCTTCTCTTTCTCATTTTTATATTTTCCTTTAAATCTGGGAGGGAATTGTCCTCACAGATGCAAGGGGGGTGTGAAAGAAAGGACCAACTCTTAGAGGGGACAACATTAAAAACACTAGATGCATTGCATCTTGAAGGAATACGGTCATCCCCAATAAACTCCCTGTTCGCAGAAGCAGGTATATTACCTCTAAAACATCACCGCAACGTAATAATTATGAGGAGGGGCCTTTCCCTTCAAGCAGGAATATCTCCTGTTGCTACCTGCTTTCTGAATTATGATCAAAGATTTGAAAACCATAGTGATCAAAGATTTGAAAACCATAATGCTAGTCTTTCTCAGAAAGAACAAAATATTTAACGAATTCACATAATATTACACTAATCTTCCATCCAACAATAGAATTACCACCACCCTGGACTTTAAAATTGATAAAAAACTGCTCTATCATATCTTCTAAAAAGAAATATATATGACAAACAGATGTATCGCCAACACGCATAGGAACACATAAGCAGAAAAGTAGATCAACTTATGATTTATGCAAATGGATAAAAACACAACACTGGAGTAGGAGCTTCAACATTCTCAAAAGATAAATTAATCAAAATAAATCTATCCCCAATATCATCACTATATACTGCAGAACTCACAGCCATACAAATAGCACTAGACATAATATCTGAAAAGAGAGCAATTTCCATCATAATTTTCAGTGACTCACGAAATGCTATCAATGCTATAAACAAATACAATCTCCACATCATCTTGTACAGGAAATCCAAATAAAAATCCATCAACTTATTTGACTGGGACTATTAATTAAAAAAAATGTTGGATTCCAGCAAGTGAGAATGGAAGGAAACTAAAAACCAGATACAGTTACTAAATTAGCATTCACTATGTCAGCAACAATGGCACATGCCCCAGTAGAAAAGTGGGTAACATCTATTGAGCCCTTAATATATCAAGACTAGCAAACAGATTGGACGTCAGTGCCAACTACAAATAAACTGAAAGATATAAAAACTGAAGTACATTGATGAATGTCATCGTCTCAAAAAGAAAGAGCCAAAGAAGTTATATTAACAGGACTACATGTAGGCCTTACTAGCTTTTCACATGGTTATTTAATGTCAAATCCACATTCAGAACCAATGAAATGTAATACATGCCAAACATCAGTGACTGTCCAACATTTGCTAGTTGAATGTCTAATTTGGAACCAACAAAGAAGCATTTGTTTTCGAAATTCAATATTAAAAGGCATTCTTGCTGAAGGCAAAGATTTCTCATTTAATAAGATCATCATATTCCTAAATAAAATATGTTTTTTTAAGTAAAGTATGTATATTTATTTTCAGGATTCATTCCTCGAAACCAGAAGCCCAAGAAGAGCCTTTTATTAGCCTCAGAGGTCAGGATAAACTAATCCTTTATATAATAATAATAATAACAATGTCCTTTTCTTGGAAGAGTACCTAATTTAACCATCTCCAAGATTAGTGCCTGATTTATTTTGAACTCCTGATGTGGTGCTTTAATCTTTACTATTATTTAAGTACTCAAAACATTACCCCAAATCACATTTTACATAACTTGATTCTGATGATTCCCATTCTCTGTAGGGCATCTCTTAGGCACTTGAGTCTGGCATAAAGTTTTGTTAGCAAAATTTACTACATATGGCTAAATGTTTTCTCTCAATGAACTTAATGTTTGCTTTATATATAAATCACTTTATATTGGTGTTTAGTGATGTTAAATCATCATCTACAGTGATTCAGCCATTTATGAAGAGCAAAGGAAGAAAATATAAAATTATAAATATTAATAATCCTTAAAGTAAAATCTCATATTATGAATACTGAAATAGCATTTCAGTCTTTCTTTGTTATTGTATCAAAGTGATGAAAGTGTTTTAGAGACAAAAGTTTTATATGTATTACTATCTTGAGAATATGTTGAAGGATCATTTATTAGCATTAATAATGAAGTACTTTTGCTCAAATGTGGATTTATAGTATTTGATGGTGTGATTCTTCGTTTATATATGTACGCAAGAAATTTATATACTATTATGGGTCATGAACCTATCGTTTCTTTCCTCTGATGATTTACAACTTTACTAAAGTTGATTGTTGCTATTATTTTGTACAGGATACTAATTGTTGGACAGAAAAATGTGTGCTAGTTTTTCGAATTCTAATCTTTCCTAATCTTCAACAGTTACTATATCTTGAGTGGGCCCGTCCTGGAAAATGGTATAAAAGGCAGCCATTACATGTAATTAGGCGATACTTCGGTGACAAGATGGCGCTATACTTTGCCTGGTTGGGTTTCTACACAAAGATGTTAATCCCAGCATCCCTCTTAGGTGGCTTTACGTTCATCTGCGGATTGTTTGTCATGTATTCTGATTTCAATAAACCTAGGTAGGTATGTTTTGTAAGATTATACTGGCTGTAGAAGAGCCTTTCGCATGTTCTGTGCTATTATAGATTTCTTTTAATACCATAATTTCATTGCTGTAGCACTGTTAAAGATGTACTGTAAAGTATTCCATAGACATATGCAATAATTTTTAATTTTTTAAATTATTATTGCATGAGGTTACGTTATATTTGCTAATGCTGCCAACCAAACTTTGCCCCCTCCCTCAGTTGATTGTACAGAGCAGTCTTATCAAAGCACTTTGCTTCATATTGAAAAGCTCTAAAAATATCCATTGAGCTCTTTTGAGGGTTACACAAATTGTGATAAGTAACTGTATCACAACAAATACCTTATTGTTCAAAATAATAACCTGAATTAAATGACTGAATAACAGTTGGTAATTAAGGTATGTTGTCCCCCTCAACTTGGGACCATCTTGACATGACGAGTAGGGCTCTTGAACCCCAAGAAATAACATTTCTTTGGATTAATGTATGTGGAATCTTCCACTTTTGCAAAACATTTATTGGACCTGATAAATAAGAAAAGATATCATAGTTGGGCCTGGGTTTATATCCAAAGCTAAATACTAATGGAGACTGTGGTAGGACTGTCAACTACCTGATAATGTTCGGACATGAGGGATACCAATTCCATACCTAAAGGTGGAACTATTCTTCAGGGCTGGAGTACGGATTCCAGGGGGCCCTGGGTCTTGGGACAGGACTCTGCATTCTATCCGGTTTGCCCATAACATGATTATGGTGGGGATGATTGTATTCTTGTAATACTCTCAGTCCTACCAAGTGGGTTCAGCTCACACTTGGGCCACGCTAATCATGTTGTGCCATCCCCTGTGGGGCAGGGTAGGGATGCGGACATTTGGGAGTCGGTTCTCACTTGTGCCATTGGTGGAAGAATAAACTCAATGAAAGGCTGATGATATCTTTTTAAGGCTCTCTCTCTCTCTCTCACTCTCTCTCTCTCTCTCTCTCTCTCTCTCTCTCTCTCTCTAATCTTTAGGAAAAGTACAAATAAAGATTTGTGTACCCCTGGGCCCTTTGATGGTACAGTCGCATCACCTTTGCTTATTTGCAGATGACACTAGCATGTCACAGAACCCCCATCCTGCTTCAAGTGAAGTATCAGAACACCCATCAGGGTGCAATGCCATTAGAATTAAAAAAGTAAAAACCTCTCGGTAGATTCCAATGTCGTAACATTTGAACCATACATTGCAAAAGATAACTGAATTGGAGGCAAATAACTCTCCCAACCCCCATCCACTTCGACCTGTGACATGTGATACAGAAAAGTAAAACAAATTTGAAACAGTGGCATGACGCATAAAGCAGGTCCCAAAGCGGAAAAGAAACTTTTGACTGAACCCTACACACTAGTGCATTTTGACCACCTTTTTGGATCAGAGAACTGGTCAAGATTTCTGATCCTTAAAGCAGAACATAAAATTCCAACGGCAATTGTTGAAAACAAATTACTGAACCTTGTTCATCCCAAGAAAGTGACTGCAGATATACCAAAGCTAATGAGTGGTTACTTGATGTAACCACGAAAAAACAGTCCACTGCCTTTTTGAACGTAGAAGAAATTAACGTCATAAAAGTAACAACGACAAGCTGTGAAATGTTATGTACAAGGTATGGTGACCTTACTTAACACTGAGGGTGAAGATCTACCTCCAAAACACTTGCTACTTGACTCCCTTAAACTAGGGTATAATAATATCCATGACCTAGAAGTTTATTCAGTTCCAAGCAGGAGGGATAAGAATAAACAAATTAAAATTGCAAAAGTAAAATTTACTGGGCAAAGTCTTCCACTTAAAATTAAAATTCTTGGACAAAGTAGAGAAATATGACATTTTTAAATTAATTTGTATTTCTCTTAGCTTACAAACCTGAGGTCTTAACAATAGGAACTAAGAAAATTTGACAGTAAAACCCCGGAGAAGGACACTGTACTTCCACTATTGCACCTTTGTTCGGCATTTTCAACACTTCCTCTCGAAGAGCCAAGTACTTCGGGGAGTCCTAAGCATATGTCCGATTGAAAAGACCACATATAATTTATACAATCGTAATATACCACCATTTCCGCATACTCAAGATCACAATACCACATGTGAATTTTTCACAGACTTCATAATAAATGACTGACAAAAGTATATTCCTAAAACTAAGCCACCCCCCAAGAAATTCTCTGTTCCACGGTGGTCTCCAACCTTAACAAACTTAATAAGGATCAAACACATATTAAGTCGCAATCTTAGCAAACTTAAAACCCACCTCAAATCCTCAGCAAGATGCCTTACAGTGTAAATATTCGAAACAAGATGGTGACAACAAATATAACAATCAATTACATCAAACCATTGTATAATAAATACACTGCCAAATTTTCCAAAGTTGTAATTGCTTGAAAAATTTTATCATGGAGGAATTATGTGTCAAGCTTATCTTCAAATACATCTGTAAAAGATATTTGGCCAAATATAAAGAAAATTAATGGTAAATATGTAAGACCTCCTAGAAGTGCAATACTATACCAAGATAGGAAAACATATGAATGAAATATCAATTCTAATAGGAAAGCGTCTTGAGAACATAAGTGGTTACTCTAGTCTGGATGCACATTTTCAGTCCATAAAAAAACAGAAATAAAATGTCATGCTCAGTTTTGAAACTGTTGAAGACTCTGAGTACAATCATACCTTTAATATGGATGAACTAAACATTGCTCTCAACTCGTGTCATCCTTCGGCCCTAGGTCATGACAGGATTTCATTTGAGATGATACAAAAACTGGCCTCTATAGCCAAATCATATTTACTGAAATTTTATAACAGCATTCGGTTAAAGTGTGATTTCCCTGACAAGTGGAAACATGCTATTATTATTCCTATAAATAAACCAGGAAAAGGTGCAAGTAATCCATCTAATTACAGACCAATATCTCTCATCTCATGGTCAATGACGACTAACCTATGTTATCATCAAAGAATCTGTACTAACTCCAACACAATCAGGTTCGATAGCTGGTTGATCAATCCTCAATCCCCTAACCTACCTAGAGGACCATATCAGGAAGGGCTTTGATCAGAAAAAATTGACAATAGCTTGTTTTTTTTTTTTATTGAGAAAGCATATGACAATGTGGAGATTTAACATCATGAAAAAATTTAACTCAGTAGGGTTGTGGGGTCACCTGCCAATTTTCATTAAAACTCTTATGGATAGCACTTTCCAAACATGAGTAGAAAATTCGCGTTCAGAACACTTTAAGTTGGAAGGAATTCCTCTGGGCAGTGTCCTGAGTTGTAGTACTTTATTTGCCTTCGCAATTAATGACATCACCACGCAATTACCATATGGAGTTAAAAATAGCTTATATGTTGATTACTCTGCCATAACAGTAGTGCGTCAGGTTACGAAATTAATCCGTTCCGAAGCGACCTTTGCAACCTGATTTTTCGTACCCAGAACTACGTTTTACACGTAAATTGCCTAATTCGTTCCAAGCCCTACAAAAACACCACAGTAAATTTTATAGTAAAGCTAAATTGACCAATAAACAATGAAATACAACAATTTGGACCATTTAATACCTGTAATCTAACCGTGATTACCTGTAAATAAAGTGTATTAGTGTGCAGGGTACAAGAAATACTGTACGTACATGTACGTATGTATGTAGTAAAATGTGGAACCTTACCTTTCGAGTGAGGCGATGTCCGAAAGTGGCGTCAGAGGAGGAGGACAAATGGCAGAAAACATGAACGCTTAACATTATGAAACACTTTAAAAAATGGCAGAAAACATTAACGCTAAACTTTATGAAACATTAACAAATGGCAGAAAACTTTAACACTTAACTTTACGAAAGACTTAAAATTAATTTTTTTTTTGCCTTTTTCTGATTTTTTTATTTTTTTTAACTTTTTTACTTTACGTTTTTTAACAAATTTCTATTTCTTCACCACTTCCAATTTTCTTTTTTTTTTTTGTATCACTTGGACCTTCCTGTTTGCTTACTACTAAAGGCCTCTTTAAAAAATAACTATCCAAGGAAGATTGCTTCTGCCTGCTTTTCAAAATGCTCCTGAAATGACTCAGGCAAACATCATCGAACTGCACAAGCATACGACCTGTGTAAGCCTTTGCGGGGTGTCTCTTTTCTACAAATGTTTGCACTTTATGAAAAGCAGCTAGAACATCCTTAATTTCTGCCGTTGTCATAGGGTCCTCCTCCTCCTCCTCCTCGCTGCTGCTAGAGAACTCTTCTTGAACGACGCTATGTTGCATGGCCTCCAACTCCTTCAGGTCATCCGTCGTAAGCTCCTCTTGGCGCTCTTGGAGAAGGTCATTGATGTCCTCGTCGACGACCAGCCCCATAGTGCAACGATCTCGTCAAGATCTGGTTGCAAAACAGTTTCAGGATCGTCAACTGTTTCTGAATCTGCATCAGCTTCGCCCACGTTGAATCCCTCGAAGTCTTGGGCGGATACGGTATCAGGTCAGAGTTTCCTCCACGAAGAATTCAAGGTTCGCCTTGAAACCTGCCAAGCTTGATCGATGAGTCGGATGCATATGACGATATCGAAATGCGCCTTCCAAAATTCCTGCAGGGTGAGGTTTGTGGTATTGGTGATGTCGAAACATCTCTTGAAAAGATGTTTTGTATACAGCTTCTTGAAGTTCGATATCACTTGCTGGTCCATGGGCTGGAGGAGAGGGGTGGTGTTAGGCGGAAAATAAAGAACCTTGATGAAAGAATACTCCACTAGGATATCTTCCTCGAGGCCAGTAGGGTGAGCAGGGGCATTGTCCAACAACAGCAGACATTTCAGAGGGAGGCGCTTCTCTTCCAAGAATTTCTTCACTGTCAGGCCGAAACACAGATTTACCCACTCGGTGAATTAAAGTCTCGTTACCCAGGCTTTCGCATTAGCCCTCCACATCACTGGAAGCTTCTCCTTTAGCACTTTGTGGGCCTTAAAGGCTCGAGGACTCTCGGAATGATACACAAGTAGGGGCTTCACCTTACAGTCCCCACTGGCGTTGAAACAAAGTGCAAGTGTAAGCCTGTCTTTCATAGGCTATGCCCAGGTAGCTTCTTCTCTTCCTCCGTGATGTACGTCGGATGAGACATTTTTTCTCCAAAAAAGGCCAGTCTCGTCACAGTTGAAGACTTGCTGAGAACTGTAGCCTTCCTTGATTGTCATCTCATCGAACGTCTTAACAAAGGCTTGGGCCACTTTCGTGTCTGAGCTGGCAGCCTCCCCATGTCGCACCACCGAATGGATGCCAGTCCGTTTATGAAATTTATCAAACCAACCCCGAGAAGCCTTGAAGTCTGGGGTTGCCTTCGATGTCCCTTCTCCTGTGTCGTCTTTGGCCTGAGCACTCAGATCACCGAAAATAGCGCTGGCCTTGTGGCAGATTGCCGTCTTGGTTATCGTATCGCTAGCGATTTCTTTGTCCTTAGTCTATACAAGAAGCAGCCTCTCCATCTCATCATGCACATGGCTCCTCTTGTTGGAAAAAATAGTCACGCCCTTGGAAGGTGTAGCTGCTTTGATGGCTTCCTTCTGCCTTAGGATGGATTTCGGCCGTATTCCTTAGCGATCCCACTTAACCGCATGCCAGCATCATACTTCCTAATTATCTCCATCTTCATCTTCATAGAAAGCACCCTCTTCTTTCTGTGAACTTCAGCAACATTCTTGGGACCCATGGCTAATAATGCAAGTAATTAAGTTCACACACAACACGATAAAGTAACTTACAGTACAAAGAAAGCAAAATCACTAACACGAATTTACGTTAACAAACGAAATCTCTGTGAATGAACGAATTCCAGGTTTGTACAATAACGCTGCTGCAACAAAATGGCCAAGGAACGCCTTTACGTAAGTGCATGATGGGACAGATGCTGACCATTAGGAGAGGAGGATCTTACGGCAGTGACTAGCATCAGGAACCAATAGGAGAGCAGGAGGATGGTGGCAAGTCTACTGAGTTGACGGCGCGCAAGTTTTAAAATTGTTTTCGGCGGCCCCGGCGAATCTCGGACTTTACAGTACATACACCCTTTCGCAACCTGAATTATTTTCGTACACAGAAGCAAAAAAATCTTCATCTTTGCCTTCGTAACCCGGATTTTTCGTACGTAGAGATTTTCGTATGTAGAGGTATGACTACTACACGAGGAGCACCGTGAGACATGCCCAAAGAGTCCTCAATGCTGCCATCGCAAATATAAGTAGGCAGTCCTCGGCTTACGGTGGGGTTCTGTTCTTGAGACGCGCCTTAAGCCAAAAATCATCGTATGCTGGAAAATCGTAAAAAATCCTAAGAAAACCTTACTTTTAATGCTTTGGGTGTATCAAAAACTATGTAAACTGTATTATTATTGCATTTTTCATAAAAAAAACTTCAAATATTGATTATTTTGCATTTTTGGAGTCATATTTTCTCTGTCAGATCGGCATTGTAAGAGGTGTAACCCTAGAACAGGTGTCGTAAACCTGGAAATAAGTTCTGATGAACATAGTTGAAAGCACCGTAACCTTGGAACGTTGTAAGCTGAACCCGTCGTATGCCAATCCCGTCGTAACCCGGGGACTGCCTATAAATGGGCAAATTTAGTTGAATTTTGTTTTTCAACAAATAAAACAAAATCCATTATTTTCTATAGAGACAAAAGGTGACTGAAAGACCAAGAAATCAAACTCAACCTGTATAACACTGAAATTTAATTCTGTGCAATGTTAAATATGTACTTAGGAATAATGTTTGATCAACATTTGAACTGGAAAGTACACATCAAGTATATTAAAGCCAATTGCATAAAAGCCCTTGCACTATTAAAGAAACTATCCCACTCTACGTTGGGAGCAGGACATGACATCATGCTAACATTATATAGGACATCAGTTTTATCTAGACTAAGTAGTGCAGTCCTATATATTCTTCAGTATCTGAAGTAAACATTAAAAACTCTGATGCATTGTATCACGAAGGAATATGCTTGCGTACTGGTGTATTAGATCATCCCCAATAAATTCCCTTTTAGGAGAGTCAGGCATACTACCTTTGAGACATCACCGCAATTTAATAACACTACACTACATTAGGGGCCTTTCCCTACAAGCAGGATCATCCGCAGCTGCCTGCTTCCTGAGTTGTAATCCTAGGATTGAATTTCATGGTGTTAGCTCCTTCCCAAAATGAGGCAAATACTTAATGAACTCTTATAATATAACACCAATTTTCCCTCCAACAATAGAACACCCACCACCTGGGTCACTGAAACGAATAAAAATATACACCACTTTGTCTTATCATCTTAAACGAAATATGACAAATACAGAGATGTATCGCCAACATGCCCTAAAGCACATTCGAAGAAAGGGAAAGCAGTTCATAATATATACTGATGGCTCAAAAAACAATACTGGAGTAGGAGTTTCAGCTTTCTCGAGTGATAAATTAATCAAAATAGGCCTTCCTTTAATATCATCTGTGTTTACTGCAGAACTCTCGGCCATATGAGCAGCACTTGACATAATATCTGAAAGGCAAGCAATCTCTTCAATAATTTTCAGCGACTCCCATAGTGCTATTGATGCTATACAATACAAGTCTTCAGATCAACATGTCCAAGAAATCCAAATAAAAATCCATCGACTTCTCTAATCTGGATTATCAATAAAAATCTGTTAGATTCTGACACATGTAGGAATTGAAGGGAATGAAAATGGAGATTCTGCCGCTAAACTAGCAAGCGCTCTTACCTCAACAATTTCATATGCCCCTGTATCAGACGGGAGAACATCTGTCAATGCTCTAATATATCAAGACTGGCAAACAGATTGGTCTTCGGTACCAATATCAAACAAGCTGAAAAATATAAAATCTGGGGTGTACCCATGAGTTTCATCATCTCAAAAAGAAGTAATCTTAGCAAGACTCCACATAGGTCATACTAGATTTTCTCATGGTCATCTAATGACAACCCCACATTCTGACCCAATGAAATGTAATGGATGCCAAGTTCCCATGACTGTCCAGCATTTACTCGTTGAATGCCCAAATTGGATTCAGCAGAGACGCATTTATTTTCGAGATCCAGCAATGTCAGGAATTCTTGCAGAAGGCAGGGATTTCTCACTTAACAAAATGATCATGTTCCTAAGCAAAGTCGATTTTGTTTAATAAAGTCTAAGTTTTTTCACAGGTTCATTCCTGGGAATCAGCCTGAGAAGAGCCTTTTTTAGGCTCAGAGATCTGGTTAAACTAATAATTTATCCTATCCTATCATAAGGTGTGTTGTTTGTAGTCATTCTTTTTCGTTTATTTGTTGAGGATGCAGTTAAACTGAAATAATAATTTCTTTGGATTGTAAGGAGTTAATATGAACTTTATCAAAACTTGGAATAATATAACCTTAAACAAGACAATAAAGGCAGAGGGGTAAACAGTCATTACATATATGATTGCTTATGGAACCCACAGTTTATATGTACAGTTCTTATACCGAGTACAGTACTGATTGGCCAAGAGTTGGTTGTGAGTGGTCATTAAATAGATATTTCTTTCAATGAATATCTTTGTACACAAAACTGTAGTTTAAGTTTAATGTGGCTATTATATAAAGTAGTTTACCATGATTACAAAGTTATGTTTCTAGGGTTTCATAAGGCTCCATGAGTGAGAAGTAAAAATTAGAACTAAGAAAAGTTACAGAAGTTGAACATTTAAGCAGAGGCTAAAAGAAATGCAGGTAGTTGAGTTCAAGGCAGAGAGCAATGCTGTTGAGGGCCTTTTTTCTTGGTTACCAAACATTGTTCTTGTCTAAAGGATAGGCATCCAATTTGTGGAATTGGTATTGTTGTGACACAGCATCAGTGATATTCTGTAGTGTCTGCTAAGCAGTTTTACATTCTACTAGCAAACTTACCCTCTACGATGGGTGATAAAATACGGGTGCAGAAGTGAAAAATTTATGTGTACTTTTTGTTCAGCAATATTAAAATAAGGGCGATTACACGAATAGTCTCTCTCTCTCTGTCTGTCTCTCTCTCTCTCTCTCTCTCTCTCTCTCTCTCTCTCTCTCTCTCTCGTAATGTAATTCAAGGGATAATCACTGAATGCAGAGAAATTCTTATTCATTGTTGTTTCTCCTCTTTTAATGATATTCTCTCTCTCTCTCTCTCTCTCTTAAAGTAAGTGAAGGGACGATCAATTAACGTAAAGAAGTTCGTATTCATTATTGTTTACCCTCTTTTAATGATTCTCTCTCTCTCTCTCTCTCTCTCTCTCTCTCTCTCTCTCAATGTAAGTCAAGTAACGAAGACGGTGATGGGATTATCGGATTACTTAGCTCTCAGATCACAAATTATCTCCTCTCTCTTTCTCTCTCATTTTTCGATAGCAAGATAAAATTATAAAATTGTAGTGCATTAATGTCGTTAAATGGCTCTCTCTCTCTCTCGTCGATGACTTTCATTTAACGGAACAGGGATCTTGATTGGTTCGTTTCTTTGTCAGTTACTTTGCACGGTGATGCGAATAATAAAGTATCTTTCTTTTCATTATGTTACTGCAAAGACGCAACTTGTATGTCAGTGCGTTATGGCTACTGATAAATGCTCTTATGATCCTGTGTCTTCCAAAAAAGAGTAGAAAGTAGGAACTTGTCAGTTTCCTTTTTATTATGTCCATTGGCAGGATCAAAATTCCGAAGCAACATTACCAGGCAGTACATCTTCAACGTTATTTTGTGCACTGGCAGTCCCGATGGATTTAAGTTATTCAAAAAATCTTGCGGATATTGATGATAATTTTCATCTTCTATTGTGTCCGAGCTGAAATATTCGCGACTTTCTCCAGGGAAGTTGTACAGAAATTATGTATGAAAAATCGTAAAGTAACTAATTCTACGGAAATAACCAGTCTCGTATCATGGCCAGAAACAGCTCTGTTTCAGGGAATCCCTTCTTACCCCCACCCCCTACAAAGGAGGGGGGTAGGTTGGATGTACCCCATTACAAACCATCTTAGGGGTCCCCACCATAACCCTGCCAAGTTTCAGGCCCATCTGACCAGCCGTTTGGCCGTGATTGAATGACAGACAGGCAGACAGACAGACAGACAGACAGACAGACATTACGCCCATTATAGTATGATATTGGTTGCTTGGGGAGCTATGGGTTTAAACTTATATCAGTAATCCAAATTACATTTTGAGGTGAGGATCAGGCAGTGAATGTATATAGGGTCATCTATACTGTTGTCTTGGAGGCATACAGTTCCTCTTTGGACAAGTGGTGTAGGAGGGTTGAACATGTGTAATGTCTGTTGCTGAGAGGGCAGCGCGATTGGCGCCAATGTAGCCCGCATGTCTGCAACTTACTTGCAGTCATGCCACTGTATAGACTGGACATGTAATAAAGCACTCTAGTGACACACGGGTTTCCTTCTGTTTCCTACATGGTGCAGTGAGTAGGATACATAAAGAATAATCATGTCTACACCAGGGAGACCATCTTTCACAGCAAGGAGGGCACGACGATCCTCCAGGGGTGCCCACATTACTCCCATTGGAGTGGCATCAAGATCACCAGCTCTTCAACATGTAGTTGCCGAGGGTCGAGATGCATTGCAACCCCTTAACTACCGTTTGGCTACAATGGCGAGTGGCTTGCATCTACAGAGTGGCCCCAGGGCCCCGGCCTCACCACTACCAGAGAAGTGTGCTTTGGAAATGTCATCAGCCTCCTACAGGACTTGGAAACGGTCCATGACACATTGGCTTAAGCTACATAAGCTTCAACCAGAGGATGCAGTTCGACACATTATGTTTCATTGCATCCCAGAGTTGCAACGTACGCTGGATGCCAGGTATAGTGATTTACAGTGGGCTAACTTGTCTGCATCTAACCAGGCTGTGCATTGGGCTGAGTTTTTTGTGTATATGCAAGGGTGTGAGGAGTCCATTAGCAAATATTTTGCAAAGTGCTCTCAAAAGGCCATGGACTGTGGCTTCCAATGACCTAGCTGTCATTGTGATTTGTCTGAATACATGCTTATTAGAAAGCTTATGGTAGGTCTAAGGGATGAGGTATTAAAAAGAGACCTCTATAGGTCGTGTGGTTCTGTTTGTAGTGTAGATGCCCTAAGGGCAGTGTGTGCAACATACGAAGCAGCCCGCAAAGATGCATCCATGCCCCAGCACGACACATGGCATCAAGAGCCACGTGCGGCCGATGTGGAGACAGACCCTAGCCCTCCGAGTGTGCAGCAATGAGGAGTAATGCGAGGGACTCGGTTCCCATCAGTGCTCGTGTGTGTGGGAACTGCATAGTGCAGCACGAGCCCAGAAAGTTGTTGTGCCCAGCGAGAAATAGCGTTTGTCATGGCTGCCAAAAAATTGGCCACTTGAAACGGTTTTGTAGGAGCAAGAAGAAGATGGTGAATGATGTCCCTGCTTCATCAGTAACACTGGGGGCAGTCACTGCTGGGGTACAACCCAGTATGCACCCTACTATACAAGTGGTAGTGTCTTCATCAGTGCATAGCCCTAGGCCTATGGGTCACAGCCCTGTGCAGGCTGTGGTAAACACTGGGGCCCAAGTGTGTGTTGCAGGCCCCACCCTGCTGTCGACCCTCATTGAAAGGCCTGCCCTTTCACGATGCTGCGGGGCCCTACGTGACGTTGCCAACATTAGATTAGAGTGTATGGGAACTACCTCCCTTTGCGTTCAATATGGTAACAGGACAACCATCCAAGAAGTGTACTTCATCAAGTCTGCGAGGTCATTCTTTCTTTCATTGGCTGCTTGCAAGGACCTTGGCCTTGTGCCCCAGTCCTTTCCCCATCACTTACCGGTGTCAGCAAGCCTCGCACTGGAGCGTGAGGTACCCACCCCCATTGGGCAGTCCTTGCCTAAGCCCTCATCCATACCCTTCCCACCAGTGGAAGAGAACGTCCCAAAGTTGGAGCAGTGGCTCTTGCGCCATTTTTCGTCATCGACATTCAATACAGAAAGGGAGCCCCTCCCTGTCATGGAGGGTAAGCCGCACCATATTCATCTACTGCCAGGGGCAACCCCCTATGCATGCCACACCCCAGCATCGATGCCAAAGCATTGGGAATCAGAAGTGAAGATGCAGTTGGACCAGGACATCAAGAAAGGCATCATTGAGGAGGTACCAACTGGTGAAGCAACAGAATGGTGTGCGAGGATGGTCATTGTTGCCAAGAAGTCAGGTCAGCCCCGCCGTACCGTGGACTTTCAACGCCTCAATGCCTCCTGCAGGAGAGAGACGCATCACACCCCTGCCCCTTTCGACATGATCTCAGGGGTACCCTTACATTCCCTTAAGATGGTGGCAGATGCGCATTGGGGTTTCCACCAGGGGGAGTTAGATGAAGAAAGACGCAAACTCACCACTTTTATCACTCCCTGGGGGCGTTATCGGTACAGAAGAACACCCATGGGACACTGTTCAGCTTCAGATGCCTACACCTAGAGGTTTGATGATGCCATCAAGGACATTCCCCGAAAACACAAGTGTGTGGATGTTACTCTTCTATATGACAACGGAGTCAAAGAGGACTTTTGGGACATGTATAATTTCTTGGACACTTGTGCCAAAAAAGGGAATAACTCTCAAGCCAGAAAAATTCAGCTTCTGCCGAAGAGAAGTGAGCTTTGTCGGATTCCAGCTGGGATGGGATTCCTATAGGCCCACAGAGGAGAGAGTAGTTGCCATATGGAGATTCCCTATGCCTGACAACCCCTCTGTCACTGACATCAGGTCATGGTTTGGCTTTGTCAACCGGTTGGCACCCTTCCTTGCCACTGCCCCGCTGATGGAACCCTTCAAAGACCTCCTGAAGAAGTCTGCAAGCAAGAATGTCTACAGGGACAACAACCTACAAGAGAGATTCCATCAAGCACAGGAGGCCATATGCAAGCTGGCCAAGGATGGGCTGGTATACTATGACAAGACCCGACCTACGGCAGCCCTAACAGATTGGAGCAGAGATGGGATCGGGTTTGTTATCCTGCAGCAGTTCTGTGCTTTTACCTCAGCTGATATCCCATTCTGCTGCAAGGGTGGGTGGCGGATTGCCCTATGTGGGAGCCATCACTTGTCACAAGCTGAAGCTGGGTATGCTGCTGTTGAGGGAAAGGCCTTAGCTGTCACGTGGTGTCTCAAGAAGGCCAGGCTACTCCTGTTGGGCTGCCCCAACTTATTGATCGTGACTGACCACTGCCCGCTGGTCAAGCTCCTGGGTGATAGAGAGCTGAAGGATATACTGAACCCAAGACTCTTCCGTCTCAAGGAGAAAACCCTACAATACAGGTTCCAGGTAAGATACCTACCAGGGAAGAGGAATTGCGCTGCTGACTTCTTATCACGCTTCCCTGCTCTCCGTTGCGAACCAGATGACAAGGACTCTGAACTTGAAGAGGATATGACTGCCGCCCTTGTCGCTGCTTCAGCCACTGCCCTTGAGCAAGAATGCCTCATACTTGATGAGGAGAGGGTCAAAGTAGCAGCCTCTAAAGACCCTGTATACCAATTGTTGGGAGCTAAAGTGGCAGCAAATGACTGGCGCCCACAGAAGGCACAGGAGTTGGCCTGCCAACGGCAATTCTACTCAGTTAGGGACAGGTTATCTATGGTAGAAGACCTGATAGTCTACACTTATGAGCAAGGATGCCCACGTCTGCTCATCCCAGAGGAACTTTGCCTTCAAGTCATTACAGGCCTTCACGCAGGACATCAGGGGGTGGACTCCATGCTCCGCAGGGCTAGGCAATCAGTTTACTGGCCAGGCATGGAAGGTGACCTCCAGAGCCACAGGGATGGATGTGCCTCTTGTGATATACATGCTCCATCACAACCTGTTGAACCATTAGTACTCACAGCACCCTCAGAATACCCATTCCAGTCAATGGTGGTGGACATGCTACAGTTGGAGGGCCATATGTACATGGCCTATGCAGACAGGCTCACCGGGTGGCTGGAAGTCGCACACTTTCCACATGGTACAACGTCATCAAGAATCATATCAGTGTTGAAGACGTACTTCACAAGATGGGGAGCACCAGAGCTAATCTCGACAGATGGGGGCACAAACCTCATTAGCGAAGAGACCACATCATTCTTCAGAAAATGGGGGGGTCACTGTATGCCTTTCGTCAGCCCATTACCCCCAGTCCAATGGAAGGGCTGAAGCAGCAGTCAAGACTGCCAAGAGGATCATCAGGTCAAATACAGGCAAAGGAGGTAGCCTCGATTGCAACAAGGCATCTCTGGCAATTCTTCAGTACCTCAACACCCCTCCTAAGGGGTTCGACAAGTCCCCAGCACAGGTTGCCATCGGTAGGCAGCTCAGAGATGGAGTGCCAACGCCCAGACAGCATTACAAGGTGGAGAGACACTGGGACGAGATCATCCAGAAGAGGGAACTACAAATGGCAGAGTCCCAAAAGGAGACCCAACCACTTGCTGGGACCAGAGAGCAGGATCCTGTAACCAAAACCTGGGACCGATCTGGGTTGGTAGTGGAGTCCAAGGGCCACCGACAGTATCTCATTAGGCTGGATGGAAGTGGTCGAGTGTCACTCAGAAACAGGAAGCACCTGAAAGTGCTAAAACGTCAGCCCCCAACGTCGTCAACCACTTCCCCACGCCCGGACCCGACTCCACCTCGTCCAAAATGGCGGACAGTACAACCCTCATGGATGGGCGAGTATGTCATGGATGATGTTGAGTGTTAACCCAAGCTCATGCTTGTGCCACTGTAAAATTGTCTTATATTGTCCCTCATGCTTTTCTTGTTTTTGATAAGCCGAACTGGCTACAATTAATTTTTGCAGACATATTTTTATGCATATTCATGTTGCTGCCATGCATGTCAATTTATGCTGTGATACCTGTGCATTAACCATTGTTTTTTTTTCCTATAAGATTTTTTTTTCTTGCATATTTTCTTTGTGTGTATTTACATATATGTGTTTAATAAATATTTGCTTATTGCCATCACTGATTATTTCCATTTAATATTTGATATTCTGCCATGCCATAATCTTAGGGGGGGGATGTAGGATGGTTGAACATGTGTAATGTCTGTTGCTGAGAGGGCAGCGCGATTGGCGCCAATGTAGCCCGCGTGTCTGCAACTCACTTGCAGTCACGCCTCTGTATAGACTGGACGTGTAATAAAGCACACAGGTTTCCTTCTGTTTCCTACAAGTGGTTTTCGCGCTTATCTACCAATCCGGTGGTCCGAAGTTAGATTCTCAGCCCTCGCAACGCGGAATCAGAGGAATTTATTTCTGGTGATAGAAATTCATTTCTCGATATTATGTGGTTCGGATCCCACAATAAACTATAGGCTCTGTTGCTAGGTAACCGATTGGTTCCTTGCCATTTAAAAATAACTAATCCTTTGGGCCAGCTCTCCTATGCTGTTAATTAACAGCTCTCCTATGCTGTTAATCAGCTCAGTGGTCTGGTTAAACTAAGATATACTTAATCTTGTGGGCATAATGATTAAGGAAGGTATTTTATGTTATCAGGGCATAATGATTAAGGAAGGTATTTTTTGTTATCAGTCTCTTAATGTACATCTATTAGGGCTTGTGCCTTGTATGATAAGGCGCCCTATGAGGTAATGTTAGACTAGCGATAATCTTACGCTAAGTCGGTTGGTATTGCACTTCCATCTTCAATGGAGTGTCTGGGGGTTTGTAGATCATTTACGAAGTCGGTATTATCTTGTTGGTTATTACAACGATGTGTTAAACTCATGGTGAGGAGGTTCTTGTAGAAAACACTAAGTATAAAAAATTATATATTCTTCTGAAGTTTTACATGGTGAAGATCAGATATGATTGTACAAGTCTTCTAATAACGATAGCTTGATCGCTTCTGCCAATGATGATGGCTAATCCTATTCCTCTACATGATAAAGCTTAGGTAAAGAGGTACAGGTCTTCTAATGACGATCGCTAACTCTGTTCTGCTCGTCTACCATCTCTGTTACAAGTTATGAAGGAACAGACAGTAGTTCGAACATATGAACATACATACAAATGACATAGTTTCATACGAACACAAAATGAGACACGCTACAGATCACGTAGGCCGTTTGAATTATAGGTCGGGGTAGTTGTCTCAAGCAGGGAGCTTGGACTAATGTTTATAAACAATTGAATGACTACAGGTGACGGCATGTTATCTTAGCCTACATACTTATTGTATACGTCATCTTTAGCGTCTCTAGTCTGATCACATTCCTGCAAGCAATCTTTTATATATATGGACTAACATTCCATATTTTTATTATGTAAACACTTACATTAGCTCGGTCAGCTACCAAAACCAGCTACTGAATATTACTCAAACTTGACTTGCATTTGACTTATAGGAGTGTGATACAGACACTATGTGAATATATATATATATATATATATATATATATATATATATATATATATTAGTAAATAAAAATTCATGGTGTACATGAATTGATTCAAGTAATAAAATATAAAACAATGATATTGGTAAATAATAGTGATCACGTGATATATAATGATACAGTTTTTTCACTTCATCTCATTAAGATACATATGCTACAGAAAATACTAATGTACTCTGATAATTGCATAGAATGAAGATTAACATGATAAAAATCATATTTTAACTGATAAAAAATTTCATATATGAATTGATAAAATTATTAATGTTTATGCTGATTGATTCGTTGATTTTTATGCTAAACACTTACACATCTACTATTTTTATGTAAACACTTACACATCTACTACTTGCTCGTAATTAAACAAAGTACTGTACTCTACAAGTAGGAATAAATCAACAATAGGATTTGGAACATCCAAGCCTTGTTTATTAAAAATAATATAGGACTTCATGATGGCTCTTTGACTTTGTTGAAATTTTCTTTCTACAGTGAGGAGATATGTGATGAAAGTGCAAATGCCACTGGGTCTCTTGTGATGTGTCCAATATGCGATGAAGTTTGCACCTTTTGGCAACTATCTGACTCTTGTCTCAATTCCCGAATAACATTCTTGTTTGATAATCCTTTTACTGTGTTTTTTTCAATCGCCATGTCATTTTGGGGTAAGTATTATTCTCTCGGTACACAGGTATTTTATGAGTAAATTAATTTTGAATAAATGTAGTTGAATCTTGAAATATAAACCTTGTTGAAAAAACTTGTAAGAATTTATTTGGAACTAAGTTATTCTGTCAGAAAATTTTTCTTCCATTTCATTAATATATCTACAAAACAAATTCAAAATAATCAGGATCATCTAATCACTTGCACTAATAAAATTTTATGCATCTTGCTTCTATTTCTACTTTCATCACTCCTGAAACCCATTTCACTCTCTAAGTATTCTCTTTAGGCAACCTATTTTGTTAGCTTTTACAATTGTTTATTTCACATGCAGTCAAGAATCATATTCCTCTTATCAGGATTATGGTAAATTGGTATTTATCTTAAAAAACTGTCTGAATGTTTAGCTTCATTGTGTACTAGTTGTTAACGAATGGTTGTTTTGTTTTCTTTGCTGTTTTTTGCGCTGTATTTGTTTATTTTTTACTTCTGTAATTCTTTATGTTGGTATCTAAGCTGAATAATGCCTTGAAGGTGCATTGAGGCTTTTATTACGATTTATTCAGGTAAGACATAACTTGCATATTGAGCTGCAAAATGGAATGTCCTCTTTGGCCAGAACATCTTGATATTCTACCATTTCTCCAGATGGTGCTCAAGTATTCAAGCATTGGCTAGTTATCTTTTCATGATACAAAAATACTACTGAAGAAACTAATGACACTTATCTTGGTATGCTTGCAAATGCATTATTGATTGAGAACTTTGAGCTTGTACCTGATTGCGCTATTTGTGATGCCGCCATCACAAAACTGAAAAATATTTTTATGCAGGCTGCTCATGAAGTTGTTTCTCATCATCATCTTGCCACATGTCAACAGATGTCACGAGAATCTATTGATGAGCATTTACATGCTCTATATAAAACATAGCATTGACTGTAATTGGACATATCCTAAGAGGTATATAGAGATGAAAGTATTTGTGCTATGTTTATTGATAGGATTTCCTCTCTTGAAAATAAAACACATTATCTACTGCTGCTAAATAATCAAGCTAGAGCACTGGAACTTGCCTTCAAGGACTTGCAGTCTTTATAGACTTCCTCTGATGAATGTACTCTTGCTGTTAAATGTCTGCCAGAACTTGATTATTATACCCCTGTTAAAGATGTTAAAGAGAAACATGAGATAATTGAGGCTGTAGTTAATGATTTAGTTCTATTGACTATATAAGAGAAATGTTTCGTTTGTGGAAACAAGCGTCATCGTAGACAGAAGTGCCATGCAAAGGAATTTACTTGTCGAAAATGCAATAAACTTAGAGACTGTGCCAAGATATGCTCGAGTAAAAATTGAAACCTACTTGTTCCATCTCCTCGTCCAATGCTGCTCTTGTTCTGCCAACACTAAATAATTCCATTTTCCCAATTTTAATGTGTGAAACTAAAGTAAATGCCTTTAAATATTGACACTGGGAGTTCAGACAGTTTCATTAGTGATAACATCCTGAAAAATATTCAATAAAAACAACTTAACTTCTTACTCAGGAACTATCTCCATGGCTGCTTCTGACTTTATGTTGCATACAAGTGGCTCTTGCAATGCTGACATAGTAGTCATGGGACGCGAGTATTCCCACGTTGAATTTCTTCTGCTACCTGGGCTTTGTGTGGATGTAATGCTTGGGATCTTTTTTCTTGATGTGGATTCTAGATCAAATGTGTCATTTGGTTGCTCTCAGCTTAAACTAGAATTATCTGTTATAGCTACACTATCTATTATACACCCAATCATCAAATCAATAAGGAAATGGCACCCTTAACTGACTGGAAAGCACTTCACACTGGTAACAGATCAAAAGTCTGTTGCTTTCCAGTTTGATGGCAAGCATAAAGGGAAAATACTAAAAAGAAAAGGATTCTGGGGTGGAACATAGAACTTATGCCCTATTCATTTGATGTCCAGCATCGGCCGGGTAGCTTGAATGCTGCAGCTGATGCTTTTTAGTGCTCTTTGTATACCCAGCAGTTATATCAACTGCATGACACACTTTGTCAACCAAGTTTATGTATTTAATCAGAACTTGGAATTTTCCCTATTCTTTGGAGGATGTGTTAAGGGTAATATCATCTTGTCCAACATGTAGCATGTGTAAACCAAGTTTTTATTGTGGCCCACCAGCTCAGTTATGAAAGCTGTGAAACCATTTGATAATTTAAATGTTGATTTCAAGGGTCCAATATCCCCATAGCATGCTGACTATCACTAGAAATTGTTGATGAATGTAGATTTCCTTTTACTTTTCCTTGCAAGAACATGACTGCCACTACAATTATTTTTTGTCTCATTGTCGATTTTTTTTCTGTCGAATTATGTGCACTCCAACAGAGGAGCATCTTTGATGTCCTCTTTACCGAAATCATTCTTTCTTAAACATGGCATTTTTATGCTCTATCATCCAGTTGCTAATACCCAATGCGAGCATTTTGATGGGGCAATATCGAAGTCCATTATGTTTACACTGAAGTCTCATGGTTGACTCCAATGGCTTGGGAAATGGTTCTTGGTGATGTGTTGCATTCGATTCACACTATTTTCCACTTTATGAGAGAATGTTCATTTATCAGCGAAAGACTTCTTCAGGAATGAACCTTCCCACATGGCTGTAGGAATCGGGAACTGTTCTTCTAAAAAAGACGTGTGTAGAAAGGAAGATCCTCTTGTTTAGGAAGTTGAATTATGAGAAGCTGACAGTTTTTACACAAATATTAGATGTAAAAATGGTCATGAAGATACTGCTATCAATAATTTTGCACAATATCCTTGTGATGTGCCCTGAATACTGGAGACCAGCAAGACAGTTTGCTGAAAACACTGATGTTAATAGTGATAATGTTACCATTTCAAATTATGGTGATAACCTGTCAGTTGTCCCTGGGCATTCACAACACATATGTCGTCCAGTAGATTGTCTGACCTATCATTAATTTTGTTGGGTTTTATGAAACTGTAATACAGTACTGTAACTGTATTTTTGTAAGATGTATATAATATTTATATAAGTTTGTTTCATAGCGTATAACATTGTTAATAAAGCCGGAGTGGATGTGGTATATGGGTACTATTCATATTAATAACCTGTGTGAATGTTTCGGTGCATTGTGTATTTGTCGTTAATACTTTTCTTTTCTGTCGCTTGTGCTGCATTTACTTTAGTTGATCCCAGTGTGCCCTACTCTGTTGACTTCAGTAATATTTTATGTTGGGATCTTGGCTGAATATAGCCTTGAATATGCATTGAGGTTTTTATGACAAGGACTTACCTAAGCAGTGCCTTCAGACATTCCAAATCATACCTCCCTTGAGTTTCCTCTGAGTCTTGCTAGAACACCCCTACTGTTTTCCTGGTCTCACCAACCCTCCATTTCATTCTTTTCTTGTTCTGATACGTAATCCCTTCAGGACAGCTTTGTTAGAGTTAAGATTTAAACTTTTATTCTACTTTTAACTAATTTCATTCTTATTATATACTGTTATCAATGTCATATACTCCTGTATCACTACACTAGTCAGCCACTTCACTGTAATGAGTAATGAATTTCGGATACTAAAAAAATAGACCTTAGAACTTGAACTGGCAGTTAGGTAGTATATTATCTTTTGTATTGAATTATGTTGCTCTTTCTCCTACTTTTATATTAATAACTCCATTATAACTCAAGAGTAACACTTTTTACCAGACTTTTCAATTACTCTGCATTGACTACTAAACAATATCATTCATAAACATGAGACATTTCACAATTCATTTATAGTATTTTCCTACTTTTTGTCACTATAGACATTGAATTATCTTGACCAATTTCACACTTACCTACACATGTGCATTTAGTTTCATTTTCATAATTAAACATGCTATCTGTATGTATAAACCTCCATGTATGATAAACGTCGTCTGTATGTCATCATTGTCATTATCAAAAGCCTCTTTAGCCCTCTTTAGGTAGTATTTAAACTATGTGCTCTTTATCACTTGGTCAAAGGATTTTCAGGCACCCAAAACTACCATCTTGTCTATTCTTGATACATTATGAAGAAGAAATTCTTAGCTTTTCTTTTTATTATTACTGAAATGTTGAATAATATGGAGACTGTAATCCTTAAAATAATGGAGATACCTTTTAACTGGTATCATGATTCAATTTGAAAAACTAAAGATGTTACTTTATTTTACAGCCACAATGTTTCTAGAGCTTTGGAAACGTAAACAATCTGTCATTCAGTGGCAGTGGGATCTAGAAAACTTTGAGGAGGAAGAAGAACTTCGTCCCCAGTTCCATGAGAAAGTGACTTCCACAAGAATAAATCCTGTCACGAAAAAGCGAGAGCCCTATTTACCTCTTTGGAAGAAAGTATCTCGTGTAATAGCATCTGGTTCTCTTGTTTTGTTAATGGTATGTGTGCATGAAGATTATAATTTTTCATGTGTGCCAACAAAAAATTCTCAAACTTAACAGCAAATATATGACCTTAAAATCTGAATGCTAAATTACCATATGCTGTATAATATTAAGGGTATGGGGAACAAAACTAGAAATTAATTATGAACACAAAGTTGAGAGTGGACTTTGCATGTGATTTTCATCATGAGTTTAGAGGGGATGAATAGGATAGGAATAGAATTGCAGTAGGGATGAGAATTATTTCTTTAACATAAAATCTAGATACAGTTTGTCAAAAATGAGAATGCATTGAAAAGGCAGTATACTATAGTCTATTAGAAGCAATTTTATTTCTCTCACTTTTCACTATGGAAAGCTGTTATGGTAAATCTGAACCCACTAGTATCTGGAACAAATTCTTGTGATGCATGACCCCGTTGGAAGGTACAGTCGGCCACACATATAAGTAAACACATTTCAGCCACAAGGGCTGGATGTGATCTGGTAACACTGGAACTGTGCCTCCAGACGCACGATGAAACCCGCCCCTCCACCGTGGCCACCGCCCTCCACACGTCTTTCCTCAACATTTTTCCCTCCATCCTTCACTTCCACCCTTTCAAGCACACGTTTATAACTTCTGCTCCCTCTCTCTAATTTCTCCTTTAAGGAAAATACTATAACTGAATCTATTCTGTAGGTTTATTTTCTCATCATGGAGGCGAGAAAACCCGTCTGTTCAACTTTTGTCGTAATAATATTATTACTTGCTGTTACCGACAGATGAATTAACTCGGTTTTCGTGGCGCTCTCTTGTAATAATGGGATTTAGCTATCTACCATTAAAAGCCTTATCTATCAAATAACAGCATACCTACTACTCTTTAATTATAATTGTAATATCAACAGCCGCATTCCAAATTCTTATTATTTCAAAGACAACTAGCATCAGAATGTGTAGGGCCTTACGTAACTCAAATTAACCATGAAGAAATAAAGAAGGCATAGGTTGAGGAGAGAGAGACCTCCATAGGCCTAGAAGACACTGGAGGAGGAGAAACAAAGAGACAGTTATAAGAGAGAGGACAACAGCAAGAAGGAGGCAGACGGAAAGGAGAAACAGTGTAATAGAGCTGAGAGTGTGGCTGGTGTAGAAGGGGCGCCATTACCCTCTTAAGTATAATGGGGGCATAGGTCTTGACTTGTCATAGGGGTTATTATGGGAGTAGATTCTTCCTTATGGTTGGACGTTTGTTTGGTCACGACCGACAATCATTGGATCAAATAATCGTATTGTTGTGCATGATTTCAACAGCTCGGCATACATCTACATTTATCGATGGCAAGCATGTGCATTTTTGTTTGTTTGTGTTCGTTCTGCAGGTGTGAATTCCAACGTTAAGAATGTATTAAGTAATAATGAGATTATATCCTTATATAATATATATATATATATATATATATATATATATATATATATATATGTATCATTTGACGTCCAAGCCTAAGGAGGCAGGATGCAACCCAGAACCCCACACTATGAAAACCACCCAGTCAAATAGGATGATTCTGATAAAAAAAGAATAATAATAATAAATTACAAATTAAAATAACTCAAAGTAGGAGTTATATAGGAAAGATCAGTGGGTATGTTGAAATTACTTGGAGACAATTTAAAACTGCAAGCAACCAATAGAAAACAATACAGCATTATGAACCACAATTAGCGTCTTCATGTCTTAGTGTACCCAGACTTGATTGGGGACTCCATGTTTTTTTTTTTTTTTTTTAGTTTAAAGCACTGCCTTATTAGAGAAATGGCTTGGATGCTGATTTACTTGAATCTACTTATTCTTCCTTGGGCAGACTGATCAGGCACCCAAAACTGTTTTTAGAAGACAAGTGTACTGGTCACTCATAATTTAATACTATGCAAGTGTGATGCCATGGTTTGATTTATGGAAAAGGGCATTTATTTTAAGAAAAGTCTAAGCTAATTTAGGGCTCAGGTAGCAAAGTTATGTTAATTTTCAAGGGTTAAGAACATTACAGCAAAAATTTTTCAAAACTTAGTGATGAAAGCATTTGGGAGTTGGATTTGTTTTCAGTTATCATAGGAGGAAATATCACTAAATTGCCATTTCTTTTCGACAGCTATTTGTGGTCCTTGCAGCGGTCTTTTCTGTAATTCTATATCGTATAGCTGTTGCTGTTTCGGTGTACAAGACAGACAATGAATATATCAGAAGTAATACAAGATTAATTACTTCAATCACGGCTGCATTTATTGATCTTATTCTTATCCTCATACTGAACTTTGTAAGTTGAAAGAAATTATTTTTTCCAAAGTAATTTCTGGTGTTTAAGTACCTTAGTGAAGTATATTGAAGAATGAATCTTCATTAGCTTCATTAGGGGGAAACCAGTATGAAATACAGTGTAACTTGGTGCAAAAAGTTTGCTTTAATTGCAGAAATGGTTGTTCATGTTTTGAAATACAATACATATTGTAGTTGAATTACTGGGCTTTGACTTTGATATTTAGATGGAATATGATGATAACAGTAACTATAGAAAGTACAATAATTTTTTATAATTTCAGTTTTACGAGAAGCTGGTTATGTGGCTCACAGATCTTGAAGTTCCGCGGACGCAGACTGAATACGAGGATTCGTATACCCTCAAAATGTTTCTGTTTCAGTTCATCAACTACTATGCTTCCCTCATATATATTGCCTTTTTCAAGGTTAGAAAAAATGTTCAGACTAAGTTCTGTAATACACTGTTGGACATTGCAGTACATGGAGTATGCATAAGAATGTCTTGGTGCCACAGTGCAAGGGCAATATATATATATATATATATATATTATATATATATATATCTATATATATATATATATATATATATATATATATATTGGTGTGGTTTAGTGTGGTATTAAAACAATATTGGAGATAGCTAGTATGTATGCTAGATCATTTTTCATATACATCATAGGTATGTAGGGGATCAGTAGTATATACAAATTCCAGGTCATAGGCATAACTAGGAGTCTATTCATGGGGGCACCTAGGGCAGGCACAGCTGAATATGGGGGACACTGGGCATGCTCAAATTATAATATTCATTCTTTTTTTCCTTTAAGTTATATGGAAAGATATTAACATTGTTTTAAAATATTTAAGTGTATCAATTTGTGAATCACATTTTTATATAACTTAAACTTACTCAAATATTTTTACAATAAGAATTATGAACCTCTGACCATACTTGTAAATCCAAATTAGATATTACGTGTGCAGGTTTGGCAATGAAATAAAACCACTTGGTATGTAAACAAAATATAATTAAGAGAATCAAAATTAACATTTGCTTATTGTAGAAAAGAAAAAGTGTATTGGAATTAATCATTTAATATATCTATGATATGCTTAAATAGTGAGAGCAAAAGAAATTAAGACATTTGATTGCTACAATTAATGACTTCAGTTAAAGTATAGAAGTAAGATTCTGTCACAGTTGGTTACTTGATTATTGAACCTAATCACTTAATTAATATAGTATTAATAGCAGAATGATGCAGATATAAAATTAATAATCTGCATCATTGTTATAATGGCTTACTAGCATAAATTGTATTCTGTACAGAATTTGATTACTTTTCTTTCACACGTGACATTTGGAAAATGAATACGTATATGTACTCCTGAGATAAAGAAAACAATTGATTTATTTCATACAGTTAATATAGTAAAACTCCACTTATCTTTGTATAAAAAAAACAGCCAAACTACGTACTTGATGTGTAAAACTTTAACATTAATAATAATATGAAAATTAAGCTTAGGCTTTTACTACATGCTTCATGAACTCAAAATGGGGGGACGTGCCCCCGTAGTTACGCCTGTGGTCTCTAATAAAGTAGCAGTCCATCAGTATGGCATTAATGGGACTATTCAATGCTAAACCATAAAAAAATGCCATACCAGCAAGTGGTCACTGAAAAATATTTTGTAAACATTTTCAAGCTAAATCACATTGAACTTAATTTTATACATTAAGGTTTATCTAATCGAGTAGCTCAAATAATCATATACGTCTAAAAAATTTTTAATTTAATGATTGAAAAACAATACTGAATTGAAAAACAATACTGAATGATTAGCCAATGGAATTAGCCAATGCTAGCCTGCTGTCAATTTCTTCTGTTAGGCCCAATTTATATTCTTTTACCACAGTATTGTAATTGAACCTTCGTGTTATTTGCCCTTATCAAATACAGTAAGTCAGTCAATTAAATACAACATACATATAATGAAACTCCTCTTTAACAAGCTTGGGGTACCAAATAACTCAGAGCATAGCTCAGCCATTTTTGTGTAAACATACTCTCAATTACACTGTTGAGAGAGAGAGAACATGCATTTCGTATAGACTAGCTAAGCATAGTTTTCATAGTTTGCAGCTTAATTTTTCAGGGTATAGCACTTGTGTACTGCCATTTTATATTGCTTACTGCCATTTTATTTTTTTCTAACAGAAAAGTAGTAATTTCTGTTCATGTCATCTAAGCCTTATTGGAAGTTCAGAGAAAAATTTATAATGAGGCATATTTAAGATGAAAATGTAAATAATTTGGTGAGAAGAAATGAAATGGTATGAATGCACAAGCTTTACAAGATGATGAATACGAGCACTAACCTAGCTCAAATAATGAAAGACAGTTTCATGTTTTTTATTTATTAGTGTTGAAATTATGGTGGTTGTAATAAGAAATTTATGTTATGGCAAATCTGTATTTTGTACCTCTCACATTACAAATATTAAAAAGCAAATATGTCAACTGCAGTAGTTTGTACTTTTGACAATCGTGTTATAATTCTTCAACTTTTCTTTTTACCTAATTGTATTCTCTCATAATTATCTAAAATCACTGAATCATTGTGTGTGCATAGTAATAAAAAATCAATAATGACCACCTTGTTTATACCAGCATATTATTAGAGTTAAAGCAAACTATGTACTATATGCTTTTTAAAACCCAATAGATTAGCACTCAGTGTGTGTGTCTGATAATGAGTAGAAGACTGGCTTATGTAATCTTACGTCAGTGTTCAGTCATGAAGCTTCATTGCATATGTGAAAAAATTACACTAACTATAATTATGTTGATTTCAGTGATTTTGTACAAGATTTTGGGAAGATTATACATTACATAATTTCAAATTTCCCAGGATATAATAATAGGAAATGAAAAGATGGCTATGTATTTTTAAATGTACTAATACGAGACATTTTCATTATTCCATAAGCAACCCCTGTGGTTGGCACAGAACAACTTTAGAAATATGTCTGTTAGGTTCTGTGATAAACCTTTGATATCAGTAAGGCACAGCCAGAAATATCTACTTTATCATGGAATTTAGAAAATTTCAGTATTTGGAGCATTTCTAGTGAACACAAGGGGCAACTAAGAAATCATGTCTTAAAAGCATTATATAGAAATTCATCCATTGCATTTCAGGTCAATTGAAATTTTGCAAACTTATTAATTATGCAAAACTTTTGTTTATATACGTATTCACTTTAATTTTTGATGCATATCATCTGTGTTATTAATTTTATTCTCGATTTGTAGGGACGCTTTTTCTTCCACCCTGGTGATACAGACGTCCGAACAAATGTTTTTATGAATGTACGGTCAGATATGTGTGACCCAGCAGGATGTCTTTTTGAGTTGATGTTACAATTGGCCATCATCATGGTTGGGAAGCAGTTCTTCAATAACATCATAGAAATTTTCATTCCGTAAGTAGTACATGTGAGTGTTTTGGGAGTGAATTGTATAGGTGTTAGATGATGATATAAAGGCGTTTTCAGTATTTCAAAACTGTAATTGTATGGCTTTGAATGTTTCTATGTATTTTTTTTAGAGTTGTGCGCGTTTGGTGGAAAAAGAAAATTGACCACAATAATCATCTGAGTGAAGCTTATACAAGATGGGAACAAGATTATGATCTTGGTCCATACACTAGTCTCTCTCTTTTTGGTGAATATTTGGAAATGGGTCAGTATTTTTCTAGGTATTCCTAGTTTTGTGTGTAATTTTATCAAATTTGTACTATTCTGACATCTACCTTCATAATTCCTTTTTAGAAATACATGCGGTGTCTCATACTGCTTTAAGACTACCTATTAATTTCTTTTTAGAAGTACAATATCTGTTAATGCTCTAAGACCAGTACAGTCAGCTGCAAAGAGCAGGACCGGCACTCTAGGATTGCCGTTAATGCTTTTCTGTTTACAATGAAAAAGATATTTTACTAAAATAAGTTGTGTTAATTCATGAAATATCAATTTCTCCTACAGTAATTCAGTATGGCTTTGTGACCCTCTTTGTGGCTGCCTTTCCGTTAGCACCAATTTTTGCACTCATTAACAATATAGTGGAGATTCGATTGGATGCATATAAATACCTTACCCAGAGCAGAAGGCCTAGGGCTGAAAGGATACAAGACATTGGCATTTGGTATGGAATATTGAAGGGGATCACTTACTGTTCAGTCATAACCAATGTAAGTTATGTGTTTTTTGAAGAGCTTTAAGATATAAACATATGATTACATTTTCCATTGCAATAATAAAACTATATATATAAAGATTATAATGAAAACAACTTATTTTATTTATAAACAAGTGAGTGGGTTTCAATTTAAAAGATTTTGTTCAGAAGTGAGACAGTATTTTTTCCAGGCCTTTGTCATTTCATACACAAGTGACTTCATTCCTCGTCTCGTGTACATGTTTGGATATTCTGAGAATCACAATCTAGTTGGATATGTCAAGAATAGCCTCTCAGGTTAGTAAATGTTTTTATCTTTGCATTCTTGGTCTGGATGATATATAAGGTGGTGTATACTCACTAAGTCTTGGCAAGGTGAACATCTTTCCATAATTTCAGAAGACTGGAATTTGAAAAAAAAAATATTTTTTATATTTATTAACTTGAGTGTTAGTTAAATAGCTCTAAAATTATTTCATGGTGTAAAGTTTATTAAAACATGAATTTTTTTATGAACATAGTACATACTGAATCAACCTTTTAAGTAAATCCCTTCCTGGTTCTGTTATTTCAACCAAGTATTTATATTTTCATGTGGTAAACTAAGAATCAAGTAGTAAAGAAATTATAAAATATATACTGTATTAATGGCACTACTAATTTTTATTAAAATGCACTCCAAAAAATATCCCTCTGGTTACAGTGAGTTAACTCTTACTACTAACCATTTCAAGCCTGTTGTCACATAAGTTTCCTTGAATATCTTTTTAAATATCAGCTGTATCTTCTTGATATTTTGGCACATCAAAGTTTTAGGCCTTCCGGCAATTTTGAGCAATATAATGAAGTACCAGAATTTATTGGTTAAGGCAGTTTACTCTTGAACTTTTTCAATTTCCTCAACATTCGTTGTAGATATCCAAACACCTGTTCTTGGTTTAGCTAAAGAGTCAGGAAAGAAGCCCCGCCAACTCATTTCTTATTCTGTCTCAAGTTTATGAATGGAAGAGTGTACTACTATATGGCTTTTTGTGTTTATATTACTGATAATCATTTATTAGCTGCTGTTGTAGATGTGTGGCAATGACTATCCTCTGTTAGCATGGTATGGTATGGCGCATTGTCTATTACCATCACCGATGGCTCAGGAAGCGATGGTAAAAGTAGCAATGTCAGCCATTGGAGAAGAATTGGTGTTTTTTGCGGCGAAACAAAAGAATTTTCAACAAATCCTTCTACCAAGTGCTATAAATTGTCAGTTTGATAAAAGAATTTTAAAATTATTCAATCATGTTTGGGTGCATGTATGTTAAAGGGAAAGCTTAAAGAGAAATTCTTAGCCCATCGGCTACCATCTCTGCATTACATGCAGCAAACAGCCGTAATGAAAACGTATTGTAGCATCCACCATGACAATACAGGCAGTCCCCGGGTTACAACGGGTTCGGCTTACGATGTTCCGAGGTTAAGGTGCTTTTCAATTATATTCATCAGAAATTATTTCCAGGGTTACGATGCATGTTCCAGGCTTACGACGCCTACAACGCTCATCTGGCACAAGAAATGACACTAAAAATGCAAAATAATCACTATTTGAAGTTTTTTTTATGCAAAATGCAATAAGAATGCAGTTTACATAGTATTGAACGCACCCAAAGCATAAAAAGTAAGGTTTTCTTAGGATTTTTGGTGATGTTCCGGCTTACGACGATTTTCGGGCTACAACGCGTCTCAAGAACGGAACCCCTGTCGTAACCCGGGGAGTGCCTGTACAGTAAACCCCTTGTATTCGTGGGGGATGGTTACCAGACTCCTCTGCAAATAGCTATAGCTAAAATCCATGAATACTTTAAACCCCTCAAAAAATTATTAGAACTACCTATTTTGATAGTTAAAAAATAAAAAAAACCTCTAAAAATGTTTATACCCCTAAAATTTCTTATAGTACCCAAGTATTTTAGTAGTTTTATCCCAAAATGTGGATTAGTCACAGAAATTATATGAAAATTCAGTAATTTGTGAATATTTCTCAATGACAAATACTGCAAATAGGTAAATTTTCTGCAAATAATGGGTATATACAGTCCATATAAAAATCTGCGAATAGGCGATTCCGTGAATTGTGAGATTACGTATAGTGTGGGTCAACTGAACTGCAACATGTTTGCCATAAGTGATACAGTTGGGTAGACGTATACTTGCAGCTATGACGTTTGCGTATATCAGATGACAAAATAAACATACCTAAAAACCAGTACATAAACTATTGCCCCTCTAATTTTCTATCAGTCTACTCATCTGTATTAATATATACTGTAAATGAACCATGAGGTTATAATAATCTCTGAAAACAAAGAAATACAGATAAACTTCAATGTATAAACTAATTTGGATATGTAAAGCGTAAAAAGTCTTGTCGTAAGTCATAATATGTAGTACACTCTTTCATTCACAAGTTTGAGACAGAATGGGAAACAAGTGGGTGGGCCTTCTTTCCCGACTTTTTGCTAAGCCAAGGACAGGTGTTCAGATATCTATCTACAAAGTATGTTGAGGAAATTGAAAAAGTTCAAGAAGTAAATTGCCTTAATCAATAAATTCTGGTTCCTGGCCCAATGGCCCTCCAAGCAACCACCCGACCCATGGCACAAGAGAGGGAGAGGCTCCTAACCTACCGATGACCCCCTTTACCTCTGTCCCTGGGGTCCCTTCTTGGCTTAAAGGAACGGGAGCGAAAGGGACGTTGGTCCTCTGACCTAGGCTTGGACGAACAGGAAGGCCCTGCCGAAACCAAGCTCCTTGATGGCCTACCAGGCGATGATCTTTGTGACTGCTGCTGGGCAGGTGAAGGAGGAGGAGCTGGACGTCTCCAAGGACGAGACTCTGACTTAAGACACTGCCTGGTGCAGTAACCTGTCCTTGATGTCAGCCCGGCGCCAGTCTATCGCATCCTCCAGCTCGGTCCAAGGGAACAGAAATTGAGACACCAACTGATCTCCATTCCTCAATGCCAGCAAGGACTCAGGTCAGCTAATCTTTCCATCCTGGATAAAGCTGTGTCTCTTCTAATCAGAAGGTTAGCCCATAAATTAACACTGAGGTGAGCTATATACGAAAAAGCCCTGCCTCCGGACTGCAACAAACTGGCAAGTGAAGAAGCATTCACTAACCCCTCTGGGGACCTGTCAGAAGCTATCTTGGCAAAAACACAAAAACTCTTGCGTCTCCCTCCTCCTGCTCTGGCAACGGAGACCGACGACAAGAAGGGTGTGCATGCTTATCTAAAATGCCTTCCTTGTTTAAATTAATGGAGGAACCAGCAGCCAACAGCCCGAAACACCAACTAACCTGTGTGGGCTGGATCCAAGCGCCAACTCCTGCAACTAACCAACCACAACAATAGGGATATCACTACGCACTCTCCCAACAGATGACTCTCTAACATGGCCGCGAATGGGCATGGGTGTGGCACACATACGAACGTGTGTCAGTGAGGAATCCCGAACACTTGAGATAGAATGAGAATCCCTCGGAGTTGAACTCCTGGAAATACCAGGGAGAGGGGCAGGCAAACACTCCTGCTGCACCAACTCCGCGCTCCACCTTCGACCTCTTGACAGGCGCCTTGAGATCCTTATGGTGACGAATAGGCCCTGGAGAAGGAGAAGTGGGAGCACCTGGAACATGTACATGAACGAGGGAGGTTACAACATGCTCGCGACTCGATGTAGAGGACGAAGCAGCCACTGCAGATCGCACAGGGGAAGCTACACTAACACTCCGCAACCGACACTTTCAGGAACACGGGCGTGCTGCTCCTCACTTGCAGACGAAGAAAGGGCAAAGTCCTTAGCCTTCCAATGCTTGATACGCTGATGTGGCGGAGATGGGGGAGAAGGAAAGGAAGACAGCACCAGCTCCTTACATAATCTCTTCGCAGGTGAAGCAACATGCTTGCTTCCAATCCTCCCAGCCGACATGGCAGCCAACTTATCTTCTAAAACAGAGTCCAATCTCTTAAGAACCGCCTGGCATAAAGCCTCAGATGGATCAGCAAGAGAAGGATCCGACGACATGGAAGGGAGATGCAGTGAACTGGATGGCAGAGATAACGTCATGGCAGCAAACGATGATGACACAGACAAGCGAGGTAGTGCAGTGGAGACGACTGGGAGCGACGTCATAAGCAGTGATGATGTCACGGCTTCCCCTCAATCTGAACGGGAAGCAGATGCCATTGGCAGAGGGATACAAAATGACTGACCCCGTGACGTCACTAGCGGGGCTGATGCCACAGCTTCCCTCTAGCTCAAAGAAACGGCAATCATTACTGGCAGAGCAATACAATATGGCTGACCTTGGCTACCCATGAAGATGAGGCCAGGTTGAGGGGGAAGGGCCTGGACAGCATGAGAGGGGTAGTGAGCATCCATGAAGTACGTTGGCAAACCCTCCAAGGACAGTGAACCCCGTAGCCCAAGCATCCCCCAAAGCACCGGTATTTTGGATGCCTCTGACTCTGAAATAAAGGACAATGATGAAAAAGCCTCCTTCCTCTTGAGAATCAAGTTAACTGTCAAAGGAGAAGGGGTGACATTACATAAATCAGCCTGAGGGTCTCCCGATACTTCCAACAACGAATCGATGGAAGAAAAGGAAGGAGACAAAGGCACAACACTAGTATGGGGTGTGATAGCAGCAGGAGATGAAGCATCTGGAAGAGGAGAAGAAAAACCCTCCCATGAAGGCAGAGTAGAAACCCTACGATGCTCCCTCTTACTATAAAATAACTTCCACTGTTCTCTAGGCCACACATGGCATTCCGTGCAAGGATTCGTTATTGTACAAACGTTAGAGCAACACCTACTACAAGTGACGTGGGGATCGGTTGCAGCCAAAGCCGAAAACCTAGAACATGGAAAACCTGGAGTTCCGAGGCACACACGTTGACGAGGCCGAGATGGAGCAGAAGCAGCCATAGTAACAGCACACACACACAAGTGAAATGGACAATGAACCGGGTAAAGGCCGAGAGAGGTCAACCACAACTCTCGCCCAGGAGGTTAAGAAAAGACTGACGCAGTGGTGTAGATGCTTGTCCTTGACCACTCTTCACCTAATATACGCACGTGTTGCCAATCACACAAGATTCCTTGCTTTCATCTGCGATTTAACTGGATCCAGCTAGGTGCTAGAAATTATTCTTGTTAAGACCTCAGGTTTGTAGCTATGAAAAATACAAATTGTCTTAGAAAATTTGTCATTTCTTCATTATATTACTCAAAAAATTCTTCATTATATTACTCAAAATTGCTGGAGGGTCTGAAACATGCTGTGCCAAAATATCAAGAAGATAAAGCTGATATTAAAAAAAAATTTCAAGAAAATCTATGCAACAATGGGCATAAGGGAAAAATGAATGGAAAAAAAATCATTATCATTGTCTGTTCACTCTCGATTTTAGGTAATAAAGTGATAACCAAAGATAACAAATATAATGAAAAAGGGAAAAAGTACAGTAACATGTATTAGCAGTCTGATGTAAAAAAAAATTGCCTTTTATTGCTCTTTAACACAGGAAAAACTAAGTGTAGTCAGGGGTATAGGTTGAATTAAGTTTTTTCTAAGTAGTGTAGACAAGTTTATATGTTGAATTTATGGATATAATGGCTTAAAAATCAATAGTTTAGCAGATCTACAGAGCAGTGGATTGAATTTTAACTGTTACAAGTAATACTTATAGAGTCATTTGTCTTACAAAATTTTCCTCATCAGGCTGAATTGTTTAGTATGAACTAAATTACAATTACTTCCTTAACAGTTTCTGCCAAAATTGTTTATTTTTCCCACATTACCTTTAAACATTCTCAGGTTGCTTTAAAATTATGCACATTAAAAGCTTCGTTTCTAAATTCCACAATTCATTTGAGTATTAAAGTCTGGATTGGTTTGAGCTATGCTGGGTTCTAATATGAAAACTTTGAAGCTTTTATTAATAAAAAAAAATTCTTGATCTTTCAGTATTTTACACAAGAGACTATGATAAAGACATGGGGCCTGCAGAACCAACAAGAGATAAGTGGCCAGCTGAATGCCACTACAAAGCCTACAGAAATGACCCCACTGAACATGACCCATATGAATTTAACTTACAGTTTTGGCATATAGCTACAGCTCGCCTTTCTTTCATTATAATATTTGAGGTTTGTTACAATTTGTTATTGATAGTTATACTGTACATTACATTTTCCATTAATAGTTTTGAATACATTTTCCTCTTACATCATTTGCATTTATAAATAAAGAATTAATACATGAATCACATAAATTTCTGTATTTTTCCAGCATGTTGTTTTCTTCCTTACTGGTGTTCTTTCACTGCTTATTCCTGATATACCAGTTGAGGTTAGGAATCAAATGAAGAGAGAGAAAAAGGTAAGGATATTAGATTGTAAATCGAAAACATGAAGGTGTTCAAGTTATTGTATACGTATGTTCTTTTTAGTTGGAAAATATTTCAGTTTCAACTTAGGAAAATAAAAGAAATTTTTGGTAAACTAGTTGCATGACAAGAATGTGTCAAAATGGATAACCATGCGCGAGTTGTGAGATTTAATGGATTAAAAACCAGGTTTTATAGTCCTCTTCATGTGTTACTTAAAATCAGAGATTTTAGTCTCTTAAACAATCCTAAATTAATATATATGAGTTTTAGTATTGTGTTGTGGTGTGGTGCATTGCTATTTAATTATGAAACTGAAATCAAGATGCTTTTTTAAGTTTAGTTGGAAAAGAAAAAAATAGCAAAAGAATGCAATAGAATTGCAAAAGAATCATGCACACAAGTTCATATGTTGTATATATTCTTGTAACAGATATTCTCTCCTAATCTTACCAACAGGTTGAAAAGGAGACATTATTTGAAAATGAAATGCGTAAAATTAGACAAGAAAGGCAAGGTCGACAATCAATAGTGAAGCAACACCTTGATGAGGAGATGCATGTTGATCTTGGGGAAGGCCTTGGCCCTAGACCAAATTCACGAGCCACATCTGCTCCATCTGTTCCACAATATCTCAAGAACCATCATATTTAAAGTATTGCTTCAGGTACACGTAACATTTCAACTTATGGGGTTCTGTACTCGTCAGCCTCATTGTTATGATTATTTTTTTTTACTATATACTACCATTTAGGATGTGATATATTTTTAGATAAATCTCTTTGATTAGATTACCATTATGATTAGTTTTTTGCTATACTACTGCCATTTAGGATATGATATATTTTGAGATAAATCTCTTAGGTTATATGTTATATGTGAAGATTAGTTTAGACAGCATTAACAGAATCATTGATTTATGATTTCGTGATTTGACTCTAGTATAGGAGTTATTATGTCCCTTCTGCGGTCCTTTGCACTACAAAGATCCACTTTAGAAGGGTTTCCAGCGCCTCAGTGGCGTGGTCAGTTTGGTCTTGGCTTGCCACCTCGGTGGCCACAAGTTCAATTCTCAGGCATTCCATTGAGGGGTCAGAGATGTGTATTTCTGGTGATAGATGTTCACCCTCAACGTGGTTTGGAAGTCATGTAAAGCTGTTGGTCCCGTTGCTGAATAATCACTGGTTCCATGCAACGTGAAAACACCATACAAACAAACAATCAAGAAAGGTTGCTGTTACTTGGTCTTTGAACGAGGTGCTTAGACTTTGATCAGCCCCACAATTCAGTGGACCTAATACAAACCACGGGTCTTCCTCTTAGATGTGAACAACCACAACACACAAGCTACAGTATGCAATATCTTTTATTGCATTAGCATTAGGAGCTCATATTAGCAAACTGGGCTCTCACAGATGGGGACAATACATCAAGCAAAGGGCTAACAATCAATTATTATTGTCCTCTGGCCTATCATTCCTGGCCAAGAATGGGATTCCTTTAAGAAGGTAATCTATTCTAAGTAAATAAAAATTAGCAGACATAACATTATGTCCAGTTCATGCATTTACGGTTAACCTAGAGGTAATGGCAGACATACCAAAAGGTCCGTTTTATCCTACACCTTAGTAACACTTGGCACAAGCTCGAACAAATTTGACTACACTTTGTATTAGGTGGCATAAATATTCTTGACCCATAGGCGCTACAGCGGCAAACCATGGGTCTTCCCAACAGGCAAGTATGCTAATTATTACAGGGGGGGGTTTGACAATATTACAACCATACCCAGCACTTGAGGTAAGTCACCACAGAATTTCACCTAAAAATAAAAAAAAATTTAAAAAACACAAGTTCGCACTTAGTTTCTTGTTCTTTACTACCAAATCTAAAAGTATTTGGAATAAAGAGTGGGGCCTTGAAACTAGTGGCTTGATCCAGGACCAAAAATGTTTTGAGTTATGATTAGAATCCAAGAGCTCTTTGTCACCTGTCAATTATTTTGTAAAGCTCCTTGAGGATGAGACAGCAACTACGCTGTCAAAAAACAGGTTTTGACGTAGGAAAGCCCTATTTTTGGTAGTCGCTGTCGAGTCCTCAAAACCCTCCCACTTCCCTGATGAAAGACATGGGTTTTGGGTAAGGCATCATCCTATATTGCCAACAGAAAGGAATGGCGTCTTGGTCGGATTTTGGTTGTATATAAACAATATGATGATGTGTATGCACATAACCACTACTTCTTCTTGTGGTTTTGATGTAGTAGGTAAACTGGGTACTATTAACATTCGCTAAGGATAATAGAAAGTGCCCTCTTATCCTGAGTCCATTTACGTATACTCTTATCACGTGTTATAATGTTTATCATTACAACACAATACCCAGCCATAAGACCAGTTAAGAGAATTATTTGACATTAGTCTGGTCACCATGGAGCTCTGGATAGACAATGTATAGGGTAATCCCTTGAGGACTCGACATTAACTACCAAAAATAGGATTTTCTTACATTAAAACCTATTTTTTTTTCAGCACATCCTTTCCCTCTCACTATGAAGGTTAATAATCCTTGCTTACTCTACTTGGATTCTCTCCTTTATTTTAACAGTTGCAAGATGGTATGTCCTCTCTAGTTTAACAGTTGCTGTATGGTAAATAACTGAGCCAGGTTTTTCCAAAAGTAATATGCATCCTGTCCTCTAGTGTAACAGTTGTCAGATGGTATGTCTTTTAAGTTTAACAGTTGCCAGTTGGTACATTGCAATATACAGATCAGACATAAACGATGTATATATATCATAGAGTAATATTGATTCTGCTTTCAATTTACTAGTAAATCATAAAGCACTTGTATATACAGTTCAGAAGCTTGGTGTGGGTGGATATGTTTTAGGATTTAGAAATTTCCTTAACTGTAGGCGGCAGTGAGTTGCTCTTGATGGGATCTTGAGCAAACCATGACCTATTGTGTGAGGAGTTCCACAGAGTAGTGTTCTTGGTGCGCTGTTATTTTTAGTGTATATAAGTGATATGGTTGTTGGCATGGAAAACAAGTTTGTTCAGTATGTTGATGACACAACACCTGTAGGTGTAGGAAAGTCTCCAATTATGAGAAATGAGCTGCCCTTAAGACTCATAACGACATGGAGCGGATTAGCGAATTGCACAGATGGTGGGGTATGAGGATGAACTCCAGCAAAAGGAAAACATTGTAGATTAGTAGATCTAATACTGATTTTCCACCCCTATCCTCCCCTTCAAGTGGATGGGGACTCTGCTGAATCAATCTGAGGCTTTAACTGTACTTGGTGTAACTTTTGGCTCGCATCATACTCTTTAGAAGCATAATAAAAGCATCAGCAATGCTGCATATAAGTTAGGTATTGTCTGTAAGACTTCCTATATTTATAACAGTGATAAAATCGGTGCAACCTGTTTTAGGTCATTTGTCCTTCCTTTACTAGAATACAGTTCTCTGGTGTAGATGGCTGCCTCTGTCAGAGATTTATCTTTTAGACAAAGTACCGTAGTTCATGGTGATAGGTTTCAGATTCCTAACATCAGCAGTTATGACTTGGACCATTGATGGATGGTCTCTTGTTTGTTAATTTTTCATAAGCTGCATTTCATGAGAGAGATCTTTCAGTCACAATTTATCTCTGATCCTCTTTTCCTACTGAGAGCAACCAAATATGCTGAACAGCTGCACCACCCCGTGCATAAGTCATGACAGTGAGCGGACTCAGCGTCAACGACTCTGGATGCACGCAAATCCGAAGATGACGTGCACTTGGGGACTCGTGAACGAGTGCCCGACATGGAACTAGTCTTAGGGGCAGAACCTCTATGACTAGCAGCAGAGGTGCGAACCGAAGTTTGTGCTTCTATGGTTCCCAACATGATAGACCCTGGGGACAGTGCAATGGTTCCCGTTCCCGAAGGAATGGGAGAGCCTGCAGAAGACCCAACCACCTCCTCAGTTGAGGAGACAGACCCTTAGAAGTCCCGTGACGAGACTTTGGGGGATGGGGGGGGGACAACCTTTTCCTTTTACGGCAAAGAGCCTTAGGAGTCGAAGGGGTGGAGACTGATGAAAATATGATGATCTCAAAGAGGAGGATGATGACACTTGACAAGCTCTCTTCCTCTTTGATTCCTCCAAATTCTGTGAGACTTCTACCATCAGGAATAGTTAAACATCACAGGGCAGCAACAAAAGCTTCGTTCAATGACGTAACTCCAAGGTATTAGTGGTAAATGAATATGATTACCAGCAGGGGATCAGTACACACACTCGAGGATCAGTATTCCAACATGCTACGAGTCACAGGTACAATTCCAAGGTTTGGATAACCAATAGGAAGAGCTATCCAACCAATACTGCTGTAAACACAATCACCACTGTTAGTCTGTAAAATAAAGCTAAAATGATTTAAAGTAATAAGGATACTCCTCTCGCATCCAAGGGCACCACCCTCCTAAGTGAAAGGAGATCCCCCAAACACCAACACCACACGCCCCCTCTTCTACCTTTGTCCGATAGTAAGTGAAAGGATGGAGAAGAGAAATTACCAGAAAAAACCAAACAAAGGAGAAACCTCTGAAGTTCCCCTCAGTAATTCCCAAAGCGTCGGCGTAATTTTCGGATGGATACATGTTTCATCACAGGGTCAATATCACTTACGTTAAATACATGTCTCATCCTCACGTTAAATACATATCTTGTCCTCAAGTTAACCCTTAAACGCCGACTGGACGTATTTTACGTCGACATTTTTTGTCTCTCGGGTGCCGACTGGACGTATTTTACGTCGACATACAAAAGTTTTTTTTAAAATTCGCGGAAAAATTCTTTTAGGCCTACCAGCCAAAAACTCTTGAATCACGCGCCTTGGGGGATGCTGGGAGTTCACGGATCAAGGTGTTGTTTTGTTTACAATCGTTACGCAGGCGCGCAAGCGCGAATTTCTTTCTTGCCGCACTAAAAAGTATCTGTGACACATCTCGGAAATTATTTCGTCACTTTGACATAATTTTTTTACCATTTTAAATTAGCCGTTACATGGACTATTATATATGAAAATGTGCGCATTTTTATGTAGAATACAACAAAAAATACTCATGATTGTAGCTTTTATCAGTTTTGAGATATTTTCATATAAATAACGATAAGTGCCAAAATTTCAACCTTTGGTCAACTTTGACTCTACCGAAATGGTCGAAAAACGCAATTTAAGCTAAAACGCTTATATTTTAGTAATATTCAATCATTTAACTTAATTTTGAAACTAATTGGAAGTCTCTAGTACAATATTTCGATTTATGGTGAATTTATGAAAAAACTTTTTCCTTACGTCCGCGCGGTAACTCTTCCGAAAATAATCATACATGCGATTGTGGTAATGTTTGCACCATTTTAAATTAGCCGTAACATAAAGTTTTATATATGAAAATGTGCGCAATTTCATGCACAATACAATTAAAAACAACCCATGGTTGTAGCTTTTATCAATTTTGAAATATTTTCATATAAAAAATGATGTGACAAATTTTCAACCTTCGGTCAATTTTGACTATCGAAATGGTCGAAAAACGCAATTGTAAGCTAAAACGCTTATATTCTAGTAATAATCAAGCATTTACCTTCATTTTGCAACAAATTGGAAGTCTCTAGCACAATATTTCGATTTATGGTGAATTTATGAAAAAAATAACATTTTCTTTACGTCCGCACGGTAACTCTTCCGAAAAATCATACGTGCGATTGTGGTAATGTTTGCACCATTTTAAATTAGCCGTTACATAACGTTGTATATATGAAAATGTGCGCAATTTCATGTATAATACAACTAAAAATAGTTGAAGGTTGTAGCTTTTCTCATTTTCGAAATATTTGCATATAAATCACGATAAATAGAAAAAAAACCACGTTCGGTCAAATTTGACTACCGAAATGGTCGAAAAACGCAATTGTAAGATAAAACTCTTACAGTCTAGTAATATTCAGTCATTTATCTTCATCGTGAAACAAATTCGAAGTCTCTAGCACAATATTTAAATTTATGGTGAATTTTTAAAAAAAACTTTCCTTCCCTCCGCGCGCGGATTCTCCGCCACAAATCTCCGAAATGCGTAAGTCCCATTCTCGGAATCTTTGCTCCGTTTTATATTAGGCATTTCATAGAGTTTTATATATGAAAATGTGCGCAATTTCATGTAGAATAAAACGAAAAATATTTGAAAGTTGTAGCTTTTCTTATTTCCGAAATAATTGCATATGAAAAAAATATATATATCGACATTTGGTCAAATTTAACTCGTCAGATATGGTCGAAAACTGCATTTGTAAGATAATATTCTTACAGTATAGTAATATTCAATAATTTTTCTTAATTTTGAAAGAAATTGGAAGTCTCTAGGACAATATTTAGATTTATGGTGAATTTTTGAAAAAAATGTGTTTACGTCTGCGCGTTACGAATTCATGCATTATTTTGTGATAATATTTTCTCTGTGTTGCTTTTATCGTTTTACAATTTGTTATATACCAAAATGATCGCAATTTAGTGTACATTACAACGAAAAAAAAAGTAACTTGTTACCTTCAACCGTTTTGCGCACAGCGCGATTTGAATAAAATTATATATGAAATTTCGTTTTTGCGCTATCATATATCGCATTATTTATATATGATAATGATAATTTTTTTCATTTCTGATGGTTGCATACTAAACTTCAGGAAATGACAAAAAAAGGAGCCAAAAATGAACTCTTAATCTTCAAAACTAAGCGCGCTATGACTTTTTGAAAAAAATATTTTTTCCGCTCCCGCGCTCACTCTGAAACGTCTCCGGCACACGGGAGACATTTTTTTTTTTTTTACCGCTTCGGCGTTTAAGGGTTAAAGGGAGAAAGAATGTAAGATGTTGGCATACCTTTGCCGCCAACTCTTAACACAAAGTAGAAAGACGGCTATAAAGGCTATCACAAAAAGTGGGTTTGCATATTAATTGAATTGCTTGAATTTAATATTAATATCAAACACTGTATATACATATTTATTTAAAAAAAAAATAAAAAAGAAAGACCCCACCGGGAAAGTGATCAACGGCCAGTCAGCAAGAGCTCACAAACACACGTCTACATCAGAAGACGGCCGAAGGCAAAGTGAAGTGTTTACATCCGGGCAGGCTGGCCTACCCGCCTGCCACACGGTAGTTATGCCTAACCACCTTGTTCAAGAATTTAACGGCTGTAATTCCAGCCACGCCGAAAGTAATTCCTTATGTAAAGGACCAAGGGTTTGTATATCGTGTAGGAACAAAGTCAGATTAGAGATCATTTTGCATACTGTATCTCTTGAAAACCATATTGTCTTGTGGACTTGGCAGGTATAGATTGACAGCCCAAGGTCTGTGTAAATACGTGATATTCAGAAGACATTTGGCTTAGCAGTCTGAAAACCAGACCACCATGAGATTTATTTCTATGGAAGAATGATGATGCAAGTAATATTTTCATATCATCATTGCTCAAAACAGTCATCAGTAAGCTCAAGAGAAACAACACATTCAAAAAGAATTGGAAAAGAGAGCATTGCTACTCTCAGAAATTTTCCAAAGCTATGTGGCCAATGCTTTAACTTGGACTCTATTTCTTTCTAGATGCTGCTGAAGCATTCTCTCAATACAAAAGGTGTCCACAGTAATATTCACTATTTAGACTTGAAATTTTCTGTTCCAAACAGCATTTGAATCAGACAGCAGGAAGCAGGTGATGAAATACATGTAAGGGGTGGATTGCAATTAGAAGTGGGAGACATTAGAGTATGTACTTCTGGTAAATCTGCAGTCTAAATCAAGCAGTCTGGTAAATCTACACACTCCAGAAAACTTCTTTTATAGAACAAAATCTTTTGCAGGACATAATTTCTTGGCTAATGTAAGCCATAAACAACATAATTTGATTCAAGTCCTCTGAACCATAGGTGGTTCAGTAGGTACATTTTTTTACTTTCATACTCTCTGTCCTTGGGCTTATGTGTATGAGGATAAACTTTGAAAAATTAGATTGTTTCTGGGCCCTCTCTACCGAAGGATTTCGATCATAGTCGATTGAAATCCTTAATGATTTGTTCTGAATCAATTGTTGCCTAATGATTTTAAAGATAGACCTTACCATGAAACATTTGTATTAATCTTTTTCAATAGTTAATGTCTTGGGTTCACAGCTTATCCTAGTGTTTTCAAAGCTTACAAATATTGGCTGTGGCTTTCTCCAGCCTGATGTTAGTTAGTAGGTAGTACACGATAGGAAAAGACAATGGTTTCATAAGTGAACCTTCCAAAATCCAAAATCTTAGCACACTTTTGTCTTGTCACAAACAGAGCTCTAAATAGAGAGACTAAGTAAGCATCTTTGACAAGACGAATTTATCAACACTGCAGGTAACAACTGTGGTAGCTTGTAGTTGTCAGTGTGATGTATACTCGGATAGATTACATGAAGATGAAAATTGACAAGATGAGAGTGCAGCACCTCCACTAGTTTACCTGTATTTATTCAGGCATGATAGCAAAATATATTTCCTGGTTTAAAATGACAATTATGGATTAAGAGCAGTGGCAGCTGGAGTTTACACTCGGATAGTATATATATATATATAGTATATTGGAATGAGGTTGCCAGAAGATGGAGAGTGACAGGAAGACAAGGGTGTACCTCCACTAATCTATCTGTATTGTTGTGTTCAGCATGACACTAAGGAATATATTTCCCACTGTGTTAGCTTCTGCTCAGCAGCTCAAGCATAAATCCATAGGGCAATTTAGTAACATACCTGAAAAGAAACTACTACAGCACAGTATAATAGATGAAACCAGTTTGTGAATAGAATGAAGCAGACAACACTTTCTAGTAACTTGGGAAGGTGTTGTTTTGACAATGAAAGAGCACCATACCTGAAAAGAGAAAAACATGGTGCATATTTACTAGTATGAATGAGAATTACAAGAAGATATGTACTTGAAACAGGCATTTCCTAAACAATTAAACATTCATGTCTGGCTTTCTGTAAAATGGTGGTTAACTAAGTGTGCCAAGTTAATGAAAAATACAAGATGAAATGCATATGAAACATTGTCTAAACAATTATATTTATTTTCAGGCTTTCCCTCAGATGTTGATCAAATAAGTGTGCCAAGTATAGCAAGAAAAATTATGTACATCAAGATAATATGACACTTCAGGAAAGTAAATTTTCTGTCCTTGCTTTTTATGTTTGACATTGTTTACAGCAAGGAAAAATTCAAAATGATGTGACACTTGAGTTGAGTGTATACTTTCTGCCTTTAATTTTCAAGTTTACGAAGAAATTTTACAATGGTACCAATTTAAAATTTCTGACCTTTTATGTTAAAATATTGCACAGAATTTTCTTATTTAATTTTCTTAAATTTTTCAATTAATTCATCAGAATTTGAAGTAAACCAGTTTATCTGTGATATGTAGTACTTTTACTATTATTAGGGCTATGTAATAATAATAAACATTGTTTTTGCAATACTCCCTTTTCAATTATGGCAGTTTATCACAAGCTCATGCATTAAAATGGTTAAAATGATTTTAGTAGGTTCAGTATTTCAAAAATCAGTTCATGAAGTGGATGAGGTATTTTGCTTAGGCCTTAGTATTTGTAAAATGTATTTATACACCTTTTATATATGTCTAGACATGCACTGTGAGTTTATATAATATTCAAGCTTTAATTTATATATAGTATATATATTGACTTATATTCATTATTTTTATAAAACTGTACAGTGCTTTAGTCTAGTCTACACATCAAATGGTTTGTATACTGAAATTTATTTATGTAATTTAAATATGTAACCTATATCTTTAAAAAATTTATAACTGAAATTCTAACTTTTCAGTCTTTTAAATATGCAAAAACTTATTAGGCCTTTTAGTTTATGGGAGTGAGTACGAGTGTTTGATGAGCTGTAAGTTTTGCTCATCTCAGTACTGTAATGAAATCATGTACTTTCAGAAATATGACAGATTTTAAAAGTATTTTCTATTTGTTCATATGCGGAACAAACCTTCGGTCCTAACAATAGGATAAATCTTCTGGCGAGCTAAGATGGCAAAGGTAGGTTTGAACTGGCTAGGCTAAGAACTAAACCACTTGATAGGCTAAGAACTCAACCATATAGGCTAGGCTAAGTTAGTAATTAAAGGTTTTTCCTCATCTTTCCTCCATCTTGAGGTCTTCCTGGTCTAGACTCGAGTACCTAACCAGCTGAGTAGGTCTGAATCATAGATTATGGAGTTAAAAAGTAATTCTATTTGCGCCATGAAAATGACTTGAGCAATCAGAATTGAACCCAGTTTTGTAAGCAGGCGTAGGGCAAGGTGGTTCCACAGAACTTCACTGTGAAGGATCCAACCTATAGACTAACTGCAACTACGTGTGTCAAAGTTGAAGCATTAGATCAATATTCTTGTAGGAAATATCCAGATTGCAAATAAAAGATGAAACAAGAGAATTCTTCCTGCCCGAGAAATGTTGAAGTCTTCAGGTCAACACAAGAGACTATCAATTTCCACAATGAAGGCTGTATGGGCTTGATTGAACGAGTCGACTCAATGAAGGACATAGCAGTTGGAAGATCGATCTTATATGTTGATGACATGGAATGTCCGTCGGATGCTACCAAGGGAATGCCTGTCAATTGTTTGCTGTGACCAAAGGGCATTGCACAAACATGCTGTGTGGTAGGTTGAAGGTCCATTTCGATCTTGTACCTAGAAGATACGGAAAACCCGGCGGACGCCACCAAGGCAACATTTGTCAGACAATACTTATGCAACCAAAGGCATTGCACAGACACATTTATGATGTACAGCTGTCTAGTCAAGTATGTGCATCTGTCACTGACCGTGAAGTCACGTACATGGACATGCTGCAATAAACAACGTATGTGACACCATCTGGGAGAAGAAGAAGAAGAAGCAGCAGCACAACATTGACAGGTCACAACCACTGGCTGGAAGGTGAATGACAAACGTAGGACCTTCTAAGAGAATGAGACAAGAATGTGTTGGTTTCTTGGTAACTGGAGAAATGACCTCTCTCTCTCTCTCTCTCTCTCTCTCTCTCTCTCTCTCTCTCTCTCTCTCTCTCTCATATCTGGAGGAGCTCTCTCTAATATCTGAAGGAGCACGTCCGCCATGAGCATCATGGCCGTCACTTGAAACACGTCCGCTGATGTGAACAGCAGGCAAGGAAAGCTGGACCTAGCAGGTGAACGAGACTTCAAACAAGAAGAATGTGTTGAAGGCAAATAAGAGACTTACGAGAGAAGAAGGGGAATGATCATCTCCTTTACATGAAGGGAAGACAAGCCCGTGAAAGAAAGATGACACCTCTCTCGGGGAAACACGCCCATGGATGTGGATCACATCCATGTAAATCTGGAACTAAAGTGACTAAGTCATGAAAGTGAGTGTTGAGGCAACAATGCCTAAGCTGGAAATACATCCCCAAACGTCCAGAATCTCTTACGTGAAGGAAACTGCATCAACTCTGGCTGGGACATTATAGAATCTTCATGGTTACTTCAGACTGGAGAGAATAATTGAATCAGAGTTCTGAAGAAAACAGAGTGTAGGAAACATCCTCAGATTTTGGATTTCAAAGAAATCAAGGAACCTGGATAAGCTACCAGCCACAAACAGGATGAAAGTTGGTTGCTCCCTCTACCCAAGTGTCTGAAGAAACAAGGGATACGTACGAGTTCAGAAATATCTCGGGACTAATATCGGAGACTCCAGTTACCTCTCCAACTCGCCAAATCGTAGGAAATCGTGCACCTGGAGCTCTGAGTTGCAAGATTTAGAAGAGAAGCTCATGACACAAAACAAAAGCCACCTTATTGACGAGGGAGAGCACCGATACAAGAAGGCAAAGATTATCTTCCTTAGATTCATACAGCAACTGGATGGCCTAGTCAGTACACATACAAGTGAAGAAAGCTGAAGAATTTACTAAGAAATTCCAACACCTAAGGTAGGGAAGATGGGTCATACTTCTCTTGAAATGCAGAGTCAATTGAAACTATGTCATCATAAGAACTTGCCATGATGTCACAAACCTATCCGTAACATCACACAGCAGACTACGCTTACAAAGAAAAACATTGTGTGTAAGAGCGGATTAATCATATTCAAACAAAATTGTAAAGACAAGTTTATTTCATTTGATAAATAATAGAAGCAGACAAAGACACATTGGAGAAGTCATCTGTTAAGAATGGTACCCCTACATGAGGACACAAACTCTGCAAGCCACTGTATAGAATGGGGTCCAATGCTTGAAAGGAACACTGCTGTCAGGATTGACTGGGTTCCAAACTCAATGCAGCACCAACTATGGAGGAGTGATAATGGTAGTTACATTTAACAACATCTTCGAGGATTGCGTGAGAGAGAGAGAGAGAGAGAGAGAGAGAGAGAGAGAGAGAGAGAGAGAGAGAGAGAGAGAGCATCGTTAGGTTGAGAGTTTGAGTGTTTTCGTATGGTTGAGTCATGTTTCGTGTCTGGTGTTGCCATATGATAGTATGTAAGTGCGTACTATGTTTTTCCGAAGAGTGTGAGCGAGTGAGCGATCAAGAGCGAGAGAGAGAGAGAGAGAGAGAGAGAGAGAGAAACATCATAATTGGTGGATGGATAGTAAGGAGTGGTTTGATGGCGGGCGTAAGCATATGGGAGTCTGTTACAGAGAGTCGTGATAGTCAGTACGTCTGTGTGCAGCAGTCTTTTTGGAAGATACTATTGTGGTTTCCTGGAGTTGTTTTTTGAGTTGTAATCGGTCTTGTGTGTTGGGAAGCTGTTGTACTGATGCTTGAAGGTTGTCGTGCTTGTGTAGTTGGAAGATTGTTGAGCTTGTGAGTTGTGGAGTGTTGTTGTTGGTGAGGCGTTGTGATTTCTTGGTGTTGTGGTTAGATGTGGACTTGTAAGGTTGTTGCTTTGGTGTTTGTCTGCACAGTGATTTGTTGGGTTGTTGAGTTGTGTGTGGTTGTGGTGCCTGGTTGGTTGGTTTGTGTTGTGATTCTTGGCGGTGATTGTGGCGCGACGACTAGGCTATATCCAGCAGACGGCACAGCGCCTAGCCGTGAATATCTAGAGTCTGAGGTGAATAAATGAATGAGTGTGTTTTGTTTGTGTGTTTCGGTAAGCCAATTGTCCCGTGTGTATTTAGTAATGTGAAGAGGAAAGTGTGGCATAGGGAAAGTTCAATAGTTGGTACGACTAAAGTGACTGTGGGGAGATTTGCTTGCTTGTGATCCTGCCACACAACGAGCATACCAAAAATGAGTGAAGTGGTAACTTTGGCAGAGGGAAGCAAATGCAGAGGGGCTCCCAAGATCTGAGAGGAACATCCTGAGAGAAGGAAAAAAAAAATATATATATGTAAGGGATAAGGGAAGGGAGTGAGCTGTACGACTCGTCTAACGCCCCCCCCCCCCCCCCCCCCCCCCCGCCTTCCCCAATAACAGGAAAGAGACAAGATGGAAGTGTCTGAATGGTCCTGAGCAAGTAGTCGGGACCAACACAATCAAAGAACTTCTGCCATCAAATTCATGTTGAGGAAGAGGAAGAACACTTCTTTGTACAGTAAGACCCAAACAATATTTCAAATGCAAACTTGCTAACAAAGGAACAATATGAAGCCAGCCTCTCTCTCTCTGAAGAGACAATAATGCCTTGAGAGAGACAGAGCAGCATTCATTACAGTATACATACATACATACATAAAACAGCTGATGATACAGTAGTAGGAGTAGGTCTGGAAGCACATCTACTGCAAGCTGCATCTGTCCTAGAGGAAGCATGAACATGGGCTTAGGTAAAAAACCAGCTTGGGAGGAGGAGAGCAAAGCAAACATCCTCTCCAAGGCAGTTGAAGAAAGAATGATGCATCACTAGATTCAAGCATGGTCTCTGACTTGCTTCCACCTCACCTAAGTATCGGATGCCAGATGCCACAGATTCCTTGCATTTTCAGTTTTTTATTGCTTTTAACTGGTTTCTAGTGGTGCCAGAAGATTCATCCTACTGTTAAGACTGAAGGTTTGTTAGCTATGAAAAATGAACATCTGCTCTCCAAGGCAGTTGAAGAAAGACTAAAATGTATCACAGGGTTTGTGTGGTCGGTGACTACTCTTCACCTGTGGTATGTATTAGATGCCAGATGCTACAGATTCCTTGCAGATACGTACGATCTTTGTTTTTCAACCGGTTTGCAGCTAGCACCAGAAGATTTATCTTATTGCTGCGACCTCAGGTTTGTTAGCTATGAAAAATACAAATTGATTAAAAAGATTTTCATTTTTCTCAACTATACAAACCTGATGTCTTTACAGTAGGAGTCTACTTCAGCACAGTTGGAGACCAGCCGTTTAACTTTAAACAAGATGGTTAAATATTTAGTTAATTACTGACTATGGATGGGGGTCCCAGCCACCCAGTCAGTATGCATTCACTTTGTCCTTTGGTCAAGGGAGCAGAATGAGGGGTCGCTTGAGGTGGGCATGTATGTAATTGTAAACACCTCAGGTTTGTCTAGTTAGGAAAATACAGTACAGGCAGTCCGTGGTTACTTGGGGGGGGGGGGGTGGGTGGGTTCCATTCTCAGATTGAGCAATTGGCAACATACTACAATGTATTCCTAGAGAGAGAACCTGTATTTCCCAAGTCCCCTCAAGCTCTGCAACAAGTGAAAAACCTAAAACATTACAAATGTCACATACAGTGGACCCCCATGATCACAAGGGTTGTGTTCCAGACCCCCCACCCCCGTGAAGAGCTGGAACCTGCAAATACTTTGAACCCCCCATAAAAATACTGCAAACTGCCTATTTTGTTAGTTCAAACTCAAGAAAAACTTACTAAAAATGCTTATACCTGGTTTTTTAATAGTTTTATCCCAAAAAGAGCATTTAATCATGAATTTGACATGAAAATACAGTAATTTGTGGATATTTCTCATAGATAAATACTGCTACTACAGAATTTCCCATGAATAATGGGTAGATATGGTCTGAAGAGAAATCCGCAAATATGTGAGTTCGTGAATCTTGAAAACGCAAGTATGGGGGACCCACTGTAGTAATTTTCAGAATACAAACCTTCCTTCATACTGTTAAGGAATAAAACTCTCCCCGAGAAAGATGAAGTGTTGTAGAGTCGTAAGCAAGGTGATAAAACCAGTTGTAGCTGGTTGCCTTGGCAACATAAAACCAGTTTCTCCACTCAAGGTTGATAAATATGTAGGGTTGCGGTATGTCAGAATGCACAATTATATCAGAATAGTGAATACACAACACAAAAGGCTAAAATAAGGGGATGGAGTTGCATTATATCATATTAGCAATTGAAGTCCAGATACTTTAAGTAAAAACAGCAAACCAGTTTTACCATTCTCAAGGCTAATAAAGTTGTTGGGTTGCATTATGTCAGAATGAACAATTCTATATCAGAATACGAATACACAATACAAAAGGGTAAAATAAGGGGTTGGATTTGTATTATGTTTATATCATAATAGTTCGTTATGTCCAGATTAAGTAAAAAGAGCAACACAATACAGTATATACATATATTTAAAAATCACATAAACAAACAAATCAGTCAAATGGCAGGCACAGAGGAAGGAGCAGCACATCACTCTTGGCAGACAAAATCAAAGTGAATGCATACTGACTGGGTGAGTGGGACTCCCACCCACAGTTGGCATTTACATAGCTACATACTTAAGCACCTTGTTTAAAGTTAAATGGCTGGTTCTCTAGCTCTGCTGAAGTATATTCCTATCATAAAGACCAGTAGTTTGGATATTGTGTAGGAACAATTTAAGTTTTCACATGTTACCAGGAATACATTACAATTTAACTTCCAAAATACAATTCATGTTTCTTTTAAATATTTCAAGTAGAAATAGATGTCAATGTGACATCTCTCAATTTCAGAATCTTTATAACAGATACAACCTTTATTGAATTATGTATTGTTATGTAATTTTTATGCTCACTAGTTTTTAAAATAAATGTTGCAAAAATACTGTTATCAAAGTTACTCATTATTTTCTTTTTCCAAAAGAAAACTAACAAAACATTTTGGATTTACACCATGTCATTCTGTAGATCACATGATTGTGCTTGATATTGCTATGATGCGGAAGCTACTGGATCAACAACCTGAGCAATGTTATGCTTACTTCTTCCAAACTACACAAAATTGGTTCTGTTTAGTTTTAAACATGATCTGCCACCTGAGCAATGTCAAACCTACTCCTTCAAAACCAGTCTTATGGGATTCTCTGTTGACACTTGGTGGTGGTGGAGGAATTACATTATCCAGACATTGCTACTAGCTATTTAAAGCTAAAAGTATGTTCGTTGTAGAAAATGCAATAAAATAGCTTCTCCAGAGAAACATTTAAAAAAAACTTTGTGAGAACTAGATACTGCCATTTCAGTAAAGGACATGATCCAAACTAGGAAGCTTTGTGCACCAAATTTCTATGTGATGGGCACCTTGTAGGACTTGTGAACTGTAAAGTCATGCCAGGTTGAGGGACCACCATTGAACACTGGTAAGACAGCCTGAAGAACTATGATCTTGTTATAAAGTTAGGCAGTCTAGCATCAAAAAGTTTCTATAATCCTGGCAAATAAAGATGATGCTATGCAGAATAAAAAATAAAAAACTGGGTGATAATGCTCATCCAACTGATTTAGGATACCTAATAGGAAGAGAGACAAGTCAACAGTTCAATCAGCTAGATCTTGAAACATTCTGAATATAATCCTTGTTCAACCAGCTACTCTCTTTTCAGTTAAGTAAACCACAGAATCACTTCAGAGAATTCCTAGGTTGCTGGAGGGATGCAGGCACATGATTGAATTGAGTATCCTCAAATTCAGGCTCCTCAGGATAAAGGTTCAAGTTAGTCTTTTTGAACCACTGATACCTTCCTAGTCTACTTAAATCTGCATTGATTTGGAAACAAACAGCTCAGGTGGCTGCTCTATTACACTGAAAGATGAGATAAGGAAAGTCGGATCATGAACCCTGCAAGGGAATATTTATGTAAGCATTTTTACAAACATGAAGGCCTAACCCAGCTGTCATAGTAGCAAATACATGCTAATTATCTTTCCCAAAAATTGCATATACCTAAAGATCCACGTTCTTCCAGCTATTGTATATAAAGTTACTGAGACTACTTCCTTAGTTGAGAAAACTCATTCACAACAACAAATGCTGTACACGTTCTTATTTAATGCAGCAGATGATTCACAAATTCTTATTCCCAACAGCATATCCTGCATGATTTAACCCCTGTTGTAGCTGGGTAAAATTTTGTCAACTGCAGCCAAAAGTGAATTCACCTAAGAGAGGAGCGGTGGAAAGATCTACATTTATACTAAGCACAATACACCTCTTGTTCATTGGGTATCTGATACAATGCAGAGATAACATACATTATGTGGAGTGCCAAGATGGCACATGGAAAGGATTTCTTGCTTTTTGGTTGCATACATATTAGATGGTAGCTGTGCTGTCATACAATGCTTATGCTATGCCAGTGCTCAGTTCTTGAGGGGTTAAGGCCACTGAAAAACTGCTTCAGTAAGACCAATATTTATGTGCAGGCTGCAATCAATCCCAGATATCTTATTACAACTACAGGCACATATCAAAATGGCCTTCTTAATCCTTTGCTGATTTATGCTGATGCATGAGAGAGCTTTTGGGAATGGTGGATGCAATTGAATTTTGTAATACTAAGTGTTTTTGTGCTTTGAACCTAAGTAGAGCTTACCAGCTCTCTTTTGTTCGGATACAGTAGCTAATTTTTGGTGAGAGCAGACAAATTTCCACTCATCTTCAATTGGATCAAGTACACATATATATTTGCTACTGGGAATGAAAACTTATGCAGTATCTGGTGACAGAAATAAGAAATTGTGCAATATCTACTGTTGGTAATAAGATCTTGTGCAATATGCATTACTGAGGATAAGAAAAAAAATTTTATTTTCAGTTATTGCGATAAAAATTCCAAGGAAAAAGGAAGCCCAAGTGGCTTTCACAGCTAAATGTTGGTAGTTGGAAACATGTATTCTATAGCCTTAAGTGTATTGTAGAAGAGACCTTGAGTTCGACTAACCAAGTTCCTATGGAATGGTCCTAGCACTGGAGGAATTTTGAATCAGTTTTGGAAGGCCTCAAGTGTAGGAGGTGGTGGACAAGTTCATCAGGAATAACCACGACCTTCCACGGTTGGTTTAATATTGCATGATGCTGGGACCATTTCAAATGGACTTTGTGTTTCTGCATGAAAGCATTTGTTGCAATACACTGATGACTTCTATGATGTGCTTTAAAGTACAACAGAGGAAGTATACTTGGAAAATCTACTGCATGAAAAAAATGAATGAGGTAAATGGGACAAGACTGACTAATAGAAATATCAGAAGAGGTTTAGGAGAATCCATGAGACAATGAAAATTAGGTAATCTCCAGGACCATCCTGAATGATGAAAACAATTTTTTTAAAAAGAGAGAGAGAGAGAGAGAGAGAACCAGTTACTGATGAGCTGACCATAGTATATGAAAAGACAATAAGAGGAGAATTGAAACCAACTGGGGGGGAAATTTATGGTAATAATATAGAAGGGGAGCACGGGACTGAGATGCATTACAGTGTAATTGATGAGATGCTAGCGATAAACTGTTAAAAAAACAATTGTCAAGTTAGGGTTATGACAGATAAGTCAATGATTGAGGCAATCTTGTTAATGACACAACTACAGGAAAAGTACGGTATCATGCTACAAAAAATGGTTACACCTGCACCATATGTTGTATTGGTGAAAGGCCCCACCGAATCCGGCGCGGCGCGTCGCGTGCGTCCAACACGGCTACGCGTTTTTTGCGTTTCGATCAACTGTCATAGTTCAAACACGAGTGGCCCCACACGGCGCATGAGCGTGCGTGGCGTCAGGTGCGTTACCGGACTAGACGCACAAGGAACAAAACATTTTGTTTTTAGCCGCACGTGGACGTGCGTCTTCCGCATGAAGGAAGAAATTGTGGTAGACCTACAACAACCTGCATTTGAACCACCAGCCCAACTTTGAGTTATAATCAAATGTGATGATTTGTGGTTATGATAAAGGATTAAAGTATTTTTTTTTATTATATTCTAATGGATACATTTATGTAAATATCTTTGTTTCAGAAGTTCCTGTATCAAAGTGTTCAGTTCACACACAATTCTACGTATCTTAATTTTTGTATTAAATAAAATAAAGTGCAACTTTAATTTCGAAATCAGTAATCCTTCCCTCAGAGTTACTACAAGTTTCTTACGTTGATACGGATCTTCTGTAATTGTTATCAAATTTTGATATTCGAGATATAATGCCCTCGTGAATTAAGTCAAAGGTTTTCCGCGGCATCCGACAATATTTAAAAAAAAACTTGTCTGGACGCTATCGTAACTTATGAAAGAGTTTTGCATATTCACTCTTTCCTCATCTTAAGTTATGGCATAAGTCCAGATTTTCCTACTGTTCAACGCCTCTAATTTGGTTGACGGCACCGAGTCAGAGGAAAACCTCGCGCTCTCCCTTCATAACGGCAACTACTGCTGAAGTTTGAATTGTCCGTCTTATAACCGTCACTCGTTTGTCTGGTTGGGCCACACTCGCAGAAGACGGAGACGCTTGTAGACGGATAGCCGTGTTGGACGCACGCGACGCGCCGCGACGGATCCGGTGGGGCCTTAGCCTTAAGAAAGCATTAAACCAAGTACCAAGACAAGCAATTAGAAAAACTCATTAAACTAGTGATGGTCTTTACTATAATACATACAAGATCTACAGTGAAGACATTGGGAAGTAAATCCGAAGAATTCGACGTAAATTTTGGTGTTCATCAGGGAACAGTAAAGTATTTAATTATTTACCACAATGATAGAGGAAGGAAAAAGGGAATGCAGAAAGGTTTTCCCTAGATGCTGCTAAATGGAGATGACCTAGTGATAACAGCAGAATGTCTAAAAATTAAAATGTGGAATACAGAAATGAGGACTGGAAATCAATGTGAACTAAATGAGGCTTAAGGTGGCTGGAAACGATCTACTAAGAGAAAAGTTCAGTAAGGAAAATGGCTAAACAGAAGCATTGAGAGAGGTTTGGGTGTGAATTGTTAACAATGTACCCAGTATAACAAACATATGGTATCTTGAGCAAATCTTATGATGGCAAAATACTGATGGACAAGCCTTAGTGGATGTACCACATTTTTGTTACTTCTGGGTTAGGTATTGAGGAAAATATGGAAAAAGACTAGATGCAAAATGGATGGATACACTACAGTATTTGGATGTCACCAGTAAATAAGAAACAACTGGCTTATCATATACAGTACACTTGCGCTTTGACATCAGACTAGTAATAATATCGCCAGATAAAGCTACCTCAATAATTTTATAACACTTGAATGGAACAGCTAGGTATTACCAAAGTAGGGCAGGTACCCGAAAGATAGGATAACTAATATATAAAGGATAATTACAACAGGATGCAAACAGAACCGAAATGTTAGGTTTACTGAGACGAGAGGAAAATTTCAGTTAAAGCATTATAAAAAAAAAAGTCAACATATGGCAAAAGTAGGAGGGTGAGTATAGCTATACTCACCCTCCTACTTTTGCCATATGTTGACTTTTTTTTTATAATGCTTTAACTGAAGTTTTCCTCTAGCCTTAGTAAACCTAACATTTCGGTTCTGTTAGCATCCTGTTGTAATTATCCTCTACTATATGTAGTTATAAGCATTCAAAGCAGCCAATGAAAACCAAAGACTTTTTTTATGGGTTTACACAAGGTGGCATATAGTGAGGTCAAAATTATTTCGTAGTTGCTTGGATTCCTTGGTACAAACCCTTATTATTACCTCTGAATAATACAAAAATGTTTTTGAGTCCAAATACTTGCCCTTCAGAACTGACCGACCAGTGCCAAAAGGTATTTATGCACAGTCACCCACTGTCTCTTGTAAATACAGTCAGTCAACAGTTAAGGAAGCTAACCGGTATCACTTATTTTACTGCACCTCTCTTTCTTTCTTCTCTTGATCATTCTGGGTGAAGGAGTGTTTGGCACTTGTCCACGTTTCTGCAATTTAGAGCAATTTTTGATCAACATGGTGTACCATTATCCACCCCATCCTTGACAGCTGCAGCGCAAATCTTGACATATCTCCATCTGCAAAGCAAAGTAGTTTTCAGGGCAATAGTAAACTTATATTCTTTAAAGCCTTACCAAAAATTTAAAACAAATTTTAATATTTCCATACATACAAACTTATGTCTTGCACTGAGCTCTCCCTTTCTTTGTCTGCTGATAATATTTCATGCTATCACTGACTTCTAGCTTATTTTTATGTTTTTGTATTTAATTTCTAGCGGGTGTGCCCTTGATTTTGGATGATGTCATTCCCAAACCGTACACACTCTAACGCATGCACACGGGAGATATAAACGTCTAGCTGTTGATTCTTTTTTTTTTATCTTTGTGACCTTTTGACCTCTCCTAATGGATCCACTAAATTGAGAGAGCTTGACATCTTTAATGTAAGGGTCAATGAATTATTAATTCTATAAGTGGAACAGTAGCCTTATGACCTTATTACTTTGTTTACTGGCTTTCATGATTAACGACTTCGTCTCTTGTTAAAATACTATACAACATCCATAAACATGCAGATATGTGCCCATAACAAGAATAAAAATTATACCATGGGTATATCGATACAGTTCTTCTCTCTCTCTTGCCTACCTGGGACAATTCATGATCAAAAATCAATTACATTATACGACAAACAGACGATACTGATATACCAAACTGATCCTGGAAAACATCCCTCTCAGTGCTCCAACTAACATGCAACAAATACACAGTGAAGTACCGAATGAAAAAGAGAGAGCGGCCTGGTAATTCTAATAGCTTTGCTCATCATATTCAGCAAATAGATAATTTAGTGCACTCACAGGCCTTTGTACAGCGAGTGATACATGGGAAAAGTAAAATTCCTTCTGTCATAATGTACACACAACAACAAATTGCAAACACCGAGCGTTTTTGCTGTGAACCTTCAGGCCCATACCTAGATTTTTTTTAAGGGGGGGCTCGTTTTTCCCAAAACTGGACCTTTTCTTCTATAAATTTCATTGCATATATAGATATACACAAGATGAAATACTTGAAAATGTTATTTTAGTTATATCAAGAAGAAAAATTGGGTATGCGGTCTATGCCCTTCTACCAAATTAGATGTTATTTAAAGTACTGACTTTGGTTAACAGAATTTTACTTATAATGTTGAAAGTTGGCACTGAAATTCAAGAATATTTCTTCAGTTTTACTGATTGATTCATTTATTATGTTAACGATATCATGCATATTACTTTATTTGTTATGCTACATATTTGAAAAAAAAAAAAAAAAACAATGTACAGTTCAATGAAAAGGATGTTCACAGAAAATATGGACTATCAGAAATGGGGGGGGGGCACCACCCCTCGTTATGGGCCAGACCTTCTAGGAGTGTTCTTGGTACAGATCCTTCAATCTTAGAGAACTTTTTGTCACAACAACAGTGTAAAAATATCCAGCCGTCGAGAGTGTCAGTACTAAAGAACATCCAATATTCTTTAGTTCAATGTTCCTCCATGGCAATGCCAAATTTGAAGATTATGACAAGCTCCTGTCCTACCTGTCCCCCCTCTTATCTGATGAGTTAATATTTAGGTGGGCAATAAATAAACTAAATATTTAGTCCAGACAAAAATTATGTTTTATCTGTTAATACACAGTAATTAAACAAGTTTACAATGATAAAACAAACATATCTAGGGTCGTTTTGATTGTTTCGTGGACCGTTTCGGTCTTTTCGGTCGTTTCAGTAAATAGTGATATCGGCTTACACAGAAATATTATAAAAGGATTGCTGTGCAGGAAAGTTCCCACAAATTAGCGGTACTTCGTCCCGTTGGATGAACTAAAACATGTCATTGCCCATTATGGAATTAGTAGTGGAATAGTTTTTTTTTATTTAATTACTACAACTATTTGCTAGAGCTATATAAGAATTTAACAGGACATTGAGAAAAACACTATACGTAGTTAAACACATCACTGAGAAAAACATTATAGTTAGTGTTCAAACATTTTCTTTCCAATATGGAAGCTGATAGAAAACGTTCGCATATTGTAAGGGTAACCTTATCAAACCTTCATTTGTTCATTTAGCAAGTTTTTGGAATGGTGAGAAAAAGAGGCTGGAGATGAAGAACCGAAAACATGGTAGTAACTGCAAATAATAAAAGTTAGCTATAAAGTGCTGTTAATTATGTAGTAGCGTACAAAGAGGATGGTCTGAAAAAAGATGTGGTCATGTGATGGTGTATTTTGAGATAGTGAATGGGGCGGAATGAAGAGACAGATCTGAGCGGTGTAAATTGTGGTAGGGGTTAGTATAAATCTAAAAATGTTTAGGAGGGAGTTTGTGCCACTCTTTTGAGAATATACTGAAAGCATTCAGGTTTGAAGAATGGAGAGCTGGTGTGATTACATGTGATATACAGAGGTACTTATAACGAGGAAAATTAGATTTCTTTTTAGGTTGGCCACATGCATAAGATATACCCCAAGAGGAAAATGTATCAAAGGAGTGGTTTAAAGGCATAATAGATCCCTTGCATAAGGGTAAATGAGACTGAAGCTGCCGGAGGAATTTTCATATGGGAGAGGTTACGAATGGTATATTTTGAGTAACCAAGCAAGGATATAGAATAGTAAGGGTTTGCATATCAGCATAGTGCATGGTTCAAGTGTTTTTCACGAAACAGTTATGTGAGATGTTTGAGAGTAAAGAAAAAAATTAATATGGTTTACATTGGCATTCAGAAATACTATAATTGCATTAACGTAACTGAGTAAAAGGTGACTAGTTGGAAGGAATTTAATTTTTCTATGATGATAGCAAAGTCAGTATTATTCCATGTGGATGAGAAAGTAACTAGGGGAGAGTTATTAGTTTGCTGTAAATCTAGGTAAGAGACAAGATTGCATGTACCCATAGCTCATTCAGTATTTTTGCGCAGAAATGTGAAAAGCCAGATGAAAAGAAATTCAGATATACGTGCAAAGTTGTGGGAAAAGAAAATTGGATATGGATTTACTACGGAGTTTCATATGTTTGTAGCTGATAACAGTATTGAGTGAGGATAATGAAGACAAACTGCATAGAATAATGAAGCTGTGGAAACGTTTTTAGGAGGAGAAAGTTGCAATAAACGTGAACAGTAGGTTTATTAGGGTAACCAGTAAGCTACCAATCTGCACAGGTATTTGGTAGTATTGTTTATTATAGGAAACATGAAAGAAGAATTTTAAGGATACGACAAGGAAAAAGGTGAGCAAAAATGGAATAATGGATCAGATTTTTTTTGTGAGATGGTTTAGTCATGTAGGGGAATGGAGAATAATAGGCGTATGAAAAAAAAGTGCATGATTCAAGGGCGTTGGAAGAAGGATGAGAGGGAGACCTCGGAGGTGCTGAAATGATGGAGTGTAGGAGGTACTGGAATGAGGAAGCAGTAAAATTCAGTTAGGAAGAGAATGCATGCATGGCAGAAGATAGGATACAGTATGTCAGGAGTTCGAAGTGTGTTGATGAACTTCTGGCGTAAGCCTATTAAGCGGCTTACTTTGTTTATAGGGTGTGTTTGAATATACATAGAAATCTGTCATAGTACTGTAAAAAAAACTAAATATAAAAATAAAAATGGAAATTAAATGATAAAAGATACCAACGATACATGGTCTGAAAAAGACAAGTCACTTAAGAGACTATGAATGATCATATAGGGACATATGATAAGAGATCAAAGGTAACAGAATACGCAGAAATGTTTCAAATTACAGATACAACTATCATTCAGCAGAGAAGCTAATACGATAAGAGATAAAAATTGTCAAATAATGGATTTGAAACATACGGTAAAGGTAAATACGAGAAGCTTCTTGGAAAGATTAGAATAGTTGGGCAACACAAAGGCAAAGACTAGCTAAACGTGCATCTTAAGAAGCGAGAAAGAGAAAAAATGTTCATGCAAAAGAAATAAAGAGAAATTTATGAAGGAGACAGACATAATGAACGGTGAGAAAACCCGAAGTGGAATGTCGTCAACAGTAGAATAAAAGACAACACCCGGGTACAATGGTGGAAGCCACTACAGATAAGATGACAGGAAATTCAACAAACTCAAGGAAAAGGAAAGCAGACGATGAAGGTGAAAGAAAACAAAAGGGAAAGGAATCCGGAACTAGTGCTAGTACGATAAGGAAAAGGAAGAGGTAGAAGGAGAGGGAGAGGGAAAAGAGGGAGAGACGGAGATGGTTTGGAGGTTCGTCTGTGTTAAAAGGCTTTAGTTGTTTTAGCCCTTAATGAATTTCATTAGGGCGCTCTCGCGGGAGTTTTTCGTGTATACTTAAGGAATGAATAGGCCGTGTATCTATCACTTTGATGAAAGCTTCCATTAACATATCCATACATTAAGGATCGCAGGGCTGACGTAAAGGGGACGGTTTTTCGAACTACACCGGCCAAACACCCGCCCCCCTCCCTTTCGCACCCCAAGTCCCTCTCGCCCGATAAGTTCTTTCCTAAACAGGGATCAACGAACGACGAGAGGAGACCGAATTATTGCCGAGATGCTCGGCGTACCCTCAGGAGATGTGATCTGCAAGCGTTTTTCTAACAGCTCTTAAAACTCAATGTTCTCCGTACCGTGATTTACTAAAATAAGCCAAAAGAATTTTTACTGTCTCCTTATAGGTAACCCTTTACTAATTGCTTTGGTTTGCAGGTAAACCTGTCAAAGCCTAATGGTGCAAGCATTCAGATCTCTCCACTCTTCGAGGTAAAGAGGGCTTCCTTGAATATTGCTTATTAGTACAGCGTGCAGGTACTACAAATACAACAAAGTTTCTAATTCACTGTCTTGCAACTTTATGCTAACATCTCTTAGTACATGGCGTTCGTTATATCTAAATTTAATATTCTTGATCTTCAGCTTTTCAAGAATTACAAACTTATCCAAAAGGGAACGGCGAACTAGCCTTAGTAATTTACTGACAAACAACTTTTACTATCGGTATACTACCTGGCATTATCTCATATGTAACGAAGTATATGACACTATATGACGCAAACGCATCTCGAATACCCTATCAAAACAGCATGATAGAATGGCTGGCTCAAATACAAGGAAAACATAACTATTGAAACAAAATTAAAAGAAACAGTGATCGGTGATTTAGGAAAAGAAACAACGATCGGAACAAAGAGAAAGAGAATCTTAATCATGAAAGTGATCTATGGTAATGACACTTTAAGACAAGTTATTTCACGCGTTTGGAGATATGTACAGAAGAAATAATTTGATGGAAACTAATCCCCAAGAAGCTTAAACACCGCATATTTAAAAATGATACTTTAAACCAGGTTCCTCCCTTTCCCGCTGTCATATTTGCAGGTACTTCGAGAACTAGTTACAAATCCTGCAAAAAACAAAACTGCAAGAGACAGATAGCAAGGAGAGGAAAGTGGAAGGCTGGTATTTCCTCCACAGATGGGGCTGACGGTCCAAATCAACATTATGAAGAGTATTGAAATCCAGACCACTTATCTGGGTGTTAATTCTCCATGAATATATTACTCAAAAACTAAAACATGTGGTGGCTAACTGTCGTGAGACTCGTCCTGAAGACGGTAATCTTGAAGGTGGGAGTGTGGGAGTATTAAGAAATTGTCATGGGTCTAACAATATTAATGCTACTGATCCCAGAAACGCTCGCTGACTACAATGTTACAGTTTGTATGTATATATATATATATATATATTATATATATATATCTATATATATATATATATATATATAATATATAATATATATATATATATATATATATATATATATAAAACAGGACTCTCTTTGGTTAGGAATCTTAAACAAGGCACATCCCTGTCCTCCTTAAGAGTAGTTTGGGATCAAGGTTACTTCAAGAAGGGGCAATGAAAAGTTGATGAACGTTGAAGGGATGGTGAAAGGCCCTACAGCAGCTCGGGTCCAAAATTCTATTCTGTTACTACTGGGACTAGTTTTGCCGGTAAACTAACAAATATCGTTGCTTTATTTGCATAAACCTGTTCCGGGCCTCTGAACAAGGGAAATACTTCAATAATTCAACTATCCATACCAAGAGTAGTTGGGAAAGTGGCTGTTGGCTAAGGTTCAGATGGTGGAGCCCTACAGGACCAACCATTTCTTCAAAACACTGTCTCAAGGAGTTTGTTTGCCTCGAAAGTTCAAGGGCCTGCTAAAATATATTTCAACAGAAGGCATAGAAGGATAGTATGCCAATATTTACTGTTCTGACTGAACCATTTCAACGAGAAATCAGTCTTAAAGGTGCTGGGATCACTGCCATAATGTAAGGACTAATAAAAGGCAAAAAATATCAGGGCAAACTGACTTATATGGAAACAGATGAAGAGGTGTGTTTTGAAGGGGGTAAGATATCCTTAAAATATGTTCTTAATCACAACTCACAGGCAACTATGAAAAGTTCAAGGAGAGGGAAGTACCGGCAAAGGCTCCTTATGAGAGGGCCCTCCTCAAAACACCTGAGGAACTTTCGCATTAAACATGAGGGATATTTGGTCTCTAGTTCAGAGAACGGACATATATTATTATTATTATTATTATTATTATTATTATTATTATTATTATTATTATTATTATTATTATTATTATTTTATTATTATTATTATTATTATTACATTAATGAAGTATTTACATTCTTGGCAAACGTAGTCACTGAACATGTCCATGAATTTCTAGTAACTGGCTGAATCAGGCTGAGGTAACTAATCCTCTTATGCATCTGAATTTTTTACGAAATCAGGGGCATTTATGAAAAAACGATATGACGTTCATCGTATTGTGTTTATTTCAGGAAAACCGAAGGGGTATTATATTACAGTTCGAAGCATTTCTAGGAAAGTGAGTCTAGTATTTGGTTAGTGAGCACTATTTTTTTTAACGCGTTCGCTTAAAATGAGAAAAATAAACTGGGGCGACACTAATTTAATGTGTTTACCCTAAACATCATTACCAGACTTCCCTTTCCTCCTCATTCACTCTACTAACGTCCGATCTCATCTTAAGAAGAACACGGTAACACTAGAACCACCAACTTGAGAATATGTTAAATCAAGCACTCTAAAACAATCGGCATTTTAATGATTGCTAATTTGTTAAACTCCAAGCGTGCTACCGATGGCTTTCCTTAAGTAAACACTTCGGGTGACCAAAAATCACTTGATATATATATTAGTAAGCTAAGGCTGAATCAAGTAACGACAGTGTTTATCAAGGAAACAGCGAACCCTAAATGAATCGTAACTCGAACTGCAATTAGCCGAGACTTTTGTCTCTTAATTTAGCATAAATTTGTGACAGTGTATAATTACGGGGCTTCTTTTTAATTCAGATATTCAGGGCTGTCATTGCCAGCAAAATAAGAATCATTATTATCATTAGCAGACGAAACTGGAGTAACCTATGATATGTTGTTATAATGTTATGATTAATTGAAGAACTTTTACATCGTAGTCAGTATTTGTTTTCTGAAACAGTTATTATAATCTATTTAAAGGAATAGTATTTGTCCGGCTCAGTCTGCTTTATTAGTTGGCAGAATGACGCAAAAATTTACGTGAAGGAGTTTACGAATATCTCACCAATAGTTGGCCTTAGGCTGGAAAACAAGCTATTGCATTTGGAGAGAGATAGGAAAGAAATTTTGCCACCGGGTTATTTCTACAATGGTTTCGTTCTTAAAAACGGAAGGTGGAAAATTGGGGCAATGTATAAATTAGAGAAGTTGGACGGCAAGGGTTTAAAGTACAAGGCAGATAGTAGAGCAGCTGGGGGGGGGGGGGGGGTCAAGGATGGGGGACCGCAAAGATCCCATAGTATTTCTGGTAACGAGCGGCTGCTGGTCGAACCCCCATAAGGGTCGGGGAATGGTAGCATTAGTAATAAATGCTAACTGAGCAAAGGCATATTCCTATCCATGTGCCTATCTTAAAAAAAATGTTCATTAATGTTTGCAGTTTCTCAGTCTTATTCTGCATGGCACCAATCAGTTTTAATATTTAGAATAATAAAGTGTCTTCACCCACTGAATGCAATATATGATATATATACATACAACATACATACATACATACATATATATATATATATATATATATATATATATATATATATATATATATATGTGTGTGTGTGTGTGTGTGTGTGTGTGTGTGTATGTGTATGCATGTATGGATACTTAAACAATGACGATAAAGTAAGGCATTCATTGACAATCCTATAACTGATTGGTTGATTTACTAACTTCTCCAAATGGCGTCACAACATTAGGCCAACATCGTCGACCAATTTTGCAATGGAATAGACTTTGATATGTATGGAAAAAAGGATTCTGAGGAATACTCATATAGTAAATCAATTTCATGACGGCAAGATTAATAAAGGGTCATTCCACATTACCAAATGCCGATTAACCTTTTTTTTCAGATCAGAATATTTTCTCCTCCTGGCCTTTACAATATCAATTGATACCGGAGAGAGAACATACTACTGAATGAGTCCTGCGCGTTAGAATTCAGGTATCACTAATACCAATAATTCTACGCTAATGGAACAGCATACAAAATCCCCGACAGCGTGTCCAAAAGATAATATATATTCTTTGCCCTGCACTGCGCAAGTGAAACAATTCATTGGCTCTAACTATAATTAAAAAAAAGGAATGACTACGATTTAATAAGGCAAGAAAAAAGGGGAGGGTTCACAGCGAGATGAGAGAAAAAAAAATGTTTTTCGGCCATACGTTTTCCATAAAAAGCGAATTCTGTTCCCCACTTTTATAGATACAGGCCCACAGAAATACGCACAATATTTAGTGTGGCCAGCGCTATAGTTAGCATACATCGGAATTTGTTAATGCTCAACCAAAATCCGCTATTTTTCCAGTTGAATATAAATAACATTGGGTGCTCGGGAAAAAAAATATTCCTGCGCTGTTTGCTTGTACTGGGTGTTACATTTCACAGTCCTTTAGGCTTTTAAAATGTAATATTCAGTGCCTTTTGTAATGCTACGGCCTGTTTTAGTGCCGTATCCAGTGTCTCTCGGAAATATACGATAATGATTTAACCACCGAACACTCAACTTTCGTTTTGGGGAAAAAAATTCATTGGGGTTTTACTGCCAACCTTTATGCAATCAACATTTTTTTCTTCACCGGGAGCACAAAAAGCTATATTACCAACGGAACCCAGATATTATGTATCTGTAAAGAAAAAAAAGATATGAATAGAGCTGTCATTTAACCCCAATTTTTTTCTTCAATAACAACTGCTGAAAAACAGATCCTTACTTTGAATATAAACTACATATTCATTCACACATCAAAATTTTCTAGACCGAAAATTTATGACGTTGAATTTTTATATCATTATCCCACAAATTTTGACATGAAATATTTTTATAGGTTTATTTTTCAAAGTAATGTTCATCATTATGTCCTTAGAATATTTAAAAACGCAGCGATTTCTTTCTAAGACAGCACAAAATTGGCGTATTAATAAAAAAAAAAAGTTGTTTAAAACACGAATGTTTGGAAAGTCCACCACTGAATTACCGCATCGCATCAAAGAACTCTTCAGGAAGTTCATGAACAAATAAATTTTGGAAAGCAATGTACATCAAACAAGGAGGAGCGTGAGGGAGAAATAAAATCTTAAGATATATCTTGCCGAGACGGATCAGTCTCCAAATCTGACCAAGCAGGAGCTAAACTTAGAAAAAGAATACCGACCATGGCATAAAACTCGTATATAAAACTTTACAGATTTGTCCGAGACTGAAACACTATTTGGGATTTGTTCAAGACAGAGATAAAACTAGTCATTTGTCCAAAACAGAGATGAAATTAGTCATTTGTCCAAGACGGAAATAAAACTAGAAATTTGTCCAAGACCGATAAAACTAGAAATTTATCAAAGACCGACATAAAACTAGTCATTTGTACAAGAGAGAAATAAAACTAGAAATTCGTTCAAGACAAATAAACCTAGAAATTTATCCAAGACAGAGATAAAACTAGAAATTTTTCAGTCGGATATAAAACCAGAAATTTGTCCACGCCGGAGATAAAACTCGAAATTTACAAGAGCCAGGAGCAAAACTCCAGAGATTTAGTGGAGCCTGAGATAATAATTTTGGAATTTGTCAGAGCCACAGATAAAAATCTAGAGCCAGGGATTATACTAAACATTTATCCGAACTAAGTATAATTGGCATATATGAAATTTAGTACTTCACACAAAATACATTTATTACTGTGCTATAAGTAAAACCTAATACAAAGGATTATTCTTATGAGCTGCATATTATCACTGGGATTAAAGAAAAACTCATTCCAATACGTGACTCGGAGAGAGAGAGAGAGAGAGAGAGAGAGAGAGAGAGAGAGAGAGCTGGAGAGAGAGTAGAGAGCAGAGAGAGAGGAGGGAGAGGAGAAGAGAGGAGGAGAGGCGAGAGATGATGGAGCGAGACTGAGAGAGAGCGAGAGGACAGAGGAGAGAGAGAGGAGAGAGACTGAGCGAGAGAGAGGAGGAAGAGGATGGGGGAGATGAGAGAGCAGAGAGAGAGATTTCTGACGAAGGAAATGACAAGACTACAGCCAGGAGAAACGGTCGTGGACACATTTAGCACTTGTAGTTTCATACCAGAATGCATTCTTCTGACTCAATCGAGGGCATGCATACAAACGGACGGACGTCATTGTAAGATAGACATATTTTAGTAAAGGAGATAAACCTTGGGAACTTTTCCTAAAACGCATCACTGCGAAGCAGTTGGCTATTTGGGCAAACGTAAAGGATAAGTAATAGAAGAAACAGAGCAAATATATTGTTGTCATTTCAATCAGTCGTTTCTCCACAGAAAAATTATAAATGAGCCCTTTTGTGAGGTAGTTCTTATATGCATACGCGGAAGTCCCAACACCAGCCCGTTTATTCCTCTGCATTTCATGCTTTGATTGAATATACAAGCGCTGAAACGGAAATCGACAATAAAAGGTTTGAAAGATGTAACAGGAGGAAAACTTCGCAGTTGCACTATGAATAACTTAAGAGGGGGTGGAAAGTATGATGGAAGAAAGAGAATATGAAAGGAGGCACAGTTAAAAGAACGCAAGGAGTTGCAGCTAGCGGCCGAAGGAACGCTGCAAAGAACGTTAAGTAATGCCTACAAAGCACTTAATGCGATATTTAGGCTGAAAGTAAAAAAAATAACTTCAAGAGATCATTTAAGGAAGACGAACAGATGGTTAGTTGATGTTGTTTTATGGTCCTAAAAAACATTACGCACAATACTTAGTATATCGAAGCATTTCCAACATATCCACACACAAAACACAAACACCCATAAGTGCGCGTGTAATTGTGGACCGTAGTTTAAACAGTGGGCTCGCTTTATGGAACTCACTGTGCATCTGTTAACTTGAGTTGTGAATGATGTATTTGATAGTAAGACAGCTGCGGTTAATTGCAGAATGGCTACAGAATGGTGTGGAGTTACAGTATTACTATCCTCATTCCATAATACCATATATATATATATATATATATTAGTTATATAAGTATATATTATATTATATATATATATATGTATATATATATATATATATATAGTTTCACACATATATATATATGTATATATATATATATGTATATATATATATATATATATATATATATATATATATATATATATATATATATATATATATATATGGGATGAGGCTACTACAGTAACTCTTTGCCATTCTTTAGCCTCTCTGCAATTGACCACAGCTGACTTACTGTCAGATACAAATGTCACAGCTCAAGTTAACAGAATTACAGAGAGTTCAATAACACTTGCTCACTATTTAAACTATAATCCACTATTACAACACGCGTGCTTGAGCGTGTTTGAGAGTTGTTTCTGGATATGTCGGAAATACCTCGACATATAAGGTATTCTACGTAATGTTTTTGGGTCTATAACTTAGCTTTGAGAGTTCTCCAATGGCAAAAATTTTGTGCAATGAATTTCCCTAAATAATATCATTGTTCCACATGTTCAGGGTTTACGGATTTACTTGACATAACGTAATATTTGTAGCAATATCTGTGTTCATGTGAGGACACGATATTGCCATCGTCTAGCGCAAACAACATTCTACTCCCAAGTACAGCTGTCTTGAGCGTACATGCTCTTTCAAATCAAAATGATGAATACATCGTAGT